>NW_020897690.1:17098234-17506162 GCF_003984885.1 Neopelma chrysocephalum
TTTTTGAAGATTTTATCACATGGGTAGCCTACTTTAACACATGTATTTCAGGAAGTTTTTATAATTTTAATATAGAATATAAGCCACTACTAGGTGAATAATTTAATTAAACTGTCAGAATATCACTGAGAGAGAAATACAGCAAAAACCATATCTTTCGGTTTTACAGAGACCTAAGGCTGGGCTGTTGTTATTCTATTACCTCCATTGAGACTCTCCAGATTAAAGTTTTTAATAACTATGGAAAAGGTGTGGAGAGAAAATTACTAAATTCCACGCAATGTTGTCTGCCTCAGAGCGAAAATCTCTCCTGGGAAGACGAAAAGGATAATGCTGTATTAGCTAGCTAGTTCAGAACCATTTCAATATCCTAACTGAAGGCAATTCTGGAATTACATATCACCCACCTTGTGTGGAAGGGACAATTCGTGTAAACCTATTTTGCAGGTTAGGGGCAGTTACTGTTTGTCATCGCCCTGTATAAAAATATTGCTGTGTCACTGAGTGGAACATTTCAAGGTAGGATAACATATACAGAAGGGAGGAGTCAAAATACATATATGCTTCATGGTTGCAACAGCTTTAACAGAACATACTAAGATATGAAACGTGGAACCAAACAATATTTAACATTGGGGCATTACTGCAGCAAACCCAGGAAATATTATAAGCAATATTGTTGTCATAAACAGTAGTTCATACATCACCATTTAATTGCTTGTATAGTGAATTTGATCTTTACTATTACTATTAACATTACTTTATTACAGTTAAAGTTGGTTTTTTTAATAGTATTATAATTACTATTACTATTACTTTTATGTTGCAGCTCTAACATTCATATATTTGAAAGTGATAATATTATGAGCACTGGTTTACTTGTATCCATGTCAATAACATTTCATACACTGTTATTCTTTCAAACGTTTTTATTAATGATCTGAAATGCCAGACTGGGAGACTCCGGTAGCTAGGATGAACTACCACTGGCAGAACGTGACTCAGAGAACTCTAAGCCAGAGCAGCATGATAAACATTCAGTACATTTTTAAAAGACACCAGAGTCAAATTATAAGGTACAAGATGTAGCTGCCTACAGTTATTTTAAACACTCCCAGCAAAGTGGCCACTCGGGTAAGATTGTTGAATGATTAGATAACAAAACAGATTAGAAGTCCTGGAAAAATAAAAATTAAAGGGAGACGTTGACAACTTACTGTAAAGTTTTTTGTACACTTTCCACAGAGATCTGAAAATTTCAGAGTGAAAACCAGACTGTGAAAAGATTAATGGGAAATGCAGGCTGCTTTTGCATGAATGAAGGGGTACCAGCATTGGAAAGACAGCAAACCATAAGAAAAGGCAGTTAAAAACACAGAAAGATTTTATTATGTCTCAGAATAAGAGGAACAAAAGCTAGATATATTTTTCTCAGAGCAGTGGTTTGAGCATTCAAAACATAAAATAGAAAAATCCAGTCAGTAATGATCACGTACACACTTTATCAGCTGCTGTTGCACATTTCACAAAGAAAATTCCTCTTCTATGGGAGATGAAAGTTTTAGGTTATGACAACAGTATCAGTTTTATTTGCTTGAGCACTTGATCAGTGCATCTTTAACAACAGGTGACTGGCTGAGGAGACTGCTGGAGACTATCCCGAGCAGGGAGTGCCGCCTTCTGCTTCATAGGAATCCCAGAGTTGCCAGGTCTAGGAGAGAGGCAACAAGCAGTTGGGAGTTTGTAACCCACATGTGCTGCACATGGGCAAAGCCTTGTAGGTGTGTGGCAGGTTTATTCAGAGCTGAAGACTGCACATAAAAATGTGCAGGCATAAGCCTGCACTGCTTACCACTCCTATTCATCCTTACTTCACAACTCTCCTTTGGGTTTGCTTAAACAAGCATCAGTTTTGCAGCTCACTATATATTGCATGAACTGGGTCTGTTGGAGTCAGTGTCAACAAGAGTTTCCCGTGGTTTTACCATATTTCTGCAAAATGTTAGTAATAGTTGGAAAATTGACAGCATATGTTTCCAGAGCTTTCTGTGAAAACAATGGGAGTCTGAATCGTTCAATTGTGTGAGAACATCCAAACCCATTTGATTAATTGATTCTTTCTTAGACTTGTATGCACTTTGAATATACCTGTGGAAAGCTTAGGGAAGGGTGTGATTCTGTCCAAACCAGCAAAAGTAAGTGAATGAAAATAGCCATGGAAGTGAAATCCCAAAGACATCCCAAAACAGTCACCTCCTTCCCCATGGTTTGCAGACAATGCACTTTTACTGTTCTGATTCACCAATTATTATTACACTTCTCTAAGCCCCACTTCTCCTTTCCAGAGTGTGGTGGTAGGAAATGGAACATGTTTGTTGCTCCTTATGATACTTGAGTTCTGTTCATTACAAATAATTTCTAGAGAAGATAGAAAGTAATATAAGAAGTGAAACTTTTGGAGAGAAGTAATGGTACTGCTCATATTATTTCCTCCTCTGCTTCATAGAGTTTGTTAGGGTCTGCTAAGAGTCAGACAATGTTATCTATACACGGAAGTCTTTATACTATGATTTATGTGATGCTAAATGTTTTAATCTAGAAATAACAGAATTTTAAAAAAATGTAATACTTGAATATTCTTTGATAACTCACCATATCATTGATAACTGACCATATCTACATCCCCAAATGTTGAGTAATGAAAGTGGAGCTCTTAGTCAATGTGCCTTATACACAGACTGCAGGCACTACCGGCTTTACTTTATGACTGAATACTTAACTTGCATTAAGATCTTTCATCAAAATGCATTCATTTACAAGGAAGAAGAAAAAGATATTTTATACCTTTTTTAGATGCTTTAATATTATGATGAAAATATTATATGGTATTCTGTAAATTACCAGAAGCAGTGTATTTGACAGCTATTTTAGCATGTGACAAAGGAACAAGTTTTACTTCTGACAAAACAGAAAAAGAAAAATTAGTCAAATTTGTTCAGCTATCCTTGTATCTTTGAAAGGTTTTAGGAGAACTTTCTTGAACTTTTCAAAAAATAAATATGTTCTCTTCCTTTAAAACACTTCCACCTATGAAATGTGAAACTCAAAGATTACACATAAAAATCATTATTCTGCCCTCATATGGTGAAATTAACTGGCAAAAGGCATTATTTTCTGTTTGAAAGTGTTTCCACATTCACTCAACCTCTATATAACTGATAATGAATCAAAGAAATAAACTTCTGAAATTTATACAGGAAAATAAATACTTTCTTCTCCATACCTCATCACACTTCAAAGATTAATCAGACAAATAGAGCTAAAAATAAGAGTGCATAATAAGCATTTTTCTTTTTCATGTGTGAGTTGCAGAGAGGCAAAAAATGGGAGGGGAGAAATACAGATCTTCCTTTGTCTGAATTTAAAATTCTACTGGAATAAAAAAGTGCCAAAAACTGTGGGTTTTTTCCTCTTCCCTCCAAGCCCGTCTGAAATCATGACTCAAGCTTCTGTGTTTTTTGTCTCTGTAAGCATGCAACTGTAC
Source organism: Neopelma chrysocephalum (assembly GCF_003984885.1). Classification (NCBI taxonomy): domain Eukaryota; kingdom Metazoa; phylum Chordata; class Aves; order Passeriformes; family Pipridae; genus Neopelma; species Neopelma chrysocephalum. Next base: position 17,101,779 of record NW_020897690.1, read on the forward strand.
AAAAAACAATTTGTTTATCATGCCTGAAAATATGGAACTTTGCACCTGATGAAGCTGTGGCAAATAATATGTCCTTTTAAAAATGTTTAAGGGGAAAAAAAGTTGATTTTGGACTGAATCTTATACAGAACACCTACCTAGAACACCTAGATTAGTAATCTGAAATTTTATCAGTGGCTGTCTAATATTTGTAAAAATTTTTCCATTGTTTGACAATATTCAAAGAGAAATAAGTGAAAAAGTGATGTTTTGTCACAAAGCTAGGACATTAGGAGAAATCTAGATGCAAAAAGAGTCTGTGATACACCACCCCTCAGAATATAATGCAGTGACAGGTCTTTGCCCAGCAAGAAGACAGGTCTTTAGTTTGGCAGTAGTAAAATCCTCTTCATTAAAGATTTTTTTTCTCTGTAGTTTCCTTATGCACCTTTTTTGATATTTGAGAAAAGATGTAGGGTAGCTCTGTACTGTATTTTGATATTTAATATTTGTAGCATTTCTACAACTTTTACTTTACTTCTGTTTATGTACTTTACAATTCAGTAAATTTTTAGAGGTATGTATTTTCCCAAATTCTTATTTATTCCTAATAGAATAAATCAATAGTTTTTCTAAAAATGAGGAAAATATATGCTCTATAGTTTGCTGTTGCTTCACAATTCTCATAGATCTTTGTCATTCACTGCCCTAAACAAATCTGCCCTTTTCAAATTCATGAAAACAACCTCTTCACACTGCTGCATACAATTCAGTAATTTATTAGTCTGTCCCTATTTATTCAGCATTATCTCATCTGTTTGTCCTATAGGGTGTCAATTATTTAACAGTAGTCAGTCTGGTACATTGATTTAACTTCTTGAGTGTAAAGGCTTAAGATAATTTCTTTTCACAGTGGAACAAGGCTCTGCTGCTTCCAGTGTTTGATGCCTATTTCATCTGAGACAGATGCTTGGAGCCTGTGAGTAATACTTCCTTCTACTTGAATGCATTTAATTTAGCAGTCTTTCACAGTGGTTTAATTCATCCCGTCTAGTTAATGAACATTCATACCACCAGTATAGATATAGTTTTCCTCTAAAAATCAGTAAAATTATTATAACAAAAAAGGTTTCACCAACCCTTGCTGCTAAGAATCTTCAAAGGAATTTGAAAATTAGTTTGATGAGTGAGCACATGTTCAGAAACAATAAAAAAAAGAACATACTTAATAACAAAACGTAACAGTCAGCAAAATCTGAAACAAAAGGAGAAACCTGCAGAATAGAGGAACCTCTAAATAGTAAACTAATTTTTTTTTCTGATATATACTGCTCAGTTCACATGTTGAATTTCATAAAGAAGCATTTTGCAGAGTTCAGATCTGTATAATCACTAGACCATTCTCCGAGAAATACCCTACTATTAAACAGCTAAAATCATCCTTCAGACAAATTACAGTAAGACAAAGAAAACTTATTAATGATCTCCAGAGTGTTCTGATTTCTGTGTCCATCCAAGTACACATCATAGCTGGAAACATCTCATGCTATTGGGGAAGAAAAGGGAGAAAAAAAGGAAAAGGAAGCTACTTGCAGTAAGATTAGATAGGGGACTTTTTCTCATTCTGTGCTTTTCTACCATTCACACCTCAGGGATTTTCAATCTGTCCTGTGCTGTGCTAGAAAGAAATTCTCTCTAATAAGGAAAACTATGTTAGCTCTTTGTAGCCAATGTCTGTTCTGCTATAGCATCCAGACAGATGTAATCTTTCTTTATGAAACTAGTTGTTCTTCCTTGTCCATGGCATAGCTTAGACATATTAAGTCAAGATTTTTCTGATATGACTTCTGCGTTTTGTACAAGTGCTATGGGGCAGGAACAGGCAATCAAAAGAGGAAGGATGAATCTGGAGCAAGACAGACGCCTTTGCTGTCACACAGTAGCTTATTAAATATCTTGCTAGGTTAAAAAATGGTCTTAGTAGAAACATCTAACCAAGGTAACTTTCTGGTTCACTATCTCCAGCTAGCTGCAGTTAGGATCATCAGCAATTATCTGTCTTGAAATTATAGCGTGATTAAAATAGAATAGAACAGGCTATTTCAGTTGTAAGGGACATACAACAATCATCCAGTCCAACTGCCTGCCTATGTCAGGGCTGACCAAAATTTTAAAACATGTTATATAAGGGCATTGTTCAAATGACCCTTAAACACTGACAGGCTTTGGGCCTTGACCACCTCTCAGAAAGCCTGTTCCAATGTTTGACCATCCTCTTAGTAAAGAAATGCTTTCTAATGTCATCTGAACCTCCCCTGGCTCTGGCACAGCTTTGAACCATTCCTCTGTGTCCTATCACTGAATCCCAGGGTGAAGAGTTCAGTGCCTCCTCTCCGCTTTCCCTTCTTAAGGAGCTATAGAGAGCAATGAGGTCACCCCTCAGCCTCCTTTTCTCCTAACTACACAAGCCCTAAGTCCTCAGCTGCTCCTCACAGGTCATCCTTTCCAGCCTTGTCACCATCTTTGTTGCCCTCCTCTGGGCACATTCAAGAAGCTTCACATCCTTCTTAAATTGGAGGGCCCAGCACTGCACCCAGCGCTTGAGCTGAGGCTGTACCAACACTGAAAACAGAGGGATAATCACCTCTCTTGGCCGGCTGGTAATGCCATGTGTGATGCACCCCAGGATGGGGTTTGGGCTCTGGGCTGCTGGGGCACACAATGCTGACTCACATCGAGCTTCTGCTGACCAACAACCCCAGGTCCCTTCCTCCAGGTTGCTCTCCAGCCACTCCTCTGCCAATTCATACTTGTGTCCGATGTTACTCCGTCCTAGGTGAAGGTTTTGACTTGTTAAATTTCATCCGATTAATCATAGCTCAGTGTTCCAATCTACCTAGATCCCTTTGCAAAGCAACTTGTCCCTCAAGACAGCCAACAGCACCTCGCACTTTGGTCTCATCAGCAAACTTGCTAATGGTGCATTCAACTTCTGCAACTAAATTGCTCATATACTGAACAGAACTGGCCCTGAAGTGGAACCCTGAGGAAGACCACTGGTGTCTGACTGCCAGACAGATGTAGCCCCATCTACTACAACACTGTGAACCCTGCCCTTCACCCACGCTCTGTGATCCCCACTCATCCCACAATTGGACATGTTCAGAAGGATGCTGTAAGGGACAGTATCAAAAGCCATATTAAAATCAGAAAACCACAACCACTGCCTTCCCTTCACCCACTAAGACATCATATTAGGATATCAAATTAGTCAAATGTGATTTTCCCTTTGTGAACCCATGTTGACTGTGTCTGATTGCTGGTGGCTGGCACAACACCACTTTTCTAAGCATTCTTTAATATATTCTTTGGAGTTGATTATCTGGTGAGCCTAGATAATTCTGCACTCAGAATTCCAGTGGTGGTGTTTTTTTCAAACTGGGAGCAAGAGCAAGTTAACAAGTTTTTTCCACCTCTTTGTTCATAAGACTAAATAGTGTTTTCTAACATATGCTTACCTATGATTGTTTAAAAAATAAAAGGGGGAAGGGACAGCATATGGTCCCTATTTGTTGCCCCTAATGAAAAGGAGAACCATGCAGCAGGAAGCATGTGGACATACTAGAATGCAAAAGAGACCCACAAGTACAGGCACAATGTCATGCAGACATCACACTTCTGAAAGTTCAGTAGAAGTTACAGATCCCACTCTACATTACTGAGCCAGAAGTGCTATTAAATAAAAAGTGCTTTTTTGATAGATTCAACATAGGGAATATTCATTGGAGAAGCATGACTGATTCACAGGCAAGATCTAACATAAAGGAAATTCAAGGGGAGAAACAGATTATGTCAAAATAAAGTGCCCAGAAGTGTCACAGGGGAACATATTCTGTGATGATTCTTGCTGTTAAAACAAGTTGCTCCTTGTCTCTGTTTTCAAGCACTGCAGCTGGCTGCTTTCGGAAAAAAAATGAGGAATTGGTTGGGAAGTGAAGAGTAGTCTGTCAGTGTGGTGTGGATGGGATTGCATTAGAGCTGTCATGCTCTGCTCAGCACGGTCTACCAACAATGAAACGCTGCTCTTGTTGGAGCAAGAGCAAATAGCCAAACCTATTTATTTTCTGGAGTTTTAATTCCTTATATTGCTGGATTAACACTGCCTTATAAAAACAGATACTCTATTATTTTAAGATTACTGAGCTTTTTTTTTTTTTTTGATACATGCTCCTCTATGGTTCTTTGCTTACAGCTGTCATATGCCAACTGTTAATCTCTTGATGTTGTGTAATGACACAGTTATTTGGAGGATTTAGAAGTTAAAGTTGTAAGACAAAGTTTTAATATTTGCTACTTACTCAAATCACAAATTCAAGGTATTTCTTACATCTGCTTTATTGCATTTCTTGTGCATCTTTTGCTCACCAGACACTCCTCTGCTGCAAAGTCGTTTTGCTTATTTACATTTCCTTGATGGTGTTTAAAATGTCATTTATTGTACACCATTGCTCTTCTGTTAGATCTCCTTGTGATAGTTCTATCTTCTTGTTTTCAGGTTAACTTCTCGCATTAGGCCATCCTGTAATAACAGTTGAGCTGAGACTACCTCTGTGAGGTTCTCTGACCCTGCAGCTGTTTCATAAGCAGTGGGGTGGAAGAAGGGATAGAGGACGGTAACTTTTTTGTTGTTGTTGCTAGTACATAAAACCATTTGTTCAGTTCAACAGTTTGTTAACAACAGTCCCTGACATTTGCCACTTCAGATCACATGCATGACAGTGCTCCATTTGATTGAAAAGAGTGGCTTTCAGGGCACAATTTACAAATAGTATTGGCAACTGGAAAAAGCAGCATTCAAACTCCTTCAGGGTTTACCTTCAGAACTAAAATAAGCATTCTTGGTTTTTTTACTAAATTGTTCACATAAATGTATGTCTATTTGTAATGCTACGTATGTTATGCAACAACACTACGCCACTATTAGGAAAATGGCCTAAGGATTTAAATATAACCAGGGTAGTTGCACTGAGATCTCACAGAATCTGAAGAGAAACTAATTTCAAAACTGTTACGTTCATTTTAGAAGCTTGCATCTGTCTGTGTGTTAATGTATTTCCACTGCAGTCTTACAGTCTTTTGCAGTTTGGCTCCTCTATAGTAACACTGCATGCAGTTCTTCCAGCTGATCTCAACTGTATGTTTGGGAATCAATTATTTTAAAGCAAAATGAAACTATCTTTAAATAGAAATTTCAAGTTGCAAAGCTCCCATTCTGTACCTACTGTTTCAGATTTCAATATTGAATTTGACTTAACTTACCTTAGTTGCTAGAGAAAGACGAAGTTTTGAAACAAATGTACTTCCCCAAAGCTTTATGAATTTACACCCAATATTCTTTGGTCATTGGTATATTTTCTTTGCTCCAGAGCTTGGAGGTAAGAATCTCTGCACATGTGAGTTCCCAGCAAAAAGAAGCAAAGAATTCAGTTTATTTCTGCGCAGGTATTTACAAAAATTTCAGTATATTTTTAGCTGTTGTTATGACCAAACTAGTTAAAACATAATATTTTTTTACTTACAGTGACTCTTATGACATTTTTGCTTGCCATTGCACATTTTATATTGTTGCAAGAACTAACCATGTAAAAGGATCCTTTTTGCTAGAATAAAAAAAAAGGACTGCAGAAGAAACAAGTGATTGTGAAATATAGGTTAACTTTTTGATCCCTTGGGGAAACTTTGATTAGAGTAGGCTTGCAAATTATTGTTTTCAGAAGCTCAAGGTTGTTCTGCAGAAACCAGAGCATAATAATGAAGCACTACCAACCGTAGAAGGCAGGCTGCTCTCCTCTTCCGCCCAGCCTACTGAATTTTACTCACCTCATGAATCTTAGTTGCTACAGGGTAGCTATCATGTGAAGCGTTAAATTTATTTTACTCTTGTTCCCCAGAGAATATCAGTATGAAAACTTACTATTGTATCACCAGACCTTGAAACCTCCTGATATTTCTGCTCAAAAGCAAACTAAGACACTAAGGTGAAGTTTGAAAGAGAAAACACACACAAAGAGGTATGCAACATCTTTCTCCATAAGGGGAAGCAAACTTTTGAACATCACAGAAGTGGTTTTAAAGATCAAATTAAAATTAGTCTACAGCATCACTTGTGGGAAAAAACCAATTTTAATGAAAGGTAATTTTTGATGCCTTATCTTTGTATAAAAATACTTTAATGATAGCTTCTGTCTACACACGTATATTTTCAAACACCCGATGCCTCAGAATCTTTGGAAATCCTTATGAATTAGTTTTGAAGACCCCATGTTGACAAATGTGATTATAATGTGGATTTTGTTCTTTTACTGAGACTTCATTCACTTACTCTGTGGTAAATTTACTCTGCAGCCTCATGCAACTGAAAACAATTATTGGTTTCATCTGTGCAGAGAATCACTGAAAGCAATCTCATCTATTCCATTACTGGCATAAAGTACTTTTGTACTTGTGCTTATGTCACTCCTGACAGATGCCTGTCGATCCTGATCTGAAAGGCCTTTAGCAATGAAGATTTTACACCCACTCTATCCCACTCTTCTGCTGTTCTTTGCAGTTGAAATATTTCCTGAATATATAATCAGAATCTTCTCTGCCGAAGTCCATTACTTCTATGCTCTATTTGGACAAAGGAAAAGATACAGATTTTGCTTACTCTGACTTCAGTGAAGCTTATGAAAGGAAAAAAAGAATTACAAAATTACTTAAAGAAAGTTATGAAATAAATTAAACTCAGCAGAAGGTGGTGAAAAGTGCCGCAATCACAAGCATCATGAAGATTGGATGGGATCAGTGGAAGTGGCACTCTAGCAGTTATGAAGAAAAATGGAGGATGATGAGAAAACTGTGACACAACAATGTCAGGATACTGTGAAAAGAGATAAACATCACTCTGAAAAGTATAAACAGACAGGCTATAAACAGGAAAGTATAAACATAAAGGCTGGAGTACCATATCCTATTAGGAAAGCTTCATTTTCCAGAAAGATGTAAAGCAATTAATGGAACCTTAGATGACAAAAATTGAAAGAAGCTAAAGTGTTGTATATATCATCTGAAAAGGCTGAACAAGCTGGGACTTCCTAGCTTAAAGAAAGCTTAAAAGGAAGATGACAGCCTTCATCTAATAGGTGAAACAATTACAAGCAAAAAGTATATGACCATTTGAAGAGCTTGCAGTTGTTATCTTGGCTTTTTCTAGCATATTTTGCATCAGGCTGCAATCATAAAAGGGTTTTCTAGGAGCTGGTCCTGTGTCAGGAGCATAAGGATAAAGTTTGAAACCCATGCTGGACATGTGCATTGACCTGCTTTAAGGGTGTCCTCAGAGTTGGCAAGACTCGGGTGAGTCTATCTTCACTTTAGCAAGTCCATCTTCACTTGGGTATCCACCAACTTGGTCCTCAGGCGTTTCCCATACCCTCCGTTGAATTCTGAAACCAAGATTTTTAAGTAGATTTTTGCCAGTGGCATTGAGTTATTGACTGGGTCATACTGACATGAATTACTCCATTATTTGTTGACTTCTTGTGTACATAGTTTCTTTCTCTCAGAAACTGTGACCCTGGCCTCACTAAGCTGAACAGTTTTTAATAACCCTTAAGACTAAACAGAGTGCTGGGGCAAAGCTTCATCAGCTTCAACACAGACAAGTGAATAACATGTGTGTTCTCACTGCATTACTATGAAAACCAGAGTCGACAGAATACATGCTGATGATTGCAACACTGAAAGTAACTATGTAAGTGTATAAAGACAAATTAAAATCAATTTGTTTGGAAATTATATTGATAAATTCTTTGAGATTTTCTACAATGTCAAATTATGATGAGATTTATACCATCTGCATTGCATGCTCTCAGTAAAATGGCTTATATGTGGCACCTGGGAAATGATATTCTTTCATTCTTTGTGCGTGGATGGAATGTTTTTGTGGTTTAGGAATGGCATGGGATGATACAGAATAACCTCAGGGTCCTGGCTATGCCCCTCCTGTCTACTGCAAAAATTAACCCTGTCCTGGCTGGAACCAGGGCACATGTTGTAGGAGAAAAACGCCCTTTATATCACTTAGAAATTTAATTTTATAATTAGCTAGTTCCTTATATTATTTCACTGTACGTAGAGCAGCTGCAACTGAAATGAGGAAAAAAATCATTAACTTGGTAGAAGAAACATCATGGAGAGGCATTAAGAATTAATTTCAGCCATTAATTTTCATACCATTATCATAATCAATGGTGGCTAACTTAAGATTTTGCTAATTGAAGATAAATGTTGTAATAACAAAATGTACATGTTGGACCTCCTTCATTTCAAAGCAATTATATAATTCTCAACCAGTAAAATTTGTCTCCTTTATATAATTCCCAGAAGAGTAAGCTGCTAAATAAGGATACTGAAAAGGCCAGAGCTTTTAAAGAAACCTTAGATAACAGAACTGGAAGGGATCTAGAGAGCTCATACTGTTCATCTCCATGTGCTTATTTAATATCATTGCTGTAAGTAATCCTGAGAAACTAAGAGGAGTAGCTCACCTGAGTAAATAAAAGGACACGTCTCCAGGTCTGAGAATCTATGTTTTAATTACTAAACTAATTTTTAATTTTTCTTTGCTAGATTAAGTTGTTGGTTGGGCAACCATTTAAAAGTGAGAAGTTCCACATATTTACCAGTAAAATGGATAATAAAAAATGGGGGCAAAAAAAGTCTTTCAAGTAGTGCTTTTGTAAATGTAAACAGTAAGCATTAAAACAACCACATGCATGCAAACGAATTAAGAGCAGTGTGTTTTTTAGGGCAAGATTTGTCTGCCTGGAAATTTGCAAATGCTTCGCAATCACTCAGCTGGATAATTATTCCCACATGTTTATTGATGGATCTAGCTCTTTTGGCAAAGTCAGCTCTACACCAAGTGAGAATTGCCATCATGGATTCCTTTGATGTTATGCTTTCATTTAATAATTTTAGATTTGAACTATCATTAATACAAGTGTATGTAAAAAACTATATATTTTTACAATGCTTTCAGTTATAGGCATGACATTTGCCTTACTCAAATGCTTGAAATAGAGTATACAGTTCATATCTACTGTTTCTATTCTGTGGCATGTTTCATATCGTGGCTAGATAATTCCTCCAGATATTCTGGTCAACAATAATTTACAAAAGCAAGTCTACTAAGAGCAGTAAAAGTTTTTGCGAAACTTTCTTAGGGGCCTTGTAAACCATGTGTCAGCCTGTGCAAAGATGGTGTGGCACTGGGTCTGCAACGCTCTCTGGGTTGCCCTAACATTTAAGAAAACATCTGACAAATAATCAGTCAAAATAAACCAATTAACACCTCTAAACCCCCAGAATTCTAGGTTCTTCTGATAACATGGACCATCACAGAATGAGACTGGCATTATAACTTTCAGAAGGAGACTGTCCAGAATCAGCATTTTCTGGGTACATTCAGGTTAGGATTTTCAGGATTTGCTTGATGTACAAATTTCTTCCCCCTTCCGAACTGCATAAAACCATTTCATTTCAACCTTGAAATTTAGGATCATTTTCTTCTGTGAGGATATACTCTCTCCATCAACTGAACCTTAACTGACTCAACCTATAATTCTTGAAACCTCTTTGGTAGCTTGCACTACCTGATCCAGTTGGTCTTCTAGCCTGCTTTTAGAGGTAAATATACAAGAGTTCAAGCAAAAAGAAGATTGTTATACATGATTATGTTCAATCAAAAGAGTCAAACAATTCACAAAAGTTATTGATTCGAAAAAACCCCCATACCCTAACCCTTACAGGTAAAGACTTCCACCGATTTAGAAGTCCTTAGTCATACAGGTCACATAAATTAAAAAATATGTGAAATTCATAGCTGAGATAATAGCTTGTTTAAAAATCTGTATTATTTATATAGAAATACTATGAGAAATTAGTTTTTAACCATTTTGTAGAATTCAATCACTGCAGTCATGAACTAGAGTCATGGCCATTTAAGTATGATATATATTATTTTACTTTCTCTGTGTCCAAAGGAATAAGATAACATTTCCTTATTGTCATAAAATACACCACCAGAAAGCTATAATGCCATCATATGTAATACTTTAGATATAGTTAGACATAAGTAGCGGGAAAAAATTAGCATGTGGGAGGAGGGATTAATCAACAAGCACATATGAATTTATAAGAAAAAAATACCAAATTTATCCTATGGCCAAATTGTAAACAGCTGGAATTGCTAGAGCAATTCAGAGATTATAAAATATTAGAAGGTAGAAGGACACAGTTATCTCTCAGTGGGCTTTTTCTTTGCAGTGAAATGATACCTCTGATACTATTAATACCTTTAATGGCCTACCTTGTATCTTTAAGAAATTAAGAAGCTAGTCCATGCAGTTTGACTTGACAAAAGACACAAAGCCTCTAAAAATTTTACTAATTTACTATTTTATGAGAATGCCTTCCCTAATGTTTTTAGTTCAATCTCTGAAAATTTTGCTATAGTCCTGTGCTTCTTTGCCTTCCTTTTTTCTTTGTTTCTTGTTTGTTTGTTTTTTCCATTCCAAGGATTAAATATATCAGCTTGAGTTCCCAGAGGGATTTTAGGCATTGCCATATTCATCAGTGCAATGTCTAAGTCCCAGGCAGTCTGCTACCAAAGTGGAATTTCCAACCTCCCAGTAGGTTCTAAAGCTTCCCTGAATGACATATGAGGAGAGCTTGGTCCTGTTGTCACAAAATGCTGCAAACTGACTTGGAAATGGTAAACTTGCTGGCATAAAATGAGGAAGCATATGCTGTATGAGGAAAGGCTAAGGCAATGGGGCTTGTTCAGCCTGGAGAACCTAACAGTATGGGGAAGTTATCTGGAAGAGGGAGCCATGCTGTTCACAGCGGTGAGAGGAAGAGAAACAACAGGCATAATCAAGACAGGTTCAAATTAGATATAAGATAAAAGTTGTTCGCTATGACGACTGCTTAGCAGTGGATCTGATCACCTAAAAAAGTTGTGTGCTGTTGCCAGCCTTGAAAATTCTCAGGACCAGACTGGATAAAGCCCTCAGTAAAAGAGTCTGACCTCATAGCTCACCCTGTTTTGGTGTCAGCAGCTTTTGACCTTGCAGGACCCTGCCCTCTTGAGGTCCTCTCCAACTTGAATTATCCTATTTTCCTACGACCATTTTTATTTCAATCTTGAACACAGAAACAGTTTGAATATTTATTGATCTGTCTGTTTATTAACTGTCTGTAATTTAAAGGTTAATATGTTTTTAACAAGGAATTAAGGAAAGCAAAATTCCCAGTTCCATCCTAGACAGATTAGAATGTAGATGTAATATTGTAAGATGCTCTGTATAACTTGTTACTCGAAAGCAATGCAGAATCTGTCAGAGAGTGTGAAGGCTGAGCTCAGCTTTGCCTGCATTGATAATAAGACCCTGGCATTTAAAATTCTGTGAAAACTGAGCAGAAGAATAGAAAGATAGGAAACGTGGACTTCCAGGTGATAGAATTCTTTTTTTTTAGCAAAATTTCATTAAAAATTGGTGCAAAGGGCACAGGAACTCGGAACAGCTGGTAGTTCTTCAAGGATGTCCCCCTCAAAGAACAACAGGCCATTCCATGCATATGCAGAAGGTCAGCACGAACAAGGAGCTCCTGACCTAGCTCAGTCTCCAAAAGGAACCCCATGACAGGCAGAGGTGGGGACAACTCAGGAGGAATATAAAGATGTTACCTAAGCATGCAGTGTTGGAGTTAAGAAAGCCAAAGCTCACCTGTAGTTGAAATTAAAATGGGATGGAAAGAATAGCAACGAGAACTTCTGTATGTACAACATACAAGGACATACAAAGGGCCAAAATACCCAATGCCTTTTTATTGTCTGTTTTTGTTGTCAAAACTTACTGCTTTTTAAAGTTCTTAACAGAATGGCATTGAGAAAGCGGAGCCAGGCTCCTCTCAGAAATGCAGAATGCATTGCACAGGGGTAATGGACCTAAGCTGCAATACAGAAGATTCTGATGAGATTCAAGGAAAGCAGTTTTATGTGAAATCAGTTCACCATTTGAACAAGTTGCCCAGAGAGGTTGCAGAATCTCCATTAGTCACCTGTGCAAGGCCCTGAGCAAACTGATATAGTTGAGTGTGCTTGGACCAGGAACCTGTTTGGATTAAACAACCATTAAAGTTGCTTCTAGCTTAGATTTATAAATTCTATGATTTTTTTTTCATAGTTTTAACGAAAGTTTGTATGTATCCTATATTTTTAATTTACTGTAAAAAGATTACTATATTAATAAATTGTAATGCCCTTATTTTATAAAAGAGAGCATTAAGAAGATAATATAAACATTTTCTATATTTATAAAGCAGAATTATACAATACCCCAAAATTTGTTTGGTTCAAGGTATATATAAGGCTTATCTTTCCTATCCACGTAATACAGAACACTTGTCTTATGTCGTACAATAAAAATAGTCCCTAAAGGAATTAATCTTAATTGTACATTCGCAGAACGTGTTTAGATATTACAGCTATATATGCACCAGTCATGCATATATATCACACAGTGTTCTGCTTAGAAGCTGTATGGTCCTTCTGTCATCATATCCAGGATTTTGAAGGAAGGAGAATTGAGTAAAGCAGATATTTTTAAAAAATATACATACACACACATTTATATATACATACACATACAAAATTTATCATATCCTTTACGCAATCTGGAATTAATTCTGTGGAGCAACTTTTTAGACAATTCCTCTTTCCACAACTCTTACAGCTATACCAAAGACAAAAATAATTCTGCCTCTACAGACACCTTTGCATAACCCACAGATTCTTTCCCAAGACTGCCATGTGCCCAGGTGGTAGGGTAAGGTTTGGAAGGTTATGTGTAACAGCACCACCTGGTGAAATATTTTTAAAGTCTACATAAGGTAGTACTAGTAGGCAGGCTAGTAGTCTGTGAAAATCAAGACTATGTTGAACCAAGCTTTTTCCGAAACAGTATTTCGATTTATGACATAGAGTTGCTTTCTAAGATTTCAAATATTAGAACCAGCCATTTAGTACTGAACTTGCAATTAGATGAGCTTCATGGTCACACCATTGCAGCAGTAATCACAGGACCGGAAAAGAAGACTCAAGAGGTCATTTAGCCCATCCTGTGGCCCAGAACAAGATCACTTACCATTGTGCACATCCTATCAGCTGCTCTCTAACTTGTTCCAGTGATGTAAGAAACTTTCGAGACAAAAAAAAAAATCCTACGGAGTTGCTAAAATCTTCCCTATTAAACCTACAATCCATTACTTCTCTCCCTGTTCATCATATGAACCAACTATTCCCTTAATTTTGAGAGGTTTTCCTTTTTCTTTCCCCCAAATGCCCTGAGTGTTTTCCAGTATTTTATTCAATCTCATTTTTCTGTTATAGGTTACCTTTACTCTGGTCTAGCTCCTCCTGAAACAGCAGTGCCAGGCTCTGAACACAGCTCTAGCTGTTGCCTTCCCAGTGCCGAATGGGGCAGTGACAACCTTTAGATACCTTTGTTTTTTGTTTTTGGTATGAAGTGGGTTTCCTCCCATGTATAGGTAGCACCATGTGTTTCACTGCACTGCAGAATTCTACTTTTTGATATCATGCCCCCATCAGCTTAGGTTTCATTTTCACTTCAAATATACTTGAGACCTTTTCCTGTTTGATCGCACTTGCAGATTTAATAAACCATTCTCTTATCCCCAGGCTCCACATGGAAATATGAACCAGACTTAGGATAGACTTGCACAGGATCTTCCTAGATCACTCAGATTCATTCAGACACTGAGTTAGAAATAGCTGCTCCCTTGGTGCAGACTTTCTGAATGCTAGCAACCCTGCACCCACTCTATAATAATTTAATTTGTGGAGTTTTTCCCTGGTTTGCATATGAGAATACTATCTGTGATGGGCTTAAAAACCTTACTCAACTATCTTTTTTCTCTGATATCTGTTCCGCTGTCATGGACAGAAATCAGATATCATCGACCAATGCCTAGGATGAAATTAAATCAGGTCTAGGTGAATTGAAAGCATCTCTTCTACCCAGATATTCCCTTTCTATAACAAAATGGACTCTTAATGTTTTCTTAGTTATCTTTACTTTGGTAGCTAGCTGATTACAACTGACTTAAAAAGAATTATGCCTAATCATCAGGCCTCTCCACAGGGCCTGGCATAGCATCCCCTTATATTCAGTAGGTCTTTGGTTTTGATTGCACAAGATAACTAAAAAAATAATTTTTCACTACAGGTTTTCAGGGTTTACTGTTACATTGTTTCCTATACAAAATTTCACGCCATAGGCTTTTTTTAATTGTTTTTCTACTCACCTTTTTAATCTGATCCAGATTTTTCTTCTTTTTTTTTTCCCCAGAAGAAAGTACATTTTCTAAGAATTCATCAAGGTTTTTCAACAGAAAAGAATAAAAAACCTATTATTAATATTAGACTTATTAGACTTCCTGGCCTCTTCTACTGTGAACTTAAACATCTATTTTCTAATATAGATAACATAGACAGAACAACAACAACCTGAATGAAAAAAAAACAAAAAAATCCAGAAACAAAACCCAACCAAACAAAAAAGGTGAAACCAAACAGAAAGCAAGGAAAGTGGAAACATAAAAGAACCCTTATGATTAGCTTAATTGCTTGCTCTTAAACCCATGAAAGAAATCCTGGGGAAAAATGCAGAATATTTTGAGTATTTTATTTGGGGGTTCTTACACCCCAAATAAGAAGTGGAAAGTGAGTGCAATGGATGCTCTGCAAGACAGACACAGTGTTAAAACAACATTATGGAAAAAACAGAACAGTACTAGAACAAAAACGAGAAACCAGGATCACTCTTCCAAGGACAGGTGATTAGAACACACCTGGCAATCTGCTGCCACTCTCCAACATCTGTTCTTATGCTTACATCCAGCCCTGCACTGATCATCTTGCTTGCTTTGTGTGTTTTCCAGATCATAAAGTTGTGCATAACTTTTCCTGGGATTCCTTAAGCATCATAAAGCTATTGTTTTATATATCGTTCTTAGTAGCAGTGCCATCGTGCTCAACAGGTACTCCAAAATTAAATTAATCTTTATATTTTCAGGAAAGTTTGGGAAGCTGGGAAGTGATGCAATTCCAGAACTTCCCTGAAATAATGCAATTCCAGATATCTATAGAAAATCCAGAATTGCATAATTTTGCCTTGGGCTCCAGCTAAAGCTGTTAACCACAAACTTCATGATCCTTACAAAAAATATTGTGTGTCTTTTGTTGCCTTTTTTTTTCCCACTGAGATGAGCCATACTGATCCCAGGAATACTCAAATTTGCTGCCTTTTCCTGTAGGAGGTAGCTGTATCAAGACACTGGAAAGACAGAATCTTTCCATTATCTACATGTATTATGCAGCTCTCAACACTTCTGAATCTACCTTTGTTACAAAATGAATTTATACTTTCTGTCAATACATTTATAACAAACCATTTACTCTTCCACAACCCAGTAGACTGTGTGGTACTTGTTCTATAATTCACACTGCTGTGTATTTTGATACCAATTATATTTTTTTCTGATGCTTTGTACAATTTTATTGCATGTCCTGCTCTTATGTAGCTATTCAGCACTAGTATACAACTTCATTTTTCTTTATTCCAAGTTATCTACCCATTCACATAATAAATTTTTCTCACTTTATTTTTTTTCGGAATAAAAACTCCAAGCATAAGAAGTTTCTCTTCTAAAATTTTGGTTTAACTATTCCTCCCCTATCATGCTACTCTACCATTTTTCTTAACATCACATGCTTTGTAGATCACAGAAATCTATAAAGCAAGCACACTGAGGAAGAATGTATGTTCCATATACAGCTTTGTTATGCTGTATAAGATATTCCACATTGTTTTATAGCATGTTTTGGTTTCTTGGGGATAGAAATAAATAACTGGAGGATGGTTAAGGCTTTCAGCCTTTACTCTGGCATTTTCTGCACTTGATTTTTCATCTTTGTGATTGTATTAATGCTATTATCTTGCTTATAATAACAGTAACGATGTTATGATAATCATATCCCTCTGTTTAAGTGAAGTGAAGCTACATTTTCAGTAATAAAACAAAGTAAAGCAGTTATTTATAGATGAGGGAAGAAGTAAAGGTCAGCTCTTACAAATATGGCAGTGAATATATTACATTAAGAACACCTGTCTTATCAGGAAAATATGCTTATAAAAATGAGATTTCAGTCAAGATAAATATTTGTTCTGAGCTAAACTCTCTGGTTTCAGTCCTCATATCTCCTAGGAAATCAAAATAAGTTTTATTCTCAGGCTGAAGAGAATATATACCTAATTTTTAATTTGTGTCCATCCAGGACTCAGTGTCAACATTCAAAGGGTTTGAAGACCTTCAGACACAACTGTATCTGTCAAGGTTCCTTCCTTCCCATGCCTGATTTCCTCTGACACTGAGGAGGCCTGCTGTGTTACGGGAAGGTCTTTATTCTTTCCCCATTGGCACTGTATCATATATTAATTATACATTGACTCCTCACAGCTACTCTGTTATTGATGCTTCAATCTATATTGTAACATCAGAAAGCATGCAGTGTTAATAAAAACACTTTTTTTTTTCATTCTCATTGGTTCCAAGCTCATTTAGGAGCTCCTTAAGCTAATGGGTATTTAGTAAATTTTCTATTACAATGCTAGCTAAAGGATATAGTGTAATTAATATCATCAATATGTTCTGGGGAGGGGGTGGTGAGTTAATGCAAATCCTCTATGATCTGTCATAGCTAATTTTTTTAAGTCACAGATGCTTTTCTCAAAACATGTCTTTATCTCAAAACATGTTCTTATCAGCGAGTGAGAAGTGTTAGTGTTATCAAGGACTGTTTATATCACTCACTGTGTTTCTGTTTTTCCATCTATAAAATGGTGCTGTCTTTTCTCCCAGAAATTTCATGCATTTTTACTTAATCTATTTAATGAATGTTGACATAAACAAAATAATGTATTTAATTACTTCTTCCACCTTAATTTCTGAGTTCCTCTATTTCATATGACATTTGCATCTCACAAATGTTCTTTTTTTTAAATTCTCTTTCAAACTGTCATCCCACATGTTAAAAAATTCTCAAACTATTTCCTTGCCATGGGAAATTCCAGCATTTCACTCTGTAGTGAATGGCTGTGGTCACCAAGAGCATATTCTCAGATATTCACCAGAATACCCTTATGCATCATCTGCACATGTAAAATATTCCAACAAAGCTATTTGCCAAGGAACACTTGAAGAGTTTATAAATTTAGTGTTACTTTGTATAGAAGTGACTTAAGTTCATTTGTAGTGTTCACGCAGAAGGCTTTCTACTTTTTTTGGAAATTGGTATGGCTGAATGAAAACATAAAACCACAGTGACGTGACTTTTGATGGGAGGAGTTGTATAAGTCACACTCCTAGGAATGCTGAGCATCCCTGCAGAAACCGTTTGTATCAAAGTCTTGATGTTTGGCACCTTTGAGAACTTAGTCTTATTTCAATGGGATTTATCAGTATTTACACAGTCTCAGGAATTGGCCCAACAATAATAAAAGAATGAACTTATCTTTAAAATACGGTTCATTGTAGTAATTGTGTAATTTAAATCGGTTCACCTCTAACTAGGTTTTCACATTTAAAAGTTGATGGCATAATGCTAAGACAAATATTTTTTGTGCTTTTTTATCATTGTTATGGATGTCTGTCTTTTTTAGAGTGAAAAGACTGTTGCTGTTGTGTTGTAACTGTGCTTGTGCTATTTCTATACAGGAATCTGAGGGGAAAAGGATGAAAGGAATATCTGATTTAAAATTTCCTTGGACAACATAGTCCCTTCTTCACTGGCCAGATGTCAGTCTGATGAGTTTCGAAGGCACATATTTTTTGGCTTCTGGATGGGTTTCCTTTCAGTGAATAAGGGCTGGGTTGCTTTGATTCACCAGTTAATTAACTGGTAATTCTCTTGGAAAAATAAAAGAGGAAAAGGGAATGGCTTTGCATTTCACTTTAGTGTGATGTTTATGTAGTATGAATTTAACTCTTGTTTTTATACAGCTGGCATTTTGGATGAGAGTACAGTGTGGATGACAATTTAAATTGTATCCCTTGATCTGTTTGTTGAAAAGATATCTGTTTTCTATTATCAGTCTTAATGACTATTCTCCAAGACTCCTGAAACCCTTCAGAAACTCTAGTTATAATAGCAGGAGCATTAAAATGTGTGCAGACTGCTGCTCTCCAAGATGAGAAAACTTTATAATGGTTCTAGGGGAATAGTTTGGGCACTTCATTGAGATAATTCTCTCAAAGCCTCTTCTCCATAAAGGTCCTACTGAGTGAGATCCAAGGTCCATCCATCCTGGGAACCTGTCTCCAACAGTGGCTAGTGATACGTGCCTACTATTATGCACAGAAATTCGTGATAAGTAATAGAGACACTACAACTTATGTGAAAATCCATGACTGGACTTTATTGCTAGTCTAATGCTGTAACAGTCTAATCAAATATAACAACCACTTATTTTTAGTCCAGTTACAACAACGATATGATTTATAATCCAAACTTCTTCATTCTATTAGTCATTAGTAATGTAATAAAACATAATATAATAAAATCCCTTTAAGCTCTAACCCTTCATTCACCACATCATTCACCAAAAAAGTTTCACACCTTGCTTATGCACAATATAAGGAAATATCTCATTTAAATCAGGACAATTTCTCCAATCAATATTCAATATAAATTTTACTTTGATTCAGACCTGAAAACCGATGTAGATTAAATGCATGAGACTGAATGGTTTTTTTTTCTGAAGCAGTCAATGACTAGAACATGTTTTATTTTAGAAGATCAGCTTTTCATAGGTCCATAAAACTCCTGCATTTCTCTTTCATTTAAAACATAATCTACAGTGTAATAGCAAGCCCAGGATTTCCTAGCCTATGAGATACTAATCATTGCAAAAGGGTTTTTTTTACTTTTTTTTTTTTTTTTTTTAATTGAGCAAATTATCATTCTCTGTTCCTTTGGATATTTTCAACTTTTTAGACCAATGCAATCAGTTCATGAATTGGATAAGACTGCATTAATTTTTTTCCTCTTGCTGTAAGTATATCAGCATGGCAATTGTGACACTTCATACTTTGCTCCTGGGAATTCTGATTGTCTTTCGGGATTTCTACTTGTACTTAAACTTACAACTACAAATTTCTTTTCTAAATGTCTCAGCTACAGAGAAAATGGCCAACTTTTGGGTTTTTTTAAATAAATCTGCTTCACTATGAAGGACCTGTTTTATAGCTCGATATTTTCTGTAACCAGAAGATTTTATCCTAGTTTTATTCATTATTAGATTGCCTTAGAATTCTTATCCTTTTCTCTCTATGTTGATAACTTTCCAAAATACCCCCACACCACTGTCACAGTTGCCTTTGAACATTCTCTACCAAGCTGTGTAAGCATTCACTTGTATTTCTTTATCAGTCTATTGCTCTCTTTAGCCTTTACCGCTCAGCAGGAGATTGATGCTGGACTTTGGACAAATGTTCAAGTTATATATTGATCCCTGACTGGTTTCTTATAGCTGACATCAAGCTGTTGCTTTTTCTTTATTCTTGAATCTACTTTTTTCTTTATTCTGTGACTATCTTTAAAAGTAAAAGTAGTGACTTGCTCTATAAATCCAATTTCTTTTCCAAAGTCTCAAATTTGTTTTTAACTAGTACTTGATATAGTGATATAGTCCTGTCTATATTTTATATGCTTAAAAGGTTTCTTTATCACATTTGTTTTATTTATTTTGCTGCCTTTAGCTGCATATGAATTTTAAATGCTACACTGTTTTGAATCAATGAGTATATGGTCAGTCTGAGTACACACAACTCGACTGCTGGATGATACACACACTATGAATGCACATATAGGAAAACACACTGCTGGTGACAAATCATGTCAATAGCTAAATTACTGGCATCACAAAACATTTACTCTTCCATGATCAAAAGAAAAATTTGAGGCTTTTTTCAGTCAGAGTCCTACATGGAAATTTAACTCCAAAAAGGAGGTATGACATCAGGAGCTTATAACGAAATAGGAATTTATCATAAAATAACTTAGATGAGAACTGCCATAATTAGTTATGACTAAATATTTCCTCTTTTCCTCAAGGATAAAAATAATAAGGCTGCCTATACGGTCTTGCACAAGTTCCTGCCTATTGGTCATGAAGATTAGAGAAGGCACATAAGAACAGGACATATATAGGATAATATTCCCCCTGGTTTAACACGTTTGAATCTTCCCCAGCAAGCTCTTCAACTCTGATTATAAATTTTAATAGCCCTTGATTCGCTGATTCCTTGGGTTTTTTTACCTAGCAACATAATTGCTAGGATTTTTTTCCCTCTGTGTATTATTTTGATTTAACTTATACATAAAAGTCTATAACTTATTGGTTCAGGAATTCCTAGTTGTACCCTAAAGTGAAAATTAGGTGGTGTAGAAGCATTCTATTATATGAGTGTAATGATAATTATTACATATAATTTACTGTAGTAAGCATATCATAATCACAATAGTGCAATGTTCACCTAATTAGCATGACTTCAAGAGCAGTTCATTAGTTGGTTATTTCAAACTGTCATGGGTGGTTTTACAGGAATCATTCAAATCACTCATATGTCCAATAAACTTGCATCTGAGAAGCACGAGACTGACAGTATTGGTATAAAATGCATGACCGAGGTTATTCTGTTTTTAACCTTAAAAATAATTTACTGGATGCTTTCTTATGGGTGTGAGATGGATTGCTGGATTTTAACATATCATTGAAAATGTTTAGTACAGTCATGCAAATTCTAAATAGTTGCCCATTAAAACAAAAATCTTTGCTCATTATAACTGAGACCTACATTGAATAAAAATATGCATAACACCACAATCAGCTACTCATTGATCAACATGTGTATTATTTTCACTCAACTGGGTTCTGATCAGGTGAACTGGATACTGACAAGGAACATAAAAGTACTGTATTATGCTAAGTGTTTGCTAAAAAACCCTGCGGAAAATGTTTCAACCTTACATAAGTAGAAAAAGTATGTCTTTATTTTTGTGTTACTTTTCTTTCCTGGGACCCCTGGTGGCCTAGTGGTTAGCATGCAGGACTCTCACTGCTGTGACCCAGGTTCGAATCCCAGTCCCCCGGGCAGATGGAGCTCATTAGCCCTGTGAGGCCATCCATCCATGAGAAGGTCACTCTAAACAAACCTACGTCCTGAGGACCTCACTGCCATTGTCCAAGCTTGCTTGGCCCCGGCAGATGAACCTTAGGACTAAAGGGTGGGCTCAGTTCAGCGCATGCTGTGTCTCACCTAAAAAATCCGTTGCGCAGGCTTGAAAGGTAAAAGACCTTTCCCAAAATCTTCGTTCGCGAAGACTGGCCATTATTATTATTACTTTTCTTTCCTAGCCATCACAAAGTTCTTCTGAAACTCAGAAATTTTTTTCACAGCTATTTGAGTTAAAACTTATGTGAAATTTAGTAAACATACCTCATAGAGGCTCAGGAACCAAAAGAAAAAAAATAGAAATACATTGTAAATATTTGGATTAATAAAGTAATTCTTTTATCCTACCATAATGCAAACAATCAATAAGGATTCATATGATGGTGCAACATGATTTAAGAACATGTCTTTACCTGGTATCTGATACCATGAGCTGTCTGGAAAGCATCTTGGTAGAACAGGACTGGAAGGTTCTGGTGGACAAGTTGAACCTTAAATATTAATGTGCCCTTGTGGCAAAGAAGGACAATAGCCTACTGCCCAGCAGGTTACCAGAAATGATTCTTCCCCTCTTCTCAGCACTGATGAGACACACTTGAGTGCTAGGTCCATTTCTGGGCTTCTCAGTACAATGGAGACATGGACACACTAGAGCGTGTCCAACTAGGGTCATGAAGCTGATTAAGCAATTGGAAGATTTGTCTTATGAGGAAAGGTCAAGACTGTTTCATTTTTAGAAGAGAAGGTTCAAGGGGGATCTTTCCAGTGTGTATAAATACCTGACAGAGGGCAGAGAACAGAAAAGATGGAAATAGACTCAGTGCTGCTCAGAGAAAGGACAAGAGGCAATGGCCACTGCCACTGTCCGACGGGGGATGGGGCCGTGACACAGCATGGACAGGTCCGGAGTCAAGGTAGAGGTGCAAATGGAATGCTTTATTGAGGCGTGCACGGGATTTTTATCAGTTCAGGTGGGGAAAGGGCTAGTACATGGGGTGGAGCATGAGACAGACAAACGAGGGAACAAGTCGGGGTAGGGACACAGGCAAAAGGGGGAGGAATGTGGGAGGAACCGGGGAAGGAAAGGGCGAATGGTAACTGTCTCCTCTCTGCAGCTTCTTCAGCCTATCAGAGAGGGAAGCAGGGAAGCAGGCATGCCTGGGCATGCCCGGGAGATACAAATCCTGGGGAAACATACAATGTGTATATTTATAAACACATAAGAACTGTAAAGTCCGTATCATAAAGTCCTTTCAATCGCTGTACATCTTTTTCCAGTCCTGAAATCATTCCCATTCTGATTCCTGATCCTCAACAGGCCACAACATGCAAGAAAAAATATTGTTTAGAAAAAGCTTTTTTACTGTAAGGTGATCAAATATTGGAACAAGTTGCGCAGAGCAGCTGTGGACTCTCCTTGGAGGTATTCAAAACGCAACTGGACATGGTCCTGAGGAACCTGCTCTATCTGACCCTGCTAATCCTGTCAGACTAGGCAATCTTCAGAGGTACCTTACAGCCTCAACTGCAAATTTTCTTTCAGTCCTAAGGAGACAGAAAGCTCCTGTGAAATGGATAGGTCTCCGGCACTTTAGTTTTTGAGATCTTGATGTTTTTCTTGATGGAAAAGTTTACACAAAGACTCCTAGTGATAAGATGGTGCTCAAATATCTGAGAGATTGCTATAGCAGCCACTTACAAGCTTCTCTTCCAAATATACATTGGTGATACACAGTTGTGTATCAATCAGCTGGTTTGAAGAAAACTTCTGAAGTTGGAATATTTTGTTGATTAATATCAACACCTTTTCTCCAAAACAACAAGACCTGGTAATCCTCATGTTCTCTAGAGAAATGTTCCCAACATGAAGTAGGCTTCATTAGTGAGGCAAAGGGCTGGACTGCCTTTGCCAATGACATTTGCTCTACAGCTCCCCATTCCTTAGTGCTGGCTGCAGTAGGGTTGGGCTGTGCTGTCAACCCACAATCTCTATGTTTAAGGTGTGACACTGTGCCAGGACCTGACTCAGATCACACAACCAAAGTCTCCCTTAAGAAAATCACTTCAGCCTCCTGAACCCCAGCACCCCAGTCTATCACTCATGCAATACCGGGGGATTTCATGACCCCTTATCCTCAGTAGCAGCTCAGTCCCTCCTGCTTCACTCCAGAAATAACACTTTCTCCAAAATCCTGGGATCCATTACTCTTGGCAGAACTCTCCAAACTTGGGTCCTGGAACATTACCAATTCTTACAACTTTCTGTTGTCAGCTGAGTGCTCTTATCAAATATGCAGCTGAAACCATTACCTTGCAGTGCTTCACACGATTCTGGAAACCATCTGTGGTTAACACGTTTTTACAAAGGTCACTAAGCAGCACAGCAGAGGTCTGAAAGCAAGCAGTGCCAGCTCTATCTCCGAGGGGAGCATGAGGCATTTGTTTGTCATAACACGCTGAAGCTGTGAAGAAAAAGAAGAGGAAATGCAGGACCTCTGCAGGAGGGGGAGAGACAGTATAGCCCTAGGAAGTGGGAAAATTATGGATAAAATTTACCTGCGACCCAAATCTGATGTGACGTTCAACTCTTCTGTAGTTTCGTGCTTAAGTCCAATCCAATTTAAATATTAATTTGTTGATAACATTTCTGGGGGTATTCCTTTCTCGGTCTATGCAAAACTTTGTCCATTAAATAAATAATAGCACAATAATCATAAAAACATGAGCCCAGACTGAATTTCTTGAAGCCAAGAAAACTATAAAATTAAAAGTAGGAAATTCTTCATTTTGGGAAAATACTGGTCATTCTGTCTTGCAAAAACTTATTTCACTGATTAATTCTGAGTTTTTGAAAAGTCTCACAGAAATTTCAGAATTAACATGCACAGATTCTTGTTTGCTTTTAAGTATTTTCAGAGCTTGGATCATATCTTGAATTTTGCAGGATTGTACCATTAATTTGCACTGTCACTAGCAACCTCTGCTAGGAGGAAGTTTCCTTTAACATAACTATGAAAACTACTGAGGGAAAATTTGAAACAATGAAAGATTATTTGCAAAAATGGCTTTTTAGAGACATATGAATATGGTTTGCTCTGATATGAATGTATTGCATTTCTCTATTTTAACTGTTCATTTTATATTTAGATTTATGTGTTTCTGTTCTGTAGTATGAATTAACCTGATTAACCTGTATAAGGTCAGTAAGTGCCATGCATCAGATTTGATCATTGTAGCAATTTTGAAGCATTGCATAATTATAGTTTTTCTTTAGATGCATTTTGGTTTAATTTCAGTGGACTGTGCAGATGGAGTAAAGATCATAATAAAATGTCTAAAACCAAAATAATTTTACCATATGTATGCCTTCTTATTTGCAGGAAGAATATGTAGATTGTGTTGCGTGAGTCAGTGGGCTTCGAATCAATTGTCTTCCCCTTCTATTACTTTCAATCAATTAAAATCTTAGGAACAACGTTGATCCCAATTGAGTGAAAATAAAGACTAGCGCATGCCAGTAATCAACCTCTGAGAAAAAAAATAGCCACATCATGATTCAGTGGAAGATGCAAGAAACCCATTTTGACATAATCTGCCTTTTGTATTTTTGTTTCATCTCTTCATCTATTGGCTTGCACTGACAGTACTTGTGAAACAACAGGATTGATATTCCTCATAATTTATGTTATTATTGCCAATTATCAAACTTATTTTGACAACCATATAAAATCAAATCCATTTTGTCACACTGAAATTCTTGTTCTTAGAAGCCTCTTGTGACAGAGTTACATAGATAAACTAGAGGATGTGTGAAATGACACGTACCACTTACTAATTTTGCATTTCATTCCTTTAATTTTGTCTAACCTTTTTCTTAAAAATCAGTGTAAAGAAAGCATAAACTCCAAGCAGTCTTTTCTAAAGTAATGCTATGTGCATTAGTATGGTTCTTCTTACGTTTTCATTTCTGTGGGTAACAGTCCTATACACCTACTAAATAGAAGAAACCTTTCCTTGTTGGTTTTGATTAATTGTACTCTGAGGAATCTGTATCTAGTTCTGCAATAGGGTAATACAACTCAAGATGAAGTTTTATGATTGATCAATATAAAGGTGTTACTGTATGTTCTAAATTATTTATTATTCTATTCTTTATGCATTCAAATCTGTAAAAGTGTTATGACTGTAGTCATATATTGAACAGGTCTTTCCTGAGTTCCCTGTGATACTTGTCTTGAGTTTTCCCAGGTAATTTGGAATTTTATAAAACTGCCTGAGTAGTTCTAAATTTCCAAGGAGTTTTATTGCTTTCCTCCCACCTTCCCTAGATCTCCTACCTGAAATCAGGGTATCTGGAAGAGTAGTTGGTTTTCTAAGTAATACCACTAAGTTTGCACAAGTGCAAATGGTCCCAGTCTGAAAGATTAGGAAGTGTATACCTGGAAGTTAATGTCTTGAAACTGAAAAAGTATAGTATAATACAGAATTTGGAAAATAAGTCAAATTACAACAGTGAATGTCAAGAACAACACGATCAAAATAAGAAAGGGTAAAGGTGCAAGCAGAGAGAAGATTAATGCCCTTCTGGATAATTTTCTATTCACCACATGCTTTTTGAAAGAGGGGGACTTCGGGAATAGTTGGCCCACTATTCAGCTAATACCATCTAAAAAACCTGACCTATGTTTCAGTCCAATCTTTAATAAAAAGGTTATCTATAGTTAGACAACCAATGTAGTTACCATCTGTGACCTCAATAAATCAGAGGACTGGGCAATCACGGACCATATGAAATTCAACTAGGGAAAGTGTCAGATTCTGCACCTGGGATGGGGTGACCCTGGATGTTTATACAGATTGGAGAACAAGAGGCTGGAGACCAGTGCTGCAGAAAGGGACCTGGGGGTCCTGGTCAACAGCAAGTTGAATATGAGTCAGCACTGCCCTGGCAGCCACGAGGGCCAACCGTGTCCTGGGGGTCATCAGGCAAAGCATCGCCAGCCAGTTGAGGGAGGGGATTGTCCCACTCTGCTCTGCACTGGGGCAGCCTCACCTTGAATACTGTGTGCAGTTTGGGCATCACAATATAAGAAAGATACTAAGCTCTTAGAGAGTGTCCAAAGGAGAGGGCAACAAGGATGGTGAAGGGCCTTGAGGGGAAGCCACACGAGGAGCAGCTGAGGTCACTTGGTCTGTTCAGCCTGGAGGAGACTGAGGGGAGACCTCACTGCAGTCTACAACTTCCTCATGAGGGGAAGAAGAGGGGCAGGCACTGATCTCATCTCTGTGACAGGACCAGTGACAGGACCAGAGGGAATGGCCTGAAGTTGTGTCAGGAGAGGTTAGGTTTGATATTAGAAAAAGGTTCTTCACTCAGAGGGTGGTTGGGCACTGAAACAGGCTCCTCAATGGTCACAACACCAAGCCTGACAGAGTTCAAGAAGAATTTGATTGATACTCTCAGGCACATGGTGTGAGTCTTGGGGATGGTCCTGTGTGGGTTGGACTTTGTGGCGAGTCAATAAAGCAAACACGATCCCAGTTATGGGGGCGGAAACTGGAATCCTTTATTGGACTTACAAGCAGATATTTTAAGGGTCTGGGGTCTACATATTCATAGCAAGGCCAAGCTATTACAAACAGAGGGTTTTACAAGGATGAGGTACAAGTTACACCTTTTGGATTTAGCACTTACATCATGGGGAAAACCCACTTATCTTAGGATTACATTTTTGGGGATTTGCATGGGGGAGAGATATCCAATGTTTACAGAATAAAACAATGTTTACAGAATACAGGAGATACATGGGGGGGCAGGAACAACAATGGATTTTATGCAGAGACTTGATAACATCACAGCACAGTCTCTCTGGGTCTGGGCAGGACACTCCAAACAGGTGACATCCTGTCTGGTCCTCAAATACAGGTTTTTCCCCAGCTTTTGTGGCCCAGCAGTTTCTTTTTCTGGTATCCAAAATTTGGATTGCTACAGGACTTGATGATCCTTATGGGTCCCTTTCAACTTAGGATATTCTGTGATTCTGTGACTCTGTGAAGAAGGATGATTACTGAGATACTTTCAGATCATCTGGATCTCAAGTAGTGTCTTCAGGGAGCTCAGAACCTACTAGTAAATACTCTTAAAAGTTTATGGAAGGTGAGAGAGGCCCAAAGTTAGACATTATCTTCAAAAAGGCTAGGGAGAAAAATTACAACATCAAATACCTCGATCAAGTCTGTATCTAAATCAAAAGTGAATTTCAGCTGGTTCCAGGTGTGTGAAATCAAAAATATTTCTGTAAGAAATTCTGTCATCATTTTTTGAAGAGCGATAGTAGTACATAGCTGCAGTTATAAGGCTTGAGAGAGCAAGTCCTGTTAACTGAACTCAGTAACATGAATCCAGAAAAATTCAGTAAAAGTCAGCAGTCTTCAGTGTTAAATAATATAAAAAAAGTTATGCATCCCTGATGGAGAAGATAATGTTGTTAAGTAATGCCCATGAGGTTTTCTATTTCTCAGGTTATGGGTTTCAAGGTCCCAGGGAGAGCCAGGTCCCCTGCATAAAATTTAATACCACCCTTCTAAAATCATGGTCAAGCCAGATGTATTAATGTATTGTTCTTATGGCAGGGGTGGCTCATGAGCTGGTGTCTTACAAGAGCAGCCTTAAGCAGGGCTGGTTCACCTGACTTTGGCCATGCTGCCACATCCAAGCTCTGGAAGTGCCATTCAGCCGATGGCTATACGTAATCTCACTGGTAGGACAATGTGACCCACAATCACAGCTCAGTGTAAGGTAGTTTGATGGATGTGGGCAGTGGCAGTACAGTGTCAAGACTATAGTGATGGCAACTTTGGTGGCCAGCTGCTGAGGAGGGGAATTTGACCACCAGTGAACTTGTGGGCAATGTTTTGCTCAGGCCAATTGTTATGGCTCTTTTGAGTGATTGCTATGTTGCAGGACTGTGGGATTCAACAATTTTTCCGTGCAATTTATTACTAGAGCATGACCTACAGATGAACAGACTAGCTGAGAGCAAAGGATCTGTCTCTCTTCTCCCTCTGCTGAGAGCTAGTCTGCATCCCTGATCAGAACACTCATGCAGGAGAAGACAATAGGGAAGGGAAAATGAAGGAAAGAGGTGATGGAGATTGATTAAGCCAGAGTGGCAAAGAGAACAATGTAGGGAACAGGAGGTTCTCCCATTCCTCCTGTTCCTATTTAGCTCTTTCCCCAGGACCTATCACAGATCCCTTGACACTAGTAAAAAGCTGTGATACCACAGAATCCCAGAACAGTTGAGGCTGGAAGGGACCTCCGGAGATAGTCCAAATAGAAGTTCTCTAAATCTGCTACTGCAGTGTGTAATGCCCCTGGCACGTGGTTGCTTTGACAAGCAGCTGTGGATCTCAACCTTTTGTTCTGTGTTGTTTTGCTTCGCCAGAGGGGTACAACAGATGCTGAGACACCAGCTGGCTAAGGAATAAATTCTTTGATATTGTTGAAGTCCCAAGGGTACACAGGGGATAGTTTCTGACAATCTTAAGTGTTAGTTTTGCTTTTTTTCCTCCTTTAGAAAAATAAGGTGAAATACATAGAGAGTTTTTTTTTCTGAAAATCCTTTGATTTGCAACCTCAGATTATGAAATTCACTGTATTTTCCTTTTCCCTAAGGCACAGCAAACATTCAGGTTGAGTCAAGAAAGTATGTTTATTTTAGGCTACCTAGGGTAATTTGTCTCTAAAAACATGGGACATTTCAACTTTACCAATGACATAATTGTCATTTAACTGCAATAATGTTCACTTAATTAAATGCATCCTGGGGGGAAAAAAAAGTGTTAATATGTTAAATAAAAAGTAGAGCATTCAAATTGGAAGTTCAAATTCAGATTTGGGTACACATGGTTTCAATTACCTTGTCCATATATAGAATGTTGCAGTCATTTTATACAGGACAGTATGGGGTTTTTTTTCACTGAACCTCTGCCTCTATCTATATATCTGCTCTAAGAACTGAGGAGGGTTTTAGAAATTAAGATGTGGAATGTTTCTAGATGGAGTTTGAAAAAGAATTGAAAAATACAGGTTTCTAGTCTGGAGAGGGAACGTATAGAGGGTAAGTTCATCAGCTGGGCAAGAAAACACAGAGTCTAATAGAAACATATCATAGAATCATAGAATATGCTGAGTTGAAAGGGACTTATCAGGATCACTTATCAGGATCCTGGCCCTCCACAGTATGCTCTAAGAATCACACCATGTGCCTGAGGGAATTGTCCAAATGCTTCTTGAACTCTGTCAGGCTTGGTGCTGTGACCATTTCCTTGGGGAGACTGTTCCAGTGCCCAGTCACCCTTTGGGTGAAAACCTTTTTCCTGATATCTAACCTAAACCTCTCCTGACACAACTTCCTGCCCTTTCTTTGAGTCCTGTCACTGGTCACAAGAATGAAGTGATCAGAACCTGTCCCTCCACTTTCTCTCACAAGGAAGTTGTAGACTGCAATGAAGTTCCCCCTCAGTCTCCTCTTCTACAGGCTGAACAGACCAAGTGACCTCAGCTGCTCCTCGTGTGGCTTCCCCTCAAGGCCCTTCACCATCCTTGTTGCCCTCTCCTTTGGACACTCTCTAAGAGCTTAGTATCTTTCTTATATTGTGATGCCCAAACTGCACACAGTATTCAAGGTGAGGCTGCCCCAGTGCAGAGCAGAGCGGGACAATCCCCTCCCTCAACTGGCTGGCGATGCTTTGCCTGATGACCCCCAGGACACGGTTGGCCCTCGTGGCTGCCAGGGCAGTACTGACTCACATTCAACTTGCTGTTGACCAGGACCCCCAGGTCCCTTTCTGCAGCACTGGTCTCCAGCCTCTTGTTCTCCAGTCTATACACATAGTCAGGGTTGCCCCGTCCCAGGTGTAGAATCCGGGAAAAAGCTTTGCTGAAGTCCAAAAAGATTACATCTACTGGCTACTCTTGATCAACTAGGTGGGTTACACTGCTGTAAAAGGAAATCAGGTTTAACAAGTAGGACTTCCCCCTCATGAAGCCATACTGGCTATAACTGATGACTGTGTTGCCCTCCAGATGTTTTTCAATAGTTCCCAGAATATTTCTTTCCATGTTTTTACCAGGCACTGAAGTGAGACTGTTGGGCCTGTAGTTTCCAGAGTGCTCCTTCTTGCCCTTCTTGAAAATCAGGACAACATTCACCAGCTTGCAGTCAACTGGGACCTCTCTGGATTCCCAAAACCACTCAAAAATCAGCGAGAGAGGCTTTGAGATGACATCAGCCAGCTCTTTGAGGATTGTTGGATAAATCCCATCAGGCCCCATAGATTTGTAGGGATCCAGCTGAAGCAGCAGGTCCCATAAAAGTACGGGGTCGGCTGGGAGTTGATCATTCTCACAATCATGGTCCTCCAGCTCAGGGCACTGAGACCCTTTTGATCTGTCATCCATGTTGAAGACAAAGGCAAAAAGCACATTAAACACCTCCGCCTTTTCTATGTTTCTATTTGTGAAGCGACCATCCTCATACTGTAATGGGCCAATGATATTTCTATACTGCCTTTTGCCATTCATATATTTGAAAAATACCTCTTTTCATTGTCCCCCACGTTTCTGGCCAGCTTCATCTCCAATTGAGCTTTGGCTGAATGAATTTTCTCCCTGCAGCGGCAAGCAGTATCTCTGAATTCTTCCAGTGTCACCTGTCCTTGCTTCCACTGGGCACATACCTTCCTTTTTTAACTTATTTCCAAGAGGAGATCTCTGTTCAGCCAAGCTGGCCTTCTGCCTTGCCTGCCTGACTTGCAATATTTAGGAATTGCCTTCTCCTGTGCCCTTAAGGAGGTGATGTTTGAAAAGTGATTATTTTATTTTCTCTTGTTATCTCATTACTTCCTCTTGTTCTGCTGTTGAAGCACCTTATGACTGGTCTTTTGGAAAAGACTTATGCTGATCCCATCGTTCTGGAAAGGCATGAGATACCACTGGGCAACCTTTGGCTTAGTTAAGTTTTTGCTGTGGAATTATAATTTTATTTCCTGAGAAATTGCATGAGACTAATATAATGAGGAATTAGTTGTTACAGGCATAAGACCTTACTGAAATAACAAACAAATTACACGATCATCATGGTAAACTCTTTGAAATGGCCTTTCCTGTTCAAGTTCAGGGAGGTGGAAAGTAGTAGAAAGTTATTAAAGCAGAAGAAAGAGAAGAAAGACAACCAGTTCTGTTATCTATATTATCATATTGTCTAAGTTTCAAATACTTTTGTGGGGATGGTTGTTGTACACATGGAACAGAGAACATACTTAATGTAGCCTGTTCAGATCTTCTGCATTTTTATGAGTACATGCAGGGTCATGTAATTATTCTTGTAATATTCTTAAGTGTATATGTGATATTGGTCTTCCCATCTTCGAGAGATCAAAACTCAGATGCCATCAAAAACCAAATACTGAGATCTGATTTTTTTTAAACTCCCCATGCTTATCCCACTATATATGTGTGTGTGACAGTGAGGGTGGCCAACTCCATAATTTTTAATGTGACTGCAAGTAAAGCCTTTTCATGTTGCAAAAATTCTCACACCCACCTCTACTAACTCCTTCCCAGTAATTAATTCTGCCAGAATGTTCTCCCCACATAAATTTGTGTTCATCCTTCAATAATATCACTGCTGCTTCTGAGAGTTTTTTATCCTCTCTCTCCCAGAACAGTAGGTGCAGTTGTAACTTTCCACTTCTCCCTCATTTGTTCCTCCTGTCCCAGCAAACACTTCAGGGGAAGGAAGATTGAAAGGCAAGGAGCCTTTCTTCCATCCAGCCAGTGGAGAGGAAGAGGGGGCAGGAAAGCTCAAGTCTTATCCCTCTTTAAAACGTAAGGAATCTAAGAAGGGCAAATACATGGACAGGGCTTCTGAGCTATATGTACTATTGGATTCTTTGCTTTGTTACATTTGTAGATGATGTCTCTCTTTTTCTTCTGGATAAAAATGTGAACATTGGCACAGAAATTAGGAATTAAATACAATTTACTTAATAGTACATATAGTTTTGGTCTATATCATCCTAGTTAACTGCCTTCTCTTCCACCTAGCTAGTAGCTAGCCCTCTATTCTACGTCTCTCACTTACGATGACTGACTTGTATGACTGACTTATCACGACCATTTATGTTAGCTCCAGTTTTTCACCTTTTGCAGTACTGTAGTAGTCCCAAATCTGTCTTGCTGCTAACATTACTCCAGTCACCAGGAGACACCGTTGGGACATTCAGGCCCACTACCATCCATGTTGCTCTGGGCTCTTCCTCTGCAAGGAAGTCAGACCTTGGTGGTCTCTAGGAGTTTAAGGATGTGGCAAAGCAACAACAGAGGCTAGAGAGTAGAGCAGAGAGGGATTTGTCCTGTGGGGAGGGACACTCAGGGATGCAATGGGCT
The DNA here is from genome assembly GCF_003984885.1 of Neopelma chrysocephalum. NCBI lineage: Eukaryota > Metazoa > Chordata > Aves > Passeriformes > Pipridae > Neopelma > Neopelma chrysocephalum. The sequence continues at coordinate 17,134,636 of NW_020897690.1, forward strand.
GGGGAAGCAGACCTGCCTGTATCTGCTTACAAAACTTCAGCCGGTCAATGCTGTGCATGACAGATATGTAACTTCAGTGTGTTATATGTCCAGCACATTTCCAGTGCCTGCTTTGTTAGAAATACCAAAGTCCTTCAGAACATGGTAAGCTGGGGAAAATGTATGTTATGCTTCTTCCTAATTTTAATGCTGGCACTGCCAAAACATCGAGGTATGGCTTCTAAAAAGGAGATTCCGCCTCCGGAAAAGGTACTCAGTGAAACAGTCCTGCAGAGCCCTCCGCCCGTGGGAGTAATTTCAAAGAAATTTCCAAATGTCTCTCCCTCTGGCGCCGGGAGGTGCTGCCACGCACCCTCGCGAAGGCTGCGGCGTCCCCCTGGGAGCCGGGCAGAGCCGGGGCCGCCGGGGGCGGGCTCGGGAGCGGCTCACACCGCGCTCTCGCCTCAGCCGCCGGCAGCACCAGTACCTGCGGCGGCCCCGAACCCCGCTGGGGCAGCGAGGGCTCCCGGCCGTACGCAGGCGGGAGTAGGTCGCCCTGCCCCTCGGGCACCTCCAGTCCCCAGGGCGGAGGGGCGCGGAGCAGGCACCGCTCTCACGGCCGCCCGCGAACGAACCTCTCGCTCCCGCTGCGGCCACCGCCCTCGGGCGCTTGCTCTGGGCGGACGCCCGCTCCCCGCCCCGGCGAGGAGGAGCGCGCCTCCCGCCCCCTCCTCCGGGGGAGCCGGGCAGGGCATGTGCGTGCGGGGTGGCGCCTGCCGGAGGCGCACCAAGCCCCGGGCTGGCTGCGCGGCGGCCGCGGCATCCCGGCGCATCATGCCCATGCCGCTGCCGCCGCCGCCGCGGCTCCTCCTCTCCGCCTCCCGCGCGGGAGCGCGCCCCGCTCCACTCCCCGGCTGCCTCCTGCAGCAGCAGCGGCGGCGGCGGCGGCGGCGCTGAGGGAGTTGCGCGGGCTCTGCCAGATGTGGCAAGAAGCGATCATGATGAGGAGGAGACGCCGCTACCTGCTGGAGCGGGCAGAGCAGGCGGGCGGCGGCTACGGGGCGAGCGCCGAGCAGTCCCGCTCCCGGGACTGGCTCTACGAGTCCTACTACTGCATGAGCCAGCAGCACCCGCTCATCGTCTTCTTGCTCCTCATCGTGATGGGCGCCTGCCTGGCCCTGCTGGCCGTCTTCTTCGCCTCCGGGCTGGTAAGAGACACCCTCCCAGTCTGGGACCCGCGCCGTCCCCGGGTATCCCTGCTGCCGCTATCCGGCATCACCTCTCCCGCGGCTCCGCTGGCATCCGCGCACCCGGCGTCCTCCGCCGAGCCGAGCTGAACAGAGCCGGGCGGGGCGGGACGGGACGGGACGGGGCGGGTGAGAGCCGGTGCTGCAGCTCCGGCGGCGGAAAGTTGGTGGCGGGAAGCGCCGAGGTGGCGGCGGGGGCCGGGGGACCCCCGCCCAAACTTTGCTGCCCGATGTTTGGAAGCGACGCTGGAGCAGCGGCCGCGCGGCTGATGGAGCGAAAACTGAGACAACAAGCGCACCGAGTTTAATTCACTTAATTCCTTGGCTCCGCTCTCTTCCAACTAGCAGCTTGGCCGTGGTCGCCTTTGTAGTGGCAGGGTTTAAATCGCCGCCCAAAGATGCAGTCGGTACCCGTATCTAAAGTAATGTTTTTAGGGCAAGTAAGCAGGGACCGTGCCCTCCTTATAGAGTCTCCCCCCCGCGCCCTCTTCCCCGATACCATTTTCTAGCGTTTGACCCATTTTCTCAAGGAAGCTTTTGGGACAGCGCAGCATTCGTTTTTAAGGAAAGTGAAGTTTGGTCAGTCGGATCCCTTTTCTACATGACTAGTGCGGGGCTTCCAGCTTTTGGGAGGAAAAATATGTCACAGAGGCAGATGACAGTCGGTATTAGTTTATCTCCCCCAGAAGTCGGTGGCATTTGCCCGTGCGTTGAACGCAAAGGAAAAGCTGCAGACAGCAGTAAAATTCTTGCTCCTTACAGTTTTCCTGCTGTTAGTGATTAGGGACAGGCTGTTGGTATTACTGTATACTTCTGAAGTGAAGAATAGGATTTGAGTGGTCTCAAACTTTTTTAAAAAACAAGTCTTCTAATGGTCTCTTGTAAAGCGTAATGTTTATTGAATTGAGCTAGTGGTCTTTAAAGGAGAGGATGAGTAGGTTAGTATAATCTAATGGATTCTCTTACAGAGGCACTGCAGCTAGTGTTTGCTTATACAGAGAATCCTGCTTTCTTGCTTGACCAAACTTTTGCCTTAAAAACTGCAGGAACTGCTTGCAGGACTAGCTGAACTTCGAGTCAATTGGTGGTTTATTTCCTTTTACTATTTGTATCAATTGTATTTTGAGGTTTTTTTTGTTTCAAGTGTCATTCCTGTTAAGTACAGAACAGTTGTAAAAGGGCTAAGGTGAGACCGGTAATGGTGATGCCTCATAATTCAGCTGCTTAATGTCTAAGTGTTTCAGTTTTGGAGCTCTGTGTACAAAATACAGGTTTGACCACTTATCTCATTCTGGTATGTTAACTTGGGTGCTTGTCCATCAGGGCTGAAGGGACCAATGGAAGGTGGAAATTAAGTCCATCAGGCATTTCCTGAGGTGTAGTTGGGTGTGGAGACGTACACCATACTCACCTACAGTCAAGGTGGCAGAATGTGGGCTTGGCAGTGTTTAGCACTAAATTTTGTACCTTCAATTGTGGTATGATCTAAAGATTGGGGTTATTTTGGTAATTCTGTTTCTTGAGATAAATCATTTACAGTAACAACGGTGGGCATAACACTGGGCTGGGGTCAAAGGACTGCTCAAAGTTATGGAAACAAAACTGTAAGCTGGCTGAATCTTGCCAGGCATTCCTACTTCAGAAAGAGTGAATTTTTATAGTTCAGTCTGCATTTAGAATTCCAGACATACCGGAAAAGGAAAAAAATGCTTTTAAAACCTTTTTCCTGAGCCTTTGTCTTGCTGTAGCTAACAACTGGATGGGTGAGTGGAGAAAGAGGTGGGGCTCATCCTTAAAGTTTCCAGTTGACAGATGAAAGTAACTTCAGGAAGAGAGAAAGCTTGCCTATATGAATTTCCAGCCACAGGATGTTGGACAAAATCCTTTGGAGCCCTGCCCAGAGTTTCACCTAAAAGCGCTTTATTATAGTCTAGCTTCTGGTTGCATTTGTGATTAAAATATTGAATTTTAATTGAAAACCACTGAAGGTTTAGATATGTTTCTCCCACATCTGCATAAAGAATATTCATTTTATATAGCAGTGGAATCTTAGTCATTTTTTTGTGCCTGATGATTTAAAAGGGACATGCAGTTAGGACTATCCAAGCCAAAAAAAGGCAGTACTGATATCCTTGTCTTTTATTTTGCACAATTTGTACGTGTGTGATCGTTTTGACAGAAGATTTAATTTTGTAGAGAAGGTGCAGTGGAAGTGAAGTGGGATAGTTCTGTGTAGGTCTGTGGTATGCATTTGAAGTTAAAGGAAGTATTAACAGTTGTTTCCTTTAGATTCTGTGCAAAGCAATTAAGATTTTACTGAAAATTATTTAAGCCTGTTGTGGAAGCAAAACTCCAAAATGACTAACCATAACACTCGATTTCTATTTCTTGCTTGTACTTCAAAGAACAGCTTAGAACATGGAATGTGGGTTTGGACATTGTTAAGATGGATATTCATGAAGCATGAACCATTTTTATGATCTAGGCTTTCTTAAAAAAACTCAAAAACCAATGGACGTGAGAGGCTTTCCTTCTATTTTAATATTTTATTTAGTTGTTAAAATATATCACTGTGATGTCTGAGTTCCCCCCCCCTTTTTTTTTTTTGGTGGCAATGTATTCTTAAGTGTTCCCAAACACAGCCAGCCACACAGGGATGTATTCCACTTACTCAGCTATTTCAACCTGTCAGAATACAAGCTATAGCCTTCCTGATTTCAGATGAAAAATTTATTAAAGCTGTTGCAAAATTACAGTAAACAAAATTACTTACAAAGTGTGCCTGGAAATCTGATTACTTTTGTTTCAGACAATGTACCGCTATTATTACTGAGAGAGGTTTCTTAGGAGATTTTGCTTTTGTTTCAGAAAACTATTGTGATTTTGACCTTTGGAATTAAGCATTCTATCTCCTCAAACACTAGATATAAAACTCCCAGAGTCTGCTTGAAAGATGACCATTCACAGCTTGTAGTTTTAAATAATGTACTGATAGTATCAACCTTTGAATTTCCTGTGTCAGGAAAATTCAAAGAGTATCCTCTGTATTTCTCTGTACCTGGCGTGAACTGCAAACTGGCAAAATGAGATCAGTCATCCATGTTTAGCTGCTGTTTTAATCGATAGAGAGTAAATTGTTTTTCCAAACCGGTGAAAACCTTCCACCATTTAAAAATGCCAGAGGTTAGCTTCATTTTTTCTCTGACTGTTGTATTGTTCTTTCAATATAATATGTAGGACAAACTCATTATTCGCCCCTCTCTCCCTTTTTAGTGCTAACAACTTATGACCATTTTTAGTGGAATCTAGAATAGTTTTGTCTCTGACCAGAGCGTATCTATTATAACTGCAATTTGTGGGAGATTAAAAAAGCGTCATTTTTAGGTTCCTAATGCAAGATATGAGTGTAATGGAATTATCTGAAATTGTGATTTTTTTTCTTACATGGTTAAACAAAGCTCAGACTGAAGACAGGGTCGATGTCCATTGTACAATTTATTGGAAGGCCATAACTTTCCTTTATCCATGTATTTTTCTAGACATAAAAAGTGCCCAGTCCATAGATACAGGCTGCAATAAAAATCTACAGTTCAAGGGATATCAGAATCTCTTAGCACTTGTGGGGTAAGTGGGAGAAGATCTAAGTCTGTCAAGATGTTCTTTCTGTCTCTTTTCCCAAAACTCAAAGTTCACCAACCTGCTACCAGATACATGTGTATGCCTATGCCTCTTGCTCAAAACCTGCAAGCCTCCTATGTGGTGTTTAATGTTAGTCTACAGCCCTTATCTCCTTATCTCCCTCACAAATTCTTGCTGCTACATGTGACCTTGTAAAGCTCTTTAAGATGTAGTTGTTGATGTGTTGATGCTGGTATGTAGATGCATTTTTCTTAGTGGTATCATTATCCAAGTGGAGCACGTGTTGAGTGAAAAGTGTTTCTGCAGTGTGGCATTCTGTTGCCTTCCCTCTTCTAAAGCACCTGAGATGGCTTTGGGTTAGCCGCCTGATGTGGAGCAGAGGTATTAGTTACCCCCTCAACCACTTCTTTGAAGTTCCTAAAAAGCTCACGATCATGCTGGTAGGCTCAGTTATGGTTCCTGAACCTTTTTACTGATTCATAAATTCAAGAAATTAAAGATTGGCTGCACAGCTGCTTCACTGACATGCTCAAATACCTTCTGTAGCAAAAAGGGGAGTAGTCAATCATGCTTAAGAGAGGAATACAATTAACTAGCGAGGTGTATCTCTGACATGGCAAACGTACATTTTGCAGGAATTGGTTTTCTGGCATCAGACTGACTGAATTTACTTTCAGCTGATCTGCATGGAAGAAGGGGTCACTGCCTCATTCTGAAGAAGTACATGAAAACTTTTTAGCTGCCAACCTGGCTGGCAGGGAACTGTCTGTGCAAAGAGAACAGGAGCAGGAGAGTCCTCTAAGCCTTCTGGGGCTTGAACTGCATGTGCCATTTCTTTGGGCCCTTAGTCAGAAGGACAGCAAATCTTCCTTCTCTCAAATTGGTGTTACTCCTAAAATAAATCTTTGCTGTTTCTGGTAAAAATTTGACATCAGCCAAGCCCTTCCAGATTTCCAGGATCATAATCTCATTCTGAAATAAAGGGAGAAAAGTCTTCCAAGTCCATGTGGAAAAAGTAGCTTTAGAAGATATGTTTCATCATTCTCATTGCAGCGTTTCAAGTGATAAGGTGTCTGTGTAAGAGCATCTGATATATACCTCTGGTAACGTTCTCATCGCCTTGGGTCTGAAAAATTCATCCGTCCACAGCAAAAGGTCACCACACTGACGATGTGATTTTATATCTATATTCATGAGATGCTCTGCTAAAACCTAATTGCATAGAATAATATAGCCATAATGTAAGATCATTTGTACTCTCAATTTTAGGAAATCTTTGAGATCATCTCTGTGTAATTTACAGCTTTTTTTGGTTTAGGAGCACCAACTGTTTTCCTTAAGTCCAAGAATACCCAAGGTCTGAAAGCGTTCCCTGGAACCCTCGTAGAGTGAAAGTAAGCCAAAGCATCTGCTATGCTGCTTTCAAACTTCAGTATATCCATTCCCTCAAGAAGAAAGCTAAGCCACAGGAAAGGTAATGAAGTAGGAAAATCCTCACTAATTGAAGGACAAGCAGAGGTTGTTTGCATGCTTGATGCTTTGGTTGTTGTGCCCAGGAGGTACCTACCTCTTCTTAAACTCATTCTGCCAGATTATTGCAACTACCAAGATGAGAAAGAATTCAAAATAAACACCAGTGTATTTACAATGCCTTTTCTTTTCATAATTTCAGTTATAATTGAGTGTACAGTGCTTTCAAGTCCCCTATTAAAATGTTCTATGAGGAAATCCCATGTTCTAATTCTTTTTTCTTGTCTCCAGACACCATATTGTAATATATTCTTCTAGCAATAGTTGCTGGTTTTTTGATACAGTCCTAGGATATTGCTGTCCCTGCTCAGAGTTCCTTCCAGTAATATCTTTGGTTCTCTGAGAGTGACATTTGTAAGCCAGTATTACCTCTTTAGTCAGGCCGGAAAGGTTGCTGTATCTTCCTGTCTGAAGCAGAAATTGCCTAGCTTTCTGTCTGGTTTCATTCCTCAGTACTACATCAGTCTGGGCTTCTTCTTCTTTCTTCATTCACTAATGACACTCCCAGTACATCTGTGGTTACTTTTAATGCTGCTAAGAGCTTGTCTCATTTGCCAGTCCCTAACAAGCCTGGAAACAGAGAGCTGTCAAGTTAATGAGGTGCTGGTGGCAACCTCACTTTGCGTACTTCTGTTTAATCCTTCATATTGAATAACCTGAATTCTGAATAAGAATTGGATAAAACCACGGGTACGGCTATGCTGGAAAAATACTTTGCCTTGAATTGTAATTGTAGTCTTAATAAATTAAAGTTTTAAATTAAGGTTTTATGAATACCCTGGCAATGGAAAACTTATTTAATGTCACAAATTGTGACTCAAAGTGGTGGATCCACAACTCCTAATCATTACTGCAGCTGACAGAAATGATAAATAACATACTGACTACACTGCTGTTGTTTGCTGCGGTGCAATGGGAATAAGACAGGTAATGGATTGGGCTACAATTGTCTGCTGTCTTTATCAGCATCAAGCCAGGTGTGTGGATTCACAAATCATGTGTTGGCAACTTCATAGTGGATCTGCCATGGACCTATGAATACCTGTCTGCTTATCTTCCTAATTTTTTTTTTAAATTGGTTTCAAGTTCCTTGTTGTGAACAAATATATCTGACCCATTTGTAGGGATCTTAAAACTTATATAAAAATGGTGAATAGGTTTCTTTGAGCCTTCAAGAGGTCTTCTAGATTAAGGACATTGACCAGAGATCACAGTCCCTACATTTATGCTGTAATTAAGAAAACTTCTCCTTGTCATAATGGTAGCAGTCACTGGAATCTTCCAGACTGCACCATGCGTCACTCCAAGCTGATGGTGGCATGGACACTTAACACAGATAGATCTCTTGAGCAGCTGGATGTGCGGGCATCACAGGAACAAAGTGGAACTGAACACCTGTAGTGTTTCATCCTATGCCTGCATCCCCAGTCATAGCCAAACTTTGATCCCAAACAATTATGTCCTGCCATAGTGGCTTCTGCATATACCAAAAAGAATTAAGACAGCTCAAGCCATATTGATTTGTGATGATGATAAGATGCAAACAGATTAAATTTCTGTTTTGGGGGATTCGGACCCCAGAATAAGTGAATTAACACAGTTCCACCCCTTTTCCCTGACTTTTTTTTTCTTTGAGCATCAGTCTTGATCCTATTGGGAAAAAATAAACAAAACAAAAACAAATCCAAACCCCAGCTCCATGCATTTCTTCTCCAGATCTTTTATTTTTGTGTTTTGAGTAAGTAACCTTCAGATACAACCTTACTCAGATGATGCTGAAAATTGAAGGGCCTGTTGCACCATCTGTGCAGAGGAGTGTGGGGCTGTCTCTACATTTCTCCTCCCAGTTGTCTGTTTCTCCAGCCTATATAGAAACATTATCTTTTGCCTCTAAACAAAACTCTTTTTCTTAGTGGTGCCTAGATGATATAAAATCCCCTTGCTGTTTCTAGTGTGAACGTGTTCCAGACTTGTATCTGGGAGAGGCGGAGGAAACAGCACCCCTCATGACTGGCCTCTCAGCCTTGCTCTCAGACCTGCTAGTCTGAGCATCCGCTTCTTCCACCATCCATGGTTCTAGTTTTGAACTTTTTCTTGCCTGGAAGATGTGCTCCAGAATGCAGGAACAATGGCTTCTGGTTGCATACACCAGAGAGCAGCTGAGGTAAGAGGTCCTCTGGCCTGTATATGTTTCCCATATAGCTTCAGGTGCAACTAGTCTGGAGTTTGATCGTTGGGTAGTCCCTTGAGATCCCATGTAGACTGATAGCTTTTCAGATCTGCTCACTAGTGTTTACAAAAGTAGCTAGAACTTGCTTTTCTCCATCTGCCTCCTCACAGCTAACTGTGTGCTGTGGGACCTTTTAAAGACCCTAAATGCTTTGGCATGCCCAGTGAACATGCTCACTTATTATATAAGTGGGATTACTGTCCTGCCATTGCTTGTTACTTGGTGAAAGAGACCAAGACCCATCTCACTACAACCTCTTTTCAGGTAGTTGTAGAAAGTGGTAAGGTCCCCACTGAACTTCTGTTTCTCCAGACTACACAACCTAAGTTCCCTCAGCTGCTCCTCATAAGTCCTGTTGCTTTATGTACCCTGGCAGGTGGATAGAGTCTATTTTTTTTATGCAGGCACTGTGGTGGTCCTTTGTAGTAGCACAGTGGTCTGAGAACAGTCTACTCTGGTCAAGACCTAGGACCAGTAGCTGGTTCTGTGATCTCCACTAGCACCCTGCTAGCTTGTGCCAGAAAATGGCCACAGACTCTCACTGGGGCTTGTTTCCTGCTCCAGCGAGTCCTGGCAATTTCCAAACCTGACTGATAGCTGGTAGGATTTTAAAAAGTTTCTTCAAGTGATGTGATGTCTGTTTAAGACTGAAACAATTTACCAGATTGATTTTGTTTTCTTTGATTTTTAATATTTTCTTACCTGTGCCTTAATGAAATGGGGTAACAGCATTGGTTAAATAAGCCCTCAGCTAACACCAAATAGAAATGCCTGGATTTTCACAGTCAGTTTTGCCCTATTTCCTATGAATATGTCTGAAGTTTTGTTCCTGAGATGTTCTTTGGCACAGTTGTGTTTCAAATGTAAGTTAACCTGTTTGTGACCTTTATTTGAAATTTTATCATTATAGAAATAATACCCATTGCAGAATGTGGTCCCGATCCCGGAGTCAAAAATGAAATAAGAAATCTCTTTGGTTTGAAGTTAGTTGAACTGAGAGACATATGAGACTGTGGAAAGTGTCCTTAGGGGAGTAAACTTCAAGAATATTTTTGTGATAATAACTGTTTTTCGTATGTAATTGCAAAACCTTCGGAGACACTTGAAAAGTAATTACACAATGACAGTAGTGACTTTTCAATATTAAAACTATTTTTCATGCTACTCTATTACGCTGATATGTTAAATCTGAGGAGTATTCTTGCAAAGTGTATTTCTAAGAGAGCCATTAGAGAAAGAAGCCTGAGTCTACCTTTTTCTTCATTAAACAGACCTTTAAAATGAACCTTAAGTGCTGAAACTCATGTGCTCCCTGGTTCAAATTTTGTGATCTTTACTTTTAAGCAAGTTCTATCTTGACATTTGTTCTTGATTACAAGTTATTATGTCAGGAGTAAAGTGGTGAAGGAAAGCCATCTTTTAGCTTTGATTTAAAAGTGACAGCTATGTGACTGTCAGTATTAAAAAGCTCAAAGAACTGAATGAGTACTTCTGAATTCCATGAATGTGAACGGGTATTTCAGAATTCCATGGATCTCTATGGGTACAAGGAAGGCCAGAATTTCACTTTTAATACATGTTACGGTGCAATTAACCTGAAAAACATGTCTTTGAGTCTTGTGAAGTAATGTATTATCCACAGTGTTTATCTGATGGAGCTCTTTCAACAATGACATATTTTGAATATATTTAACTGCAAAACATATGTTTTTCGTAAGTGTTTTACTCAATTTATCTTCATGTAATGGGATTTGCGTAAATAGTAGTTGCATTTATTGGAGAGTTTCTTTAAGATTTCTTTAAGGTTAGGAGGAAGGATTCTGAGAACAAGCTAAACTGTTATTAAGCCATATTTTTTGAGAGGAATTCAGAACCAATACATGTAGTATAAAGCACACAAGAAAAATATGTTGATCACTATATTTACATTAAAAATAATTAAATGATATGAGTAGTTGCTAATTAGCTCTGGAGGCTGAAATAATTAGTTTAATCAAAGTGCAAACTTTTGCTTGCTTCCTCCCTCTTCAGAACAGGACACTTCAGGGAGCCAAATGTAATTAACTGTCATTGCTCTCTAGGACATGGCTTTTCTTTTGTGGCTGTCAGCTAATGCCACTGGGTAGGACAATTTTTGAAGTACACCAGCTGAGTGTTGTAGTCACTAGTTACCCTAGTAACTGAGTTGGACTGTCTCTTTTTCATAGGCTGTTAAGTGTTTTAAAATAAAACTGTCGATAATTGCCAGCCTAAAAGAAGACTGAGATGCTGCCGGATGACTGAAACGCATGACAGTCCTGTTCATGTTTCTAACCCTCTGTGGGCCCTCTGAACCCAAGCTTATTAAATACATAGTTGTATGCACTGACAGATTTTATATGACATATGACTAACAAGACGAGAAGGTACAAATCGATGGAAAATAAACCAAGAGAGAGAAAATTGCTGATATGGCAAATAAGGATGTGTAAAGAAACTGCTCACTGTTCAAACTGAGTTCATGGTGTTTGCACAGGACATATTTATGTATATAAAAGATACAAGCACATGCATTCTGACTCTACTATTTATGTTTTTGGCAGGGATAGGTTTCTATCCTCTATTCTGTGGCATATGATACAGTAGGAATGGTCACAGGCTCATGGGGTTTCGGCTACATATTTTCATGCAGACAGCTCCAGTGGAGGTTGTTCCTGTAGGTCTGAGATGGATACTACCTTTAAACATCAAAAGAGCTGTATCAAAGTACAGTTGTGCCCACTCCATGCAGAGAAGAGAAACCTTAAAACCAAATGTTATTCCTTCAGTATATAGCCACTGTATTGCAGCTTTGATTATCCTCAGAAACCCATCTTTCCTAGTTCTTTTACATTCATTTGGAAGTGGTGGTGGGAATTCTTATGGTGTTCATCATGCACTGAGGTGGCATTGTGATGTTCTCTCTTGTTTATTCTTTTCCTGTGTTCTACATTTTGGATTATTTTTTGACTGCTAGTGAGCACCAATGTGATGTTTTTATGGGTCTACCTATGATAAACACCAAATATCTCTATTTCTAAGTGTTAATAGCCAATCAAGAGCCTGTTTTCATGTGTATAAAATTGGATTGCTTTCTCGGAGCGACATCCCTTCAAAAACATCTCAGCTGAAATTCATCTGCCATTTTCTTGCTCCATAGTAACTATTAGGAGATCCTGTTGTGTTTCTTCAAAGGTGGCCCTCATCTTCGTCAGATTGCTATCCAGCTCTTTTCCCAAGTTGTTTATTGATATGCCAAACAACATACACCCTAGGATTCCTGAGGATTTTGGTACCTTTGTTTTTAACAAATTTTGCCAGGATAGATGCCAGACTTGCTGGTACTTCCCTTAGTCTTTGAGACGGATCCCAGGAGAGACTGGTGACACATCACGCTCCCATCTTTGTATACTGGGGAACTTTTGGTGGGGGTTACATCTTACTACAGCTTTAGCTCTTTCTCCTTTGAGGCTTGTTGGCTTTTTCTGGTGAACCCTGTCTGCCTGTGGTAAATTTTTTTTCATTTAATGTTGCTGCATTTGTCTGTAATGCCTTATACCAATGCTCCAATTTGAGGCAGATCTTCCAGTGTGTTCTGCTGCACAGATTATTTTGGAGTGAGAATTATCCCACACTGAACACAGATACAAAAAAAACCCCAGCCAAACCCTTTCTGCTACAGTCTGCTCTTCTCTAACTGTTCTTTTTAATACCTGCATCATCTGTTTGCTTAGAAGTCCTTTAGCAGGCTGCCAGCTCCTAATTATATTTCAAAAAGAATTTACTACTTATTTTATACTCCTAAAAATAATTTCTCAAGTAAGCTCTTTTCTTGGCCTGCATTATTGAGTCTGTATATTAATAATGATAAATGTTATGATTCTTTTTTATGATACCCTTCCAGGTTTGTTTTTTTTTTATATGTGTGTGTTTTTGTTGTTGTTTGTTGGGTTTGGGGGTTTGTTTTGGGTTCTTTTGGCTTTTTTTTTCTATTAAAGATAATTTTTAGAACCTTCCCTGCTTGGCCGTTCAGGCATTCTGGTTGTTGCTTGGTCTTTCTCAAGTCATTTTGGGGAATTAATTAGCTTTTGGCCTGTGCCTCTGAGTTTTATAGTGTCTTCAGGTCGCCTACAAAGATTTTAATCTGTAAGTTTATAGCTCCCCCTTTCAATTTTAGTGTTTGAGTTTTGTTTTTCATTTGTTTGCTTAACAAGCTTTGTCATTGTTATAAAGCAGCTCCTCAGTAGCAATATTTTGTGAACCGTGTTCTTTCCACTTCTTGAGATCAGATTGAGTGTTTTTTCTTTCCTCATATGGATGTTTTTTGTTTGTCTGTGTTCTTGTTTGTTTTGTTTTTCTGCAGCACACAGATAGTCATCTCAACTTCCATCTGCTATTGTAATCCACAGCAAATCTATCTGGATGTCACTAAATTATCCCTTGACCTCTTGTGTTTCTTCTTTGACAGCCTTTCTTATATCTGCATTTCATAGAATCTCAAATAGTTTCAATCGTGGTTAGATGACCAGTCCTCTAGGTAGTTTATTTTTATGAACCTGTGCTGTTCAGTCTCTTTTTTTGGTTCATAGCCACTTGTTACTATTTGTTAATTCATCTATACTGTTAATACAGGCCTTTCATCAGTTTCTGCTGAAGTGTATGCCTTTCAGTCTTTCCTACTTTTTCGGTATTCTGATGATGGTCTTTTTTCCACCAAGTTTTCAGTAAGACTATTGTGTAAATAATGCTTTAACAATGGGCATTGTAGTTCTTCCATCTCGCTTCCTAGGCTTATAGAGAAGAGTACTTTCACATGGGTGCTTTATTTCTCTGAAAAACTTTTAAAAAGAGAGTCTGTCTGTTCTGTCTTTGCTGTTTCCTTCTTGCTTGAGTTTAATCAACTTCTGTCCTTTCATTTAATTGAGACTTACAGGTCTCTTTGACATTACTGCTTCTCTTAAACCATGTACTGTGTTTCTATAACCTCTTCAGTTTGAATGTTTTCCTCTGACCTTTGAAGTGCCAGCAAATTCATTCTTTTCTAGTTTAGATTAAGCTCAGATACCTTCTAGAGGCCCCCTCCCTATTCCCCAAGTTTCCCTGTTTCTTTGATTTCCCTTCTGAACACATTTTCTTAGCTGCTTATTAAACTTTTGCTTGTCAACCAGTCTTGTTTCGGGAGCATTTCTGGGATTGCTACCATAGTTCTCTGGTTCTTCACTAGGAACAAATATTTTGCCTCCAGAACTTTTCTTTCAACTTCCTCATGTTACTGTTATTTGCAGAATAGCCATGGCCTTTGACTCAGCACCTCCAAGGAACCTTTCCAAATCCTCTGTGAGATCTGACTTTTTTTGCATTAAACAGAGAAGTCTGTGATCTCTGGTATGTCGAGACTTTGTGTTCCTGATAACCATTGTTACAACACTGCGACAGGTGAGGTTCACTCCTAGCTGTCAGGAAAACTTGGAAAAAAATGGATACAATTGTTTTCTACTGAGTAAATTAGAAGATAAATAATATCTATATGTAGCTGGACTCAATAAAAAAAAGTCCACCAGCAAAAAGTACTTGGCTCTGTAGTCAAGCATGTAGGTGGTCAGAAGGGCGTTCATAAGACCTACATGGTTAGTCACTGTATTATCACTATTAGTCCCATGTGCTAATGAGGACAGACCGTCTAAAGTCAAAGAACTGTTCCTGTTGGATTTCAGTAGAATTACTCACTTCTCATATGGGGAGGATTTTACAGCACACATTGTTCATGGCTTTCAAGTTTGGGGAAAGGTCCAGGTGGCCAGAATGTCATCTGAAGGATTTGGATGAAATCTTGCTGCTCCAATAATGTTCCCATGTACCAAAAATATGAAATGGTGTAGGATATAGCCATGAATGCAGAACTGTTTCTTGTGGTAACAGACGACATCACACAGCAGCTTAGCAGTTAGAATTACCTGATCTGCCTGATGTGCAAATGGCTGGATTGATTGCATATAGTGAGGAGTCAGACATCACTGCTAACAAGTGTAGACTGCACATCAGACTCATTAATAGACAGAACTGAATTTCTCAAGACAACAGACATCATGAAACAACTGGATTTGAGCCTGATGCTGTTATCATCGATCTACTAAGCCAGACAGGGAATGCTGAATCAGAGGGGAAAAAAATTCAGGCATGCAGTTACAGAGGGCCTTAGTGAAAATCAAAAGCTTCATTGACACAAACTTCAGGACACTTTGATTAAAAGATACGGTTCAGTTAATCTTCTGCTAGTGTCCTTGAACATGATGCACAGGACTCAATGAAAGATTTAAAAAAAAAAAAAGTAGAAGGAACACGAGAAAGCTTCTAACCAGGGACCTAAGCAAGAAAAACAAGCAAAGTTTTATATTATGAAAGATAAATGGTGAGCATAAAAGGCAGAGGAGTTTTTCTAAGTTGTGGATCCAGAAAATACAATGTGGACCTGGAAATAGCATCTGGCCTTAAAGACACTGAATCATTTCTGAAGTGAAGATGGACTAATACTGATGGAATTGATGGAAAAGAAATCTGAGATTGCTAGGCAAAACTTTTCGGTTTTTATCCTAAATGATGAAGTCCTAGATGAAACTGTACAGCTACTTGGCCAGGAGCAGGGTGTGGCACCTCCTAGTAAAATGGAGATTTTTCCAGCTGTCTAGCAAATGGCACACACTGCAGTCAGCAGTTAGCCAGAAGACTTTTGCAGCTTTTGTAGGGAACTATTTCTTGAGGTGTTGGAGAATTTAAATACTGTCCATTTTTAAAAAGAGTGATTTTCTCTTCTGAAAATCTTTGTCTCAACTCCTGGAAAAGGCCTTACAGGAAAAATGAGCAGTTTTTGCTACAAAGGTAACTCAACAGATTCTTTCAGTCTGTAACTTGACAGATTCTTTCCTGGTTAAAGGAAGACGTTGTATTTTGATTGAGAGGCCAGTAAGGTAATAATCCTTGAGCCCTGTAACTTTTTTTTAACACTGAACATTTTAAAAAATATTGAAGATATTGAAATTGAAGATAGTGAATATTGAAATTGAGAATTGAATAGATGTATGAAGTAGAAAATTAAATCAATATCTGAAGAACATTACTCCCTTGTTTTTATATTTACATTTAGAAAGTGTTTCATTGATCTCAGCAAAAAGTGATTTTAGTAGGAATTTAATGTATTAAATGGTTTGAGTTAATTCAAAGCATGTGATATTTTAGATCCCAGCAGGAGTTTTCTGTATATAGTCTGCTGTTTAATTCCACTAGATGAAAGAATAAGGAAAAAGTATCAAAAGAATAAGGGACCATGTTAAAAGATTTTTATGCTAAAACTGGTCTTTTAACTTCTTATTTGTTCATTTTTATAGATTTCTTCATCTGACTATGTTTACATATATAACAATGAAGTGCTCTAGAGCAGCTTTGCTGTTTAAAATTAAAACTGAGGGCATGACATTATCTGGAAAAGAACAGGATATAGAATGAGAAAAGGTTGTGGGTTTTGGAAAGATGACTGAAAGTGACTCTTCAGATTTTAGTGGTGATAACAAGATTATCACACTTTGGAAGAATTTGTGGGGGTTGGAAAAATTTCTGAACAGTAGACTTTTTAATTTCTTCAGTAATTAAAAGACAGCAAGATAGAAAACACTCAGGAAGACAGAGCTGTCAGGTAAGATCCATGTTATTGCAGGCTTAGCCATTATGTTCGCAAGTGTCATGCTGATATTTTAATTCCATTATCTCTGGTGTATTTTAATTTCAGAAACTAGCAAAAAAAAAAGAAGTGTTTGGGTTTGGTTTTTTTTCATTCTTCCTCTCACATCTTTGGGAAATGGTTAAAGTAAAAGAACAGTTAACCTTCAGGATTTGTTTTTGGATACGAGCTTTTAATCTGCTAAACCCACTGGTGATTGCAAATATTGATCAGGAAGCTACAAGTTCTAAATGTCCTACTCTTAAAGTTACAATTCTATAAAGATTTAGTTCCTGTGAAGTAATAGGAAAATATTGTTAAAAGCAGTTTCCAAAATAAACCTCTTCCTTACAGGGCCTGCTTTTGTTGGCCTGACATTAGCATGTATTTTACAGGCAGGATTGTGAAAAATCCCCCTGCCCACATTCAGTCTTTCTGTAAAGGATTCAAATTTTAATAAGTTTTAATTTCTTGTATATTTTATAAATTGCCTGATGTGTATACTATTCGGTCTTTAAATTTCAGTTTTACTTCAGAATTTGTACAGTGTACTATGCGATGCAAGCAGCCTGTGACCGCAGAAGCAAATTGTTCGATGTCAGCCCAGAGAGGTGACGTCCCATGGCAGTCAGTGAGGTGGCATTCACTTACATGTGTTGAGGAGCTGATACATTGTGGTCAATTTTATTTTTTTTTACCTCCATATGTTTAAATCAAAATAAAATGTAAAATTGTGTAGTAGGCAACCTGAGAAGGGGAGAAAGTAGAAGTAAAATTTTAGATTTAGTGATCCAAATGGCTCAGGTAAGTGTTGAGATCAGTGTATGCAAGGAAATTGATTAATTGTTAATTTGGAAGAAACATTTTGATGGATTGATCTAATTATAGAATACATATAAAAATATGTAACTGCATGAGCATACATATGCTCTAAACTGACATCTAAGTATTGTTGATTTGTTGTGAAGCTAGATCCTCCCAGAAAGTACAGTAGTTTTAATTGTGCATCTGGATATTCTTGCTAGTATATTTATAGCATGATTGTTATCACTGAAATGACTTCGCCATCTTTTAAATATGTGGTTTTCCACAGTCTTGGCTTCCTCCAGGAGCTTGCGGTTTCCTTCAGTGCTGTGACCGGCTGTGTGACAGATGGTACAAGGAAGTTAATGTTGTCCTGTCGCCTGTGAGGGGGTTTCATTTCTCTTGCAACAAGAGTTTTGCCATCTCACCTGGAAGTGCAGAAGTCAAAAGTCAAAGTTAAAAGCTTTTGCTGTCATCTGGGCTGACATTGTTTGTGACATTACTAAATCAATTGACCCTAATATTAGCTTGGTTGGTTAGAGGATGGTGCTGTTCGGTGATCCTTGTGGGTCCCTTCCAACTCAGAATATTCTGTGATTCCCTGAATCTGAAATGACACCAAGTTTGTGGGTTCGATCCTCATATGGGCCATTCACTTAAGAGTTGGACTCGTTGATCCTTGTGGTTCCCTTCCAACTCAGAATATTCTGTGAAAATTAACTGAAACAAATTTCAGAGATGAAAATGATCAAAAATCACAAAATTCAGATACATAAATCAGTAGTTCTTACTACTACTAGATAGGCTTTGTATTTTTTCTCTAACTAAGCAAGATTGCATGTATCTTAGTCCATGCAGCTCTGTACTCTTGTGAACACTTGTCTCTATGCCTAATTTTAAGACCATAATTTTGTTTGCAGTACGACTACCCAAGTGCTTGAAAGCCTTCATGCGTGTATTTAATATATGGAAGCTTAGTGCTTGCATTTCAAAGTTAGCACTATAACTTTCAGTTTCTCAGCTCTCTTTTTGCTTATATCCTGATCATCAGTGTTGCAGTAATAACTGCCTGAATATGTGACTTCGTGAATTCAAGTTGAAAGATGAGCTGACTTTTGTCGGGCAGAGTAGGGTATATGAAAGATCATCTACAGACTGCACAGACAGATGTGGGTTTTCTTTGTGGTATTTCCCTTGGTTTGAACCTGTCAGGGCAGTGGCTGCTCCTGGACTGGAGCTGGCCTGGTGCAGCAGATGTGTGTCACAGTGTGCAGTACACACGTAGGCAGAGCCACAAGGAAAACAAAGAAATTGGAAGAGAGGAGTGGGACAGATTCTTACAACGTCTCTCGATATTGTCGTAAAACTTAATAGATAAGAGGAAAAAAAACCCAAGAAAAAATACTGACAGCATTTATAAATTTCTGTAAATTTACAAATTTCTTTGTAAATTTTTAGGTTTGATCTAGTTGGAAGCAAGTCTTAGACACATAAGAAAGGAAAAAAGCTACATTACAATACTTTTAAGTAAAATGTGAAATATTTAAGTTGAAAACTCATCAATAAACAAGAGTTATCAGGGCACTAAGAAGCAACTGAGAATTAGGGAAAAAGAAATGTTGTTTCTTTTTGCTTAGATGTCTTACAAATCATCAAATAAGTACTTTCAGATTCTTCTGAAAATTTCACCAATATGAAAAAAGAATCCAAGGCTTTTCTGCATGAAGTGTGTGGTTAGTGTAAGATTTCATACTGTTGCAGCAGTAGGATTTGGTGCTTGATTTTGGAATCCTTGTTGCTGCAAATGAGGCTGTTAGAATTCATAACAGCTGGGGAATGACTAAAGATCCTATGACCAGACTTTTGATATAGTGCTGTTGTTCTTCAACTAGACATACTTCTGAACATGTACAGGAATATAAAATCAAATATTCATTCCTTTTTAATGCATCCATAATTAGATGATTTTAAGATGTTAGTGTTGTAATTTCCAAGTAAGTTCTGTAAATAAATTTAAATATTTATTATTCTGAATCTTACTTCAAGTTATATTCTAGTCCTTGCTCTGGGTGTCGTCGCTACATTTCCAAGTAAGTAGTTGCTAGGAAAAAATGTATATATGTAATCTAGAGTCTGTCCAACCAGACAAATACTTCAAGCAGAAGCAAAACATGGAGTGGAATGGATTGAGGTTCGCTTCCTCTGACAACTTTAGTTTGGTGAGGATTGGTGAATAAACTACCTGCACTCCAGTGTCCATTACCACCAATCTCTGTAATCCTTCTTGTTACTCCTCAGACTGCTCCTGGCTATATCACTGTTGGCCACTGGTGAAACAACAGCCGTGGTTAATAGTGGACTCTATGAGGCTTGGTAGTCTCTTGGTGACATCCCTGATAAAAGTCCTCAGTTAGCCTCATGACTCTCTAGAGTGTGTCAGGTCGGCACGAGTGCCTGTGTACCTCTCAGAAGAAAGTCACCTACTACTATCACCCATCATGTTTTTTTAGTTGTGTTGGTTTTTACACAGGGAGCAGATGGGGCTGCCTTGCTCATCTCCTGATGTGACAGGTCTTTCATCTTCGGTCTGCAGTGCACTGAAGAGGTTCTGCAAGGGCATTCCAGGCTTCAGGGAAAGTTTCTTCCTTCTTTGGGTCTGTGCTGTTGCAAGCTTCCATTGTTCTGCATCATCTGCCCCTCTCCCTTGTGTGTGTGCACCAGTGGTGCAGTTGTTGGCTAGTTGGCCACGGGCTGTGGGTCCACTACAGACTGTGCTTGGAAATAGCTGACTAACTCGGCCTCCCTGATGTTGTGCAGCCTTCTCACAGCCCTCTGCAGCTCAAATTAGTAAAAGAAGTAGCATGCAGTATTGTGGTTAATAGTTACAGTAGTAGTTACGGACAGCTTCTTACCGAGAAAGAAATTCTATTTTGGTTGAACTCACTTTTGATATCTAATCATGTCTTTCTGTGATCTCCATGTACCATAAATTTAGACTACGTTAGTGCTGTCTGACCTTTAAACACTTTAGTTTTTAACTTCCTTTTCATTTTCCTCTCTTTCCAGGAAGTTGAAGACCATGTGGCGTTTTTAATAACCGTTCCAACTGCCCTAGCAATTTTTTTTGCTATATTTATCCTTGTCTGCGTAGAACCTGTATTTAAGAAGCTGCTTCGTGTATTTTCTCTGGTGGTCTGGGTGTGTCTTGTTGCCATGGGATATCTCTTTATGTGTTTTGGAGGAATCATCTGTCCCTGGGACCAGGTAAGACTGTCATTATTACTGATTTTACTTCCATTGGGTAAATTTCCAAGAACTATTCTATACAAAAGCATTCACATCCATTTTTGTGGGACATTTCATAAAATGGTTTTGTGACTAAGTGGTTGCATGCTGAGACTCCCTGCATCTATTTTATAAATACCAGAGATGTGCATACTTAGGATATATTAGGAAATATTTGGAGGATTTTGCTTTCATATTTTTAAGCTTCTCTGTGTAATGAATATGTGAATCCAATCACCAACTTCTTTGTATAGTGAATATTTGATTCTAGTGGCCAATTAATAGGGCAGAAATGCTAGCTTTGTTCAGCACTGCTGATGCTATCTTCTTCAGTTTAAAACGTTTGAGCTCTTAGTGTAGGCTTTCTGTGGTTTTCAAGATGTTCTCTAGCAATGTGTGAGAAAAAGGACTGGGAGTTTCCTTACTTGTCTAGGGAAATGAGTGATAGAGAAACAGTGAAGTACCCTCAACATTTTTTAAATTTTGTAATGGAGACAAAGCAAAATATAATTGCAGCCTAATGGCAGCACTTTTGAAACATCAATAAATGATGTACAATATCCAATGCTGCGCCTGATCGATTCTTCTATGTTCCTCTGTATTGTTTTCTTTTCCCCAAACAGCTCTATGTGGAATACTCCTTATAAAATAATTTTAAAACTCTTCAAAGGATGGAAAAAAAATATTTCAAACATATAAATATGTCTTCTGAAAATTTCATGCTAGTTCCATGAATTTAGTATAACCTTTAAATGGTATTGCTCTATCCAGAATACCTTCGAGGTCTTTGAGATACACTTGAAACAAATTGTCTCACTTGTTATTCAGATCTTGCAAAGACTTATGCAAATACTGAACTTTAAGTGTGCGGGTAGTTCCTTTAAACTCTTTAATTCAAATTATTTAAATTACTGGTGTATATTGGCAATACTTCTGGAGCCCTTACCTTTGTGTTTGACTTCATGTTTTCATTTTCTTGGAAGGTTCTGGGATTAATTATGTAAGAAACCTCCCTCCAGTGTTTTTTTTTCTTTTCTTTTCAGTATTTGAAACTGCCAAATCAGGCCACACTTGCATGTAATAAAAAGCAAATCAGAACATGAAATACTTTTTTCTAGATACAGATTTCACCATGGGAGTTCTTGTATCTTTGTGATATCAGGTCTAGATAATTCACATGGTCTTACTTTTCTGATTTATTTTCGTTGCCAGTTGTGGGAAGTCATTTCAGAATATTTCAGACTTTCAAGCTTAGATGCAAATATTTAATTAACCATATTATTTGTTCATTACAAATTGTACTGAGTTTAATTTTGGTATTTGAAAGATAGAATAATGATTTTCAAAAGCATATGACCTAAAAGAGATCTAAGAGAGATACTGATGTCTCGGTCCCGAGGTTGTGTTTAGCCTGTGAAGATGGTTTGTCCTGCTTTGCTTTCCTCTTAGGAAAAATGTAGGCATTCCCACAGCATCCCAGGGACGTGGCTGGCTGTGTGAGGCAGGAAGGCATTGTCTTGCTGCAGGTTGCCAGGACACAACTCCTCTGATGTTTCAGTCTGCTCCTTACTTTGTGTGCAAGTATTGCTTGGAGAAAAGGATATTTGGGAGGGAGCTGCATCACTTGCTCTGCCAGCAGCAGCCGGCTCCGGGCAGCAGCCTTGCCCAGTGCTGTGCAGGCTCCAGCTGAGAGTGGGCAGGGATTTTCTAGAACGCCTGGACCCCATGGCAGATGTCTTTGGCATCTGGCAGGAGAGGGGCTGTGCCAGAGCGGCCCCTGGTCCCTGCTGGGAGTCCGAAGTTCTGTGGCTCCCTGCAGTGGGACCCTTCGCTTCCCCAAAACCATATTTTTCTCCTTTGAATAGGAGTGCACTTTTGTGGATTGCTTTTGTAGGCATACTTTTGCCTAGTGTCAGTTAAGAGTAAACTGTGAAAATATGGTAGTCTTTCTGGGAATTTGACACCTTACACAATAGACTAATTACAGGTTAGATGTTTTCGAACATCTGAAAAAGAGCTGTGAGCAATAAAATACTGCCATGTATGCCTGTGATGCTGGTGTTTTGTTTGCTCTGCATCAAGAATGTGCAGGTCAATAATCGGTGTTCTCTCTTATAATCCTACATGAAAGCAAATTTGAAAAATCCTTCCTCAGTGATCACTGACAGCTGCTTTGTTGAAGTTTTATGTCTTGCGAATCTTTAAACCATTTTGCTTGGCATATTAGGGTGTTTTTTTGGTTCCTTTATGCTTTTTATGAAAGAAAGGAGAGGTGATGTAAAATTTAAATTAGTTCAGTCAAATATGTCCCTGTCAACATAACTAATTAGAAAATTATGAAAATAAAAGAAAGAGCTAGTTCATGCACAGTTACTTTCTAAACAAGTGCTTTATTTTAATTTTCTTCAAATTACAGCCTAACTTTTGTTCTGGTCCAGCAGAGTTTAAAAATACTCTTTTCATCATAACTTTCATGTCCTCTGAATCTTAAGCTTGTTAAGAATATGGCGTTTCTTAATTGTACTGGTAACTTTTGAAAGATAGATTTTTTTGCATACCACAGTTGATAGAAAAAAGCTTGTTATTCTGTCATTTGTGCACAAGCCTTCTCCCTTTGAGTGAGAACCCTGCATCTTTTAAATTTTGACTTAATGATTTTCATGTGTCTCTCGGCTGTTTGCGATTGCTAAATATAGTTTTTCTCTGCTGTCTTAAGGAACCTTAGGTGTGAACTTTTGCAACTTTTGTTTACAATAAAAATACCACTTGAGAGAGACTATTCTGGTTAGGAACTCAATATATATTTAATGCAGAGCAGTTCCTCCAGAGCCTGCAGGCACATAGCTCAAATAACTTTCACGATGAGTAGAGGGCTGGAAATGAATTGGCTGGTCAGGGCCACTGTTGTGTTTTTTTTATTGGAAACCTGTAGGCTGATGTGAAATAAGTGCAAATCATAATTGGTTTCAGCTATCTTTTTGCTGTCCCTGCAGACCGTTTTTATCAGTCTCCATTTCCTTGACTCCTCTTTGGCTGCAGCTACAGCTTTGGAGAGAAAGCTGTTACTGGGTAGGTATCTGGCCACTGTTTGAAGGGGGAAGACAGTGCAGCTGTGGACAGTTACTTTGTCCTTTGGGCTGGTTAGCAAACCCCATACTAGCTCCGTGGTTGCCTGCTGAGCCTGATCCAAAGGCTGTTATTATCACTGGACTGCTTGGACATCATCACTAACCTGGTATCACTAACCGCTATCAGCCTTACTAACTAACTTACCTCTTAAGTTAGTCTAAGCTCCCTTACTTCTCTGTGTTGACAACAAAACACAGCGAGTACACTGAGAGGGAGATAGAATGTGGTTTAGGGAGACAGTGGGCGGCTTGACATGATTGGAACAGTGATGACAAATGTCTTTGGTACCTGACAATTTTTTTTAAAGAAGTGTGGCAACCCTCTCTTACTGGGCCCAAGTTTCTGTCACTGCCAAACTTGACAGTGTAGCCCCTGGTTTTCCCTGGTGCCTCAGGGAACTTGGATGCCTTGTTAGGACCTTCACACGCTTCACTGTGCTAGTTTCCCCAGGAGGGAAACTGGGCTGCCTGCTAGGAATCACAAGACACCTGGGTGAGTAGGAAAGAAGTAGAGCAAAGGCAGTCATGCTGAGGCTCAGAGGGAGTGATTCCCTGCTGGCAGCTTTTTTCAAGTCAAGGTGTAAGCAATAGTGTGTGGACATGGTTTCAGTGAGGAAAGACCCGAGGGTGATGCTAACTTAGCAAGGTCCATGTGGAAATCTCTATATGGTGTGTTGGTGGAGGGCCAGTAATGCATGGCAGGCAAGCTGAGTAAGGAGTTCTGGTCGAAAAAGGTGATGTATTGATTTTATCATGTTAGGACTCTTCCCTACTATAGAATGAAGTACCTTTCCTTTCAAAATGTGAATCCAGTCTCTATCTGTAGAGTTTCATGCCAGGGAATGAATTGAAATTAGTTTCTTCTTGTTTTGCTGACAGTGTAATTATTGTACAACAGTCGCCTTTCCATGTCACCCTCTGACATGTCTAATACTTCCTCAGCCTTTTATACAGGGTGTATGTAAATATGTCATAGCACATTGATATCAATGGGTAAAAAGAGCTCTTAAAGCATGCAGTAGATGATATAAAAAAAGAGTAATTATACAGCATTATACTGATCTAATGAATTCTATCATTGCAGGATTTTGGTGTTCAATTCTATTTAATTATAAATACGTTTGCACAGCACAGGCACCAGATGTGTTCCTCCTTCTCTATATTCAGTTACAGCACAGAAAATTACTTCAAGTGGAATTTGACACTTATGGTTTAAAAAAAACAGCTATCCAGAGTGATGTGTTTAGAATATATGCTTGATTATTTTAGCTTAAATTCTACTTTTTAAGCTGAATTTAAAGCACTTTTTTGTTTTGTTTTAATGTGTTGATGTGGAACGGTTCAGTTCAGGCCTTGGGGCAGTCTTGGTTTACAAAGTATGGGCAAAATTTTATGCCCTAGTATTTATAATGTTGATTTTTTTGATACTGTCTTAGCACCTGAGGATATCAGTCTGTTGTGTGCTGCAGAGTGAGGGGGGCCTGCACAGAGTTTCTGTGGTTATGGTAATTAGCTCTTATATTAGGCCATGGGGTGAGCTGATGGGTCTGCAGAAAGAGAATAATTGTCTTTTTAAGGAATTTCATTGGGTCTGGTTTCCACATCTTGCTTGGGACCTGACCTATCTAAAGTTAGCCCTGCCGTAAATTACTAATAACATGTTTTGTGGTTAAGCACTGCAAAAAGAAAAAATAAAAAATTAGATGTTTGAGGAACACAAGGCAGGTATCATTGAAGTGCCTGCAGCACAGTAGAGTGAGGATGAGTTAATGCTATACCACTGGTTCACGATCTGGAGTGTGGAGAATACTTGACATTTTTTAAGTTCAAGATTAATTAGACTCTCAGGAATGAGTATCCCGAACAAAGAACCAAATCTTGTAGGAACATGGTTCAGTACCTTATAGGTGAATAGTCACCTGAAAAAGGACATGAAGAAAACCAGGAAGGTGGTATGAAAAGGGAAGAGACTACCAAGCAGTGATACTGTGCTTTAGGATTAGGAGTGACAGAAAAAGAAGAAACCCACAATCCACAACTGTATGCCATATTTTCAGTTATATTCAAGGAAGGAGAAGAACAGAAGATTTTCATCTTAATGCTTTTTTTAGAGATATATGAAGTCACAGGCTTAGTAGCAAGGCATTTAAGTGTATTTATCAAGTCTGGTGTGGCTATATCTGTATAGAGGACAGGGAAAAGATGAACCATTAGAGGCCTACAAGTTCTTAAAATCAGTAATATAGTAGATTAATATAATAAAATAGTGTGTGGAACCTTGGAATCCCCATTGGCACAACTAACGTGCCATTCTTAACCTTTGCTATGGCATGGCAGTGCATTGGGATAGTTTGTGGAAAGAGAACTGATTACTGTTATAAATGGGGAATGTATTTTTGAAAAAAAATAAAATTCTTTTTTAGTGCCAAACAGAAGACTAGAAGCACTGGTAGAGGAGATGACCATTGTTAAAGTAACTGTACATGTAGGTGAGGGGAGATGGCAGATAGTGTGACTTCAGAGGGTGTCAGGCGGGAGGAAGATTGCTGGCTGGATTTCTCAGGGAGCTCTCTAGAGAATGTTTGCCTTTATTAGTGCTTTTTACTAGCGACGGGTGACAGAATGTCACCCATATAATGAAATTTGTCGATGACCCAGTTCAAGGATTCCTAATACAGAGAAAGATCACGACGTTATGGGGAAGAAAAGCTTGACCTTGAGGACTGAAGTAATACCAGCAAGATGAAATTTAATAACAGGAAATGTGAGGTATCTACATTTGGGGAATAACAGAAGAAGTTTCAGCTATAGTCTGAGTTCATCAGTTGAAAATGAGCAAGGACAAGCAGAATGAAGAGAGGAATCATTAGCTGATCGCTGGATCATTAGGACGTGCATACAGAAAAGACTCAGTTATGATGGCAAAGTATCCAGCTAAAGATGAATCCTTGCCTTGATGACTATGTACATTTCTAGTTACCTTTATTCAAAAAGTTAAACTGAAACTGGAATAAATATAGAGATCATCAAGCAAGATCACCAGGATAAAGGAGAGTTTTGTGAAAGGAGATGAGAAAAGCTTGTCTTGGGTATAGATCTTCAGAGGAGAAGAATGTTGAGAGTGGTGTGACTGCCATCTACAGATAGTCCA
Source organism: Neopelma chrysocephalum (assembly GCF_003984885.1). NCBI lineage: Eukaryota > Metazoa > Chordata > Aves > Passeriformes > Pipridae > Neopelma > Neopelma chrysocephalum. Next base: position 17,161,358 of record NW_020897690.1, read on the forward strand.
TGGTTGCAGGCAGCAGATTTGAGGAGAAGCTACAGAAGATAAAGAATTAGTGACACATACACACGTACACCCCACCCTTCACCCCCCCAAATAAAAATCAGCCGGCCATTAATGAAAATTATACTGAAAATTGGAATAAATCCCATAGCCGTTAGGGCACTGGGTTTGTGGAGTGGCTAATATCCTCAGAATAATAAGGATTAAAATAATGGATTGATTTTACAGTGGAATGCTACCCTTAGCTGAGAGTCATTCAGTGTCTTCAATAACAAGGACATGGACTTTAGTGGTTCAGGAGCATCCTTTGCACTACTGAACATCTGGGAACTATTGAGCTGTTTTAAATTACAATTTACTTTGACCTGTGCCTGAAGTTCACCTAAACGCTGAAGAGATGCATTTTCTGAATTATAAAAGTGTGCAGCTTTTTGCTATTTAAATATCTTTTATCCTTCCAGTGGTTTTCTGGAGAAATAGTCTCAAAATTTAAAACATCTGAGAATACTAATCTTGGTCTATTTCTTTCTTTAGGCATTCTTTATAGTATTTATGAGAGAAGTTTGATGTAATATAGCGTAGAAGAGACTGGATGTGTCTTTGATGTTATTGGAAGAACCCTATGAAACCCTTTTTTTCCTGCTAGTTTGTTTTTCTGGACTCCATTTCCTGTAGTGATTTTTTCATCTCGGAGGGGACAGTTAAGTACAAAGGCTGAGCTGATTGTAGTTTTAATCAAGATATTGCATAGTTTACATGTGGTATGATATTTGCAGTGCAAGTCATGTGAATGAATTTTGCTAAGGGAAGTGTACATACTGAATTAAAATAAAAATGTGAGACATTGCCACTGAATGTGACAAGATCTTCCCTTTGATGGGAAGTAACATTTATCAATAAAAATGTTAATGTTTCTGAGAGTCCAAATGACAAATGGAAATGAATAATTTAAGCCATTTATTAGGCTTCTTATGTGCTTAATAATTGATTCGACATTAGGAAATAAGCATTTAATAATTTCATAATCCATATATAGTTAAAAATTACTTGTGTGATAGAGCTACCAGAGAACCACTAAAGAAGCTCTCCAGTACTTCTTGCTAGCACGTTTAATTTAGGGAAGCCATGCAAGTTTACCATTCATTGGAGGTGTTTCACTCAGTCTTTTTCACTCAGAAATGTAACAGTTTACCTGACTTCCAGGAGGGAAGGTTTTGTCATGACACTGTATTAGTCTATTGGTTTAAGCTCTTTGACCTTGTACACCTCCCTGCCATGGAAAAGCATGTACCTTTACAAGGCCATTGGAAATAATATTATATGCTTTTATTTCTGTGAATTAGGTGATGAAAGGGCATATCATCATAGATTCTGACGTTTGGTAATTTTTTTGACTTTTGTCTCAAATCCGATTCAGTTTGCAGGTTTCTACTGATGTAATAATTTAGCTGGTGAGCTGTTGCACAAAGAAAAATGAAATAGATGGTGAAAATTTTTCCTACAAGCTGCATAAGAAGACCGCAGTTTTATTGTTTGAGAGTGTTTCCTGTTTCTGTAGCTTTTATAAAGCTTTAGGCATAATAATAATCTTAGTATTTGGAATGTCAGAGGTTGGCTTCTCTTTTAGTCTAGGAAGAAGGTAACAATGTTCCTCCATGTGCCAGCAGTTTGTAATATTCTGGATGTGCAATGCCTTTCAGTTTCACTTGCCAGGATGCAAATCTGCAGAGTTATGCAGATATTAGGAAACGTTACCTTAAATTAACTAATATTTGAAAGAAAGCCATATGGTCTGCTGGTTTGTTGTTGAGCAAAGTGCTAAGTTTACTTTTTACAAAAGTAAGAGATAAAGAGGTAGAAATACTTGTGAAGTGTAGTAAGGCCCATTCAATATGGGTTGCAGAAGATGTAAGTTTCATATATTCATAGAAAAATATAATTTGTAAAATCTATTTAAATTAATTTTTAAAGGTATCTTAAATGCACAAATATAATTATGTCATAGGATTCTGATATTGCACATTTCACATGTGGTTAAGCTGAGATTTTTAGGAATAATGTGTAATTAAAATGTAAGTTGTATAAATAATTATACATTATAATTGTAAATTCATTGAGAAATAGAAAATAGATGTTCTTTCAAGAGGTTATTCATGTTCATTTAGTGACTTTTTGTTTTATTTTTCTTTGTAACAGTTTTTTTGTATACAAACCAATGTATGGTGCTTGTTTATTGGGACATACCTTTGATGTTTATATTGGTTTAATTCAGCAATAGGCTGTCTAGAAAAACAGGAAGGAGAAAGATAACTGACTAAGAAATAGTCAATTCTCAGGCAACATTTCAGTGCTGATGAAGGAAAATCCCAGAGGTATTTATCTTTTATGATTCTGCTTCTTCTTTAGGTAATATAAGACTGATTTGGAGGAGGGCTGAGAACAGGAAGGGCAAGAGGACTTTCAGAAGGCAGGTTTCAAAAGGTGGAGTCTTTGAAAAGGGAACCAGTAACTATTTGGGAGATCCATATGAGGGACAAGGACACAACATCTCCCAGCTTCAGTTTTGCAGAAAAGCTAGGCCTCCTGGACCAGTGTCACAGGAAAAGAAAAGCCTTTTCAGTCTAAACCCACCCTCTGTCCCTCCACATAAATGCATTAACAAGGCTTCAAAAAATAAATAATGTTTTCATGCAATGTGGCATCTGCTGTTGTGCCAGTTAGGGAAAAGGTATATTTTTGTTACTACTCTAAAGCTTCATATTGTTTTTATAGCTTAAAATAAACTTGCTGTAAAACAACATATTTATCAGTAGTGTCAATATCTGAAGTTCTTGGACTATATTGTTATGGAAGATTTACTTTGAACAGTTTAGAACTCTACTACATATTAATTAGGTTGAATTCTAGATTGCATTTTTCTTATTTGCTTCTTGTACATGCCATTTTAGCTAAGATATATGTGTATGTAAATTCTGTATCTTACTTTTCAGGGCATTATCTTTGCTTAAATTGGCAAACCTGAATCTCTTCTTAAATGTTCTGATTTCTGTAACGCTTTACTGATCTGCAAATATCTTTGTTTTCCAAGAATCAAAATGGCAGGGGAAGAGATGACTTAGTAACTACAATCTCCCTGTCTTGTGTTGTCATGTGGCATTGCATAATAATTTACATTTTGTACACTGCACAGTCTCTTTCAGCATTAATTCTTTCTAGATTTCTTACTTGTAATATCCCGGTATGAGATGCTTTCTGTAATATATCAATTTGCACATTTGTAGTACAAATGTCCTTTGACTATTTTCTGTTTGTTTTGGTTATTTCACAATTCCTTTGTATTCTGTTTTCAGCTCTTCCTTTCATACATTTCCTCCCAAGTTTATAACACCTTCTCACATTTACTGTGACAGTTGTTTCCTCTCCCACTTATTAATGAGGACAGCCTTTCCTCAATTCAGTATATTTGTAATCACACTATTTTTTGTCTTACAGCCAGCTGTAGTCTTCATAAGAATAGTTCTTGCCTCATTCAATACAGATGAATTTTCATAAATAACAATTTTTAGGTGTCATTATGACAGGGGTAGTCTTGCAAGTTCAAATATTTGAGAGCTCGGTTAGAGTTCTGTTTTATTCTGCTTGACCACACTTGCAGTTCTGCCTCTCCCCTGCGTTCCCCCTCCCCCACACAAAAAAGAAGGGAAGGAAAAAAAATTGCATGGAAAGGTTTTTTTCTCTTTGTTGGTAATGTAAGCACGCAAAATATTATGACTTTATCTTCCAGATTTGGAAATTTTTTTTTTTGTTAATTTGGAGTGGAATTGATCCTAAGTAAATGTGGCAGTAAATGTTTCTTTATTATGCTGTTGTTAGCCTAAATCGTCAAGTTTTTTTTTTTGCAAATAATGTCCAGTGATGAAGGAAATGGATTAAACAGTCTCCCGTATAAAAAAGGTTTACATCTAAAAAATCATATTAAACATACATGTCTGAAAACTTCTACTTTCCATAAAACAACAAAAAAAGATTTTATCACTATTAAATGAGGCAGAGATTTGAGTAAGTCTTTTTTTTTTCCGTGTGACGCTCTAATTATCCATTATGACTACATATGTTATCTAATGATAGTTCCTGTCAGTGTGTACATGTTACTTACACGCTTATATAAACAAGTATAAATCGGTGTTTCAAATGACTTTCACATAGATGAGGTTACAGTCTTACTAAGGTAGATGTGGATACCTTTTATTTTCTTTTTGCAGTAACCTGAATTTGTTCAGTATTTAGAAACTTATTTAAGAATATCAGTTACCATTTCTCAGGTCCAGTGTAGATAAACTGCCAGGTCTACTGGATGACCCAGGATATTGACAACGGAAGGAAAGTGTGTGGTCTGAATGACATTAATTTGTATATTAAATTCCATTTAAAGGGTTGGGTTGATGTGCAAAAAAAATTGAGAAAGATCATGTTTCTTTGGTCACATGAAGACTAGAAAGAGAAATCCTGATTGATAACAAAGCCCTGAATGCAGAAAAGTGCAATAAATGCATATTATCATGTGTGAATCATACTTATTTCTATACTATGATTTCCTCTAAATTACCCAAAGAGTTCCATACTCATTGATGATGTAGGCAGAAGGTTACAGGACATATTTCTCCAGAGGGGCTAGCAGAAGAATCTGTCCTTTAATACCCCATAATTCCTTTTCTTCTCATCTCTCCTTGTTTACTTTTAATGACATTTCAGTAAGTACTACTTTTTTCAAGCCATGTGAACATTTTGGGAACAGCATTTTACAGTATTGCAGGGACATGTAGTGGCCACTGAAGCCACTGAAGCTACAAAAGGAAAATCTTTCTGGATCCATAGAATTTGCATAATTTCTGTGACTTATTATTTGGCTAGTAGTTGCAATTCCCAAATCTTCGTTCGTGAAGCCTAGCCATGAATGAGTGGATGAGTAGTTGCGATCACAGACTGGTGACTTGCAATCACAGATTGGTGACTTCACATAATATAGAAATGCAGAACAAAACAACTTTACCTCCTGTGCTGTCGCAAGCTTTGTATTCTTTTTTTATTTACCATACTGAGTAACCACATATCATATGAGTTTACAAATAAAATAAGGTTTACTTAGTAAAATGTCAGGTTTCAGTTTTCAATACTTCTACAATTTTTGTTGCGATTCTTACACCAGGCTGTTGATTGAGCTTTTTTTCTACCTGTTTTATCAAAACTGAGATGTACCCCTTTGTTCAGGATGGCTGCAGTCTCAGTGAGAGTGGGAGAGGACTGTAGTCAGGACAGAAGCCCAACACCGCTGTGTCTGGCCTCTGCTTCTTGCTGTTTCCATGAGAAGAGACCTGTGACCATGGGCAGTTCAGTGTGCAGAGGCTGAGTTGCAAAAACATTGGAGTCACTGTGTAAAGATGTTAGGGAGGACAGAGGCAAAAAGACTGGCCACAACCCTTGGGAATTGATCCTAGGTTCGTAGGGTATCAGTGCTGGGAAAAAAGCCACCTAAAAGTGTGAGGAAAGCTGTGCACCTCTGCTCCTGCAGTGTGGAGATCTGGACATGCAGGCAAGTAAAGGCTTGTGCGAAAGTGGTGCCTGTGGTGTTTTTTCATGCTACTCTGGTGTTTTCCTTCTTTCTGGGAGCTATGAAAGTTGGTCGCACAGTCCTGGACAATAGATGGTACCTGGCCAGCAGCATGGATGGAGAATGACTGAAGGGACAGATGAAGAAGAGTTGTGTTAAAACTGTTGAAGAAATACAACCCTTAGTGATAAGTCAGTGTAAGCAGATGGTAAATAAAATCCCCGGTTGAGAAGGCATGGAGCAGTGTGCATTTTGTTTGTACAGAAGATAGACTTTCAACTCTTGTTATTTGTATACTCAGTGGCCATGGATAGAAATGGGATGGCAAACAACAGGGCTATAAAAACAGGAACAATTTCAAAGTACTAAAGGTCAACAAGATTATGTATTTCAGGCTGCAGTATCTTACTAAATCACATGACTCTACTAAGGTTTCTTGCTGTTAAGGAAATTGCTTCTTCAATACATCACACCATCAAGTATTTTAGTTAGGATAATTTATCTTATATATTTTTAAATACAATTTAACACTTGACATACTAATATTAATATGACTCCCCAGGTGTTTGAAAAAAAATAACACTAGCAAGAGGGGGTGTGTGTTTTGAATAGATTCATTTTAATGCAGAATATGCATGAGGATGTCATTCTTTTTAGGCTGGGCCTGTTGTTTAAGTCATGCAATATGAAGTAATACATTAAACTTGTCACAATTTTGGAATATATTTTAAAGCAAAGAGATTTCTGGGCAAAAAGACTTTGTCTAAAAATGTTCTCCTTATGAAATGTAGCTGAAAATGTTATGGCTTCAGTGTCTTACTGGTAATGAAAGTGAAATTTTTGCTTTTCTGCCAGTTTATTTTCTGTATTTAGCTACACTTGAAATTAAGGGGAAAAAAGAAGAAAAAAACAACATTTACAAATCCAATGTAATGGGTTTTAGTGGTTAATTTTTCAGTATCCCCTTAAGTGGCAAAGTATAATGATGATTGTTGAACCATATGGTAGCAAAATGAACTCCTAACACTTGTTTGAAACTGCAGTGCTCTAACCCTTCCTTCATCCTGCGCAGTCTTATCCTTGAAATCCTCCAAAAGAAGCCATCACCTAAACTGTAACTGCATAGTAGAAGATTCATAGCTGTGTCTATGCAATTAAAATGTTGTTCTAGTTAGATTTCTTCTTAGTGTTAAATAAATTGCTACTTTCAAATCCCATTTCTCAGTTCTCAAACTAGTGATACTTTGCTAGTGTTATTGTTTTCCTGACAGGAGATATTGGACTATTTCTAGGGTTAGGGCTATACCTTTTTCACAACTGAAGTCCTGAGTTAGAGAAAAGGCATCACTAGGCAGCTGGCGGGGTGAGAAACCACAGTAGCACTGGTGCCATAGCAAGCAGAGCTGCCAAGCTGCCTCATGGAAACCCAGGTCCTTGTTATCCAGAAATGTCTTCTACTCCTAAACTCCCACCCCTTTTCCTTGAAAGCGCAAATCTCTCACTCCTCCAACACATCCCAACTCTTATACCCAATTATGCAATATTAAAACATAATCACCACTGATTTGTGAGAAATTCTTCCCCACCCACTGCCTACTGATTTAGTGATGGGAAGTCCTGTCTGATCTCAAAGGTTTGGAAATCACTGACAGTGGACCTTATCAACACAGTAAATGAACCCTTTTATAATATTGTAGTTAGCACACTAGTGCAGCCTCTGGTACTTGAGTTAATTTAGATATAGCTGAAGAATCTAAGTGTTTCTACATGCCTTTCAGTGTGCAGAACCCCCAAAATGGGACAAGCGTGATGTGGAACTGCAGTTCTTTCCACCAATGTATCCAGAGTGAAATCTCTTCCAGAATAGCATCTCTGATCCAATCTGTCTATCCATCCTCCAAGCAAAAGGTTTTGTTCTGTCCCCAGTCCAGAAAACTGGCTTAAAAGCTACATGGAAGTGCCCTGTAAGATTGTTCTTGAGTTCTTCACTACAGCTTAAACCTCTTACAGTGAGAAAACAGCGTTATAAAGGTTGTAATTAGATTACTATAGCTAGAAATTCTCAGGTGATGTATTGCCATTGTCCACTTTGACATTTACATAGTTTTAATATTGACAAAATACCATAGAAGAGCTCAGTTGAGAGTATTTTGCAGTCATTAATCAATTGTGCTAAAGCAAGCATTTTATCATGATTATCAGAAGATATTAGCATGAATATAGGCAAAGGTTACATATGATCTAACCTCTTTGCTCTCAGAGTAGTGGCTTTTCAGCTTGCTCTAAGAGAAGGGAGAACAACCAAGGTACCAGCTGGAACAATTCCAATGTTTGGCAGGACTGAAGTCAAATAGATTTTCCCTGGTGTAGCAGGTCTTTCTCCTGAACATTCAAGATTGGCAATAATTTGTAGACTTTCTGTGTGGTATCTCACACCCCTATTTTGTCTTTTTTTTATTTCCTGAATCTTACTATGTTATTTTTTTTATGTAATGCAACATCTGGTCTTGCGTTCCATGTGCTTATTTTTATTTTAAATATATTACTTTGGTTAAATTTTGGAAGCTGCATCATGTCCCCATTTGTTTAATAGGTCATCATGAAAGTAATGCTAAGCAGGGATCATTAAAGGGGATATTGTGTGGGATGAGTGCAAAGTTATTTTTAACCACAAGACTGAAGAGCAGTCTTTTCTATCCTAGTTCCCCAAAAGACAAGAATGACTCATTTACATTTCAAATGAGATACGGATACCGTCTGTTACCAACTTCATTCAGATTTGTGACGAAGCCTTCAATAGATTGCTTTTGGGTGAATAAAAAAAATGACAGATTATTAAATATATCAACAATAATGCTTGTTCATCTCTGATTACTCTCGATCTTCAAGAGATAACGTGGCAAAATTGCATGCCATATTACAATTATTTTAAAAAATGTTTTACTTATTTGTATTTTTATTTTGGCCCTTTAAAAATAGTAAGGGGACACAGTATCTCAGCTTCCCACTTGAGGTGTTTTGATGTGAGAAAGAAACAATTCACCACTTGCAGATTATGAAGTTTAATAAAGTATCTTCTTTCTTCCCTGGAGTAGTGCACTTTTTGAGGTAATATGGAATAATTAATAAATTAATCTTTTGTATGTTTGTGCAAAAGAAGCAGTTTTTATGGCTAAAAATTACTCTTTTGTCCATACTAATGGTGAAAAGTGAAGGTTTTACCTGTAGGAGAACAAATTCAAGTACTTACCACAACAGCTATAATTTTGGTGGAAGTACTGAAAATTCCTCATTGGGTTGTATTTGTGGATTAGTGACCATCAGATTTTTAGTGACTTCTCAGATTTTTCAAGGAGCCCTTGCAAATCAGAATTGATTGCTTGTCACAGTGGCATTTTGGTAACATCCTACTTTATTGCATTCAATAGTGGCATCAAACCTCCAAGGACCACTTAAAAATGGATAAAGGTAATGCTGTAGACAGAGTGTTCCTGTCAGGTGTTGATTTGGGAGAATATGCAAGGTGGCAAGCCTAGAGAAAGGAGGAAGTGGGAAAGAGCCTGCAAAGGTGGTGTGGAACAGGCTGAGGAAGGACCCTGCGGTGCTGTTGGAGCTTGGGCAGTGTTGATGACCTGGTGGTGGTGTCATACAACTGATGCTGCCACTGTTTGCCCAGGCAGCTCTTCCAGTTATACGAGCCTTTGTGGCTGCATAAGAGATGTGTTTGTGGTATTGTCTGAAATAATTAAATAGAAGACATAAGAAAGAAATCGGAGCATTGCCATTTGGATGAGGTTATCAAAGGTGTGATTGCTCACCTGCAGCATAGTTCTGCCAGTAGCAGGACGTGGAAATTAACAAACTGGGTAACTCAGTGGCTTGTGTGAGGCACACCTGGGCAGCTGGTTATTTGGAGGACGGCTGTACTCCATGGGTATGTGAGACAAACTAGGTATGGGGAAGGTGGTGGGTTTTAGGTCAAAGGAAGTTGTAACAAGGTGTGGGTCTGTTTCTTCTCCCAAGTGACAAGTGATGGGACAAGAGGAAATGGCCTCAAGTTGCACTAGGGGATGTTTAGAATGGATATCAGGAAAAATTTCTTCACTCATAGGGTTGTCAACTGCTGGAACAGACTACCCAGGGAAGTGGTGGTATCTCCATCCCTGGACGTATTTGAAAGACGTCGATGTGGCACTTAGGGGCATGGTTTAGTGGTAGACTTTAATGTGCTGGGCTAATGGTTTGACTTGATGGTCTTGGAGGTCTTTTCCAACCTAAACAATTCTGCGATAATTAGCTTCTGTACCATCAGCACAATGAGAAAAGGAAGAGTGTTTTATTGGCATCAATATTTGAATTGTTATCTGGACCAAGAAATGGGATACCTTTGTTGAATGAGGATGTGCAGAGATGGGTGTTTGGCTGCAATCTCTGCCAAACAGGAGAACAGATGTGTTCTCCTCCTCTGTGCCCCCCTATGCAGTAGGCAGGCTGTGTGCTGCACCAGCCCTCAGTGCTGTGAGGGAGCATTGCGTGGTTTTCTCAGTGTTGGCTCACGGGTGTGCTGAGGGCTGCCGGCTGCTCTGCATGGTGACCCAGGGGCATTGTGGGGAAGGGGCCGCAGGGCATGGCAGGGAGTGGTGATGGGGATCCTGGTGTTTGTATTTCTAGTGGATGAAACCTTAAGTAGGATTTATAGCAGTAGGTGCTCGATCTAAAGATATTACAGTGAGAGAAGAGCACACGTTTCTGGAGCTGTTTTGCTGCCTCTCTGTATTACCAGCGCTGATCAGTTTTCACTGCTGGTGGAGAGAGCACTAGGCTATGGAGAGTGGGTGGAATGCTCGGAATGTGGGCATTGACATGTTAGCAACCTACAGAAGGTATTTCTACTTAGTTTTGGTTGCACTGAAGGTTTCCCTCACAGGATCCAGGCTATGACATTGACAACTAAAAAAATTGCACAAATGAATATGTCCATTATAGTGTTGGTGAATGTAAGGATAATATAAAATCATTCTACAGTGTGAAAGCATTGAATTTATTTGTTCATCTGCCTTTGTGTGATACTGGATAGGGATGATAATAAACACAGAACTAACCATATGCATGGAATAATACATAGAGATTTGGACACTGCTCCTGTCAGATGCCTCAGAGCCTTAACTTCAAGCGTACTTTGTGAATATAGTCTTCATATAAACTTTCTGTTTTCAGCTGCAACAAAAGTCTATATGAATATGCACATTATTTTGTATTACATGATCCCCAGAACCTGGGCATAGATACATGATTTGTCTGTCTCTCTACCTATCTATCTATCTATCTATCTATCTCTACTTGATTGGGGCTTCAGAAATCTAAATAATAGTTAGAGATTTCTTTCATCTCAAGGGCAGGGAAGGGATTCAGATGGAAACACAATAACGAATTGCCAGTCAATGTACAGTTTTCCTGCCAGTGCCATGTAAATAAAATACTTGCTTTGCTAGAGGTGATCTCTTTTTTTGAGTAGAAAAGATGGAGGAAATTAGCATATATTTTACGTTTATTGTCAGAGGTGTATGATTGCAAGGAACAAATTCAAGTAACAACAGAGAGGAATGTCTTCTTTAAATGTGAAAAAAATGGATTATGTAAATGGTATTTGGGTAATGCAGTTTCTTCCCCCATACTGACACTTCAAAGAGCTACACCAGCACTGCAGGATAAATGGGATGAAGTAGGCACATATTCAGATCTTCCTCCACCCACTGTACCCCTCTTTACTGTTTTTAAATGTTCATTTGAATACTTTTGAATTTTCATTTTTATCACTGAACAAATCTAAATCCAGTCCAGGAACTACTATCAAGATAGCACATCATAAATCAATCTGGAAACATCCTAATAGTTATGCTGCTGTAAAATCAATGTAATGTAGACTAGAATAATATTTTGCACGTCTTTCAGTTGTGTGTGGTTAGTTGATTTACCCATGTGAAAGAAATAACACTTTGTAGGGTCTTGCTGTTGTGTTGCCTTATGTAACGGTGGCTGAATTCCTGCAGAAGTGACAATGTCTGATGCAGGAGGAAAGCAACTGATGTTCCAGATGCCAATCTGAGTGTATATTTGTAGTTTATAGAAACGTGTTTCAAAAGCTCTGGGTCGGGGGTATTAAAGCATTCCTGCTTGAGTGCCTCATCTGGCAACAGCAGCAGCAGCTAGGAACCTGGAGGTTTATGTGCCATTTGCTGTTGGGGAACCTTGTTCTAGATTTGTCAGGAGTTCCGCAGATGAAAAATTAAGAGTGAACATTCATATTTTGATTTCATAATCATATTCTCATTGTGGAAATACACCTGTCCTTGTTCTGTGCTACTTTAAAAATAAAGTATATAGAATCTGTTTAAAAAACCCATTTGAAAATAGTGTCAGGAAAAACAAACCAGTCAGAGCTTTCGGTAATTCTAAACTAGCTAGCAACCTGAAATACTAGGTGTATTCTGTGTAACAGAATTTTCACTGTCCATAAGTCCTGTGTCATTTAAAGTGTGGAATATTGCTTTTCCCATATTTCCCAATTATAATTGTTGCTCCCTCTGTCACTACAAGCATGATGGATTAACAGGTATCTTTAGTATTTATGGACTTATTTCTCTGCCAGGAATTTTTCCCAGCCTCCTAAGAGAAGAATGCAGAATGTTTAGGAGGTTGGGAAAAATTTCTGGTTCCCCTTATCTTGACCACTGTTGCCTGAGGCAATGTCAGAAGTTGAGGCTTTGCAATTGCCCCTTAGCTACTGGATGCTATTGGAAGGCTCTCCTGCCAGAGAGCTATCTGGTTTACAGTTTTAAAGTAAAAGCTCCACTCTGACATCATAGATCAGAATTCTTAAGTCATACATAGGTTTTAAAGTTCATTACAAATGATCCATAGTGTTTATTTTAGGGAAAAAAAAAAACAACAACCCGCAAACTAGACAGAAATTGTGACACTGAATGAGAACCAGGCATGATTGGTTTCCTTTTTTTGCTGTTTGCTGGGTTTGTCCTCTGTAGCTGCTCCCTTGTGTCACCCACTTGTGTCTGTGTGAGTAGCACATACACTTTATTATAAAGTGTGTTATTTATTTATTTATTATAAATGTTTTATGGATCATGACTTTTATCTGTGCATCCACTTGATTATTTTACCTAATGACAAAAAATACTAAACCCAACCATTCAAAAAAGTTATTTTTATTATGTGATGTATTGAGTTTCCTATTTTAGCAGGACAGGTGACATTTTCTTCCAGGTAACTTGGTCAGTAATGAAAAACAGGGCTTCCAAGGAATTATTTGTTTGATAGCCAAATTTTATCTTAAAAAATGCAGAGAGAAAACAACCTCAGAACCTGCCAGTAAGTCTGAAGGTTACACAATTATTCTGTCTGACATTTCTGACTGATTTTAAATATCAGTTTTTAGAGGAAAACAGGACTGCAGATATCATTTGAAGCTGATTTTAGAATGCCAGCCTTAAAATAGAGTTGTTCCCAGGCACTTGTGGGAGGTTTTTGTGCATTCAGAGTTTTGAATTGTTTAGAGAAATCATATGGGTCATTGACTTACCTGAATTTATGTATGTTCTTTTGTAAAACTGAGAGACCAAATCTCTCTTAAGATGGTAGCCTACCTGTCTTCCAAACCCCAACCCACTAAGGACTGAGTTCCTCTAACAAAAGATCAGTGTAAAATATGACTGACTTTAAAGTAGATATTCTACCTTGTATTTAAATTCATGTTGCATGAGCACTGAAGGCCAGACATCAAGTGATGTTTAGACTGATATACTGCTATAACTTTGTTAAGTGAATACCATCCTGGAAAGTGCTGAACTAGAAATGAGAGTCATTAGTCTTGAAAACAGAGTCAGTGAAAGAAGTTATGCCAACAGCAAACATTTATAGGGGACAGGCATCTTTTCATTCACCATGGGCAGCAGCAGTCCAGACAGCAAAATAAACAGACAGAACTGTGTTAGTGCTTCATGTGAGTCTGGATAAGACTGACTGTTGCTAGTATGTATTGATTTAAATCTAGAGGACACTGAAGGAACAAGAAAACAACCAGGACTGATGAGGAGGCTATTTTAGAACTCTTTATGAATAATTCAGTAATATAATTTTATTTCCATCTGAGTGATTGATAATTGCAAATTTTTCACCGAAACTCTCATGTTATTGATATGCAGAAATGTTATGCCTATGCTTTTCTTCTGGACAAATACTGCCATGCCTCATTTTGCTCAAGTTTATGTATAATCAGCATGGCTTTTAATCCCTGTATAAAGAGTAGAAGATGACTTGTGCATAGATCTTTCCAAAACCCAGAAATGGGCTGAGCAGAGTTTGAAATTTTAAAATATGATCTTGGTGTTATTTTCCCCATATGTAATCAGCTCCTGAAGTTGCTAGGGGATGTTTCACAGTTGGGAATGAATTTGTTCTCTGCAATTGCCAATAGGTGAGTAATGGCTTCATGAGATAAACCATCCCTATAAATATATTGCCTGTACAGTAGAGATGTCTGGGAGCTTTCTGCAAGGCACTAGATCTTCCTGTTCTCCTAGGAAAGCCTATAAAAGAGGTTTCTCATTTCAAAACAATTATTATCTTGTAAAATACGGCTTCTAAAGAGAATATTCTCATGAAATTTTATGTATAAATTTATAGTTTCTTGATTCATTTGCAGGCTAGCATAAGGGCTAAGAGAAAAACTCGTTTTCCATGCTGTTCACAGGAACATCTCAAGATGGATTACTTAACAGAAAACAATCCTTTTTGCCTGATTCAGGCAAAGAGTTGAGCTTTGCTTGTCTTTTACTTAAAAGAAGACCAGTCTGTGTGTTACAAATTTTTGTTACCTATTTTTTGTCAATGTTGAAAAATAAGTGCTACATGGTATCAGTCCTACTGAGAAATGGGATCACGACTGACATTAGTAATGGAAGGAAAGCAGAAGTGTAGCAGGTGTCAGTACTGTATTGATCTTAAGGATATCATTGCTTGAATTTTGTTGAAAATAGAGTTTTTAATATTTTCAGTAGATGTAGAGTTAATTTTTTCCAGATTTGGGTGGAATAAATTGGTAAACAGCTGTTTTTCCTAGGTGAGTAGGAGGTTTCATATGATTAAAGGTAGTCAAGTTGTAATATTTCCTCTCTGGTCTGTAGGGTACTTACAAATAATACTTCTCCACGTGGATGTCCCTGGCTAGCTGGTATGGTAGAGCTGGCTGCAGGTGTGTTCCTGCTTGATGATCAGCTATCATCTTTTCCTGTCCCTCAAACCCTTTCCCTCCTGTGTGGCCTACTGGGTCCTCCTGTGTTTGAAACATTTCATAAAGTCTTTCATCTTTGAGAAGTCAGAGTTTCTTTTTGACAGCAGGTTGAGTCTACCAGCAGGTTAGCAGTATTATGTAGTTCAGGTTGTTAAAAGCTCTTTTGAGACTACTTTCCCTGTTGCTGACAAATGACTGGCCATTGTGACATTGCCTAACAGTTTCTTAAATGGCCTTTGCAGTTTCTTTTCTTAAGAAGAAGGGCTCAGAGAAGGAGAAAGAGACAGAGAAAGCAAGTCAGCCTTTATATCGTTTAGGTCTGAGAGACTGTATCTTATTACCCTCTGGTACACATTGTCAATCTGATACCCACGACTGAGTCCTGGCCAAATGGCATGATTTGATGAGACCTGGGTGCATTTTGTTCTTTCCACATTGCCATTTCCTATGGAAAGAAATTCAAACACATGGGGAAGGGGGGAACTACGTTGTGCTCTACCAGGAGGAATTGGTTTATCTTCCTAGGTAGTGTGTGAAGGCTCTCGGGACGCATCTTTTCCGCCCAGCATGGTGACTTTCACACAGGTGTACGTTGTGCATGTCCAGTAGCTGTTTTTCCAGATGGGCTGCTTGAGCTCTGTCTTCAGAGTTCATACTGTAATCTGAGAAGTCATTTTCAGAGGTAGGGAGATACTGCTTTCCTTCAGTAGAAGATAGCACCCGAAAGGGGAAAAAACTCTCACAATGTGGAACATTTACACTGTTGGGGAGAAAGATAAAAGACAAGTGGAAAAAGGGTGTGGAGTTTTTTACAAATAAATGAAGTAAAAGGCAAATTTAGAAGGAGGAAAGCATGTGAGCATTTTTAATTTTTGTGTCCTAGGATTCTCAGTAAATGAGTCACAGATTCTAGCATCAGACAATCCTAGCTTTCACCTAAGAAGAATAAATTTATGGCCTTAGTGACTACAGACAGAAGAACTAGGACAATACAGAGTGTAATCTTCATATGAGTAAACCAGAAATCAGGCAGAAAGCAGTCTTTTTCTGTCTGAAGCAAAACCAATCTGAATTTTTTTTTTGTTTTGTTTTCTGTTTGTGTGGGTTTTTTTGTTTGGTTGGTTGGGTTTTTTGGTTTTTTTTCTTTGTGTATATGTGGGTTTTTTTGTTTGGCCTTTTTTTCTTTTTTTTTTTTGTTTTGTTTGTTTTGTGTTTTTGTTTGTTTTTTGTGACTGCTTGAGAGTAGTACAGCAATAAGAGATAAACTTTGGTTTGGCAGCAGAAAGATTTGTGTGAACAGTGCTGAGCCTCAAGATGCAAGGACACTTCAATAACATGCTTGGGAAAGGACAGTTTGAGAAGTAATCAGGATGTGCAAAAAGAGCCCGGTCTTTTAATGAGAAAAAACACTTTCCAAAACTCCCCAAGAAATGGGACCATTTTCCCTTCTAAATGAAATTTCACCCTCTTTGAGAAGCCTTTTTAATAACACAGACTTATTAAGCATACTAGTACAACTGCCACACAAGTAAAACTGTAAGTTGGATGGATATATGAAAGGCTCTGTTTAACTCCCTACCCTGTGAACAAGCAACCATACTATGCCATTGCATTGTTCATCCTTTTCCCGCCTTTCATAAACAGTACAAAACATAAAGAATTGCATCAAAAAGAGAAGATGGTGGCATACAGCATGTTTAAGCAAACTCCACAGTAGTTAGTGATTTGTCTTTACTTCAAAAGTAAATCAGCACAGAATTTTTCTTGGTTGCCGTAAGTTCTAGGTAAGACCTTGTCTCAGGAGTGGAAATAAAAGGAATATTTTCATTGGAATGAATTTGTTCTTGGCAGAGATGAATAGGGAACTTGCTGGCAAAATGAGTAATTCTGAATGCTGCACTGCATCTTAGCTTCTTATTCCTGGAAGATATATATGGAAGACAGCAATCTGAACATGAAGGATCAATAGAATTTTGCATCACATTAGCACTCTTTTTTTTAGGAAAATTACAGTGAGATATCATTAACGTACAGGACTACTGCAATACCTTGATATTTGTGTTAAGAAGGCATTTTGCCAGACTTGATTCTTCTTGCATATCAGTAGTAGCAGGCAGCTGCGCTAGCCTCAGTAATGCAAGCATTCACAAAGTCAGAGTAAATAAGGAAAGGAAGTAGATAGTCCAGAGGATCCTTTTCACTCCAGCGAGCAGTGTCTTCTTTCAGCAATACAAATGCACTGTAATATTCTTATTGCCCTCACAAGATGATATCCCAGAAAATGCAGTTTTGGAGGTTGTCTGGTTTTCCTTGCATACGTTAATTTGGGAATATGCTATGGAAGAGGACTGAGGGCTCAGTAACGTGAATTTTATACAGCTACTGTTGAAATGTAAATACACCACTGAACTGGCAGCATTTGGTATGCTGCTGCTCTTACTTCCCCTGAGGAATGAATATGATTGCATTCATGAAGGTGGAGTGATGACCCTCAAAATTGTTGTGCTCCCCTACTTCTGGCTTCTTTCTCTGTTCACTGCTTAAGGCTCTTTATCTTTCCACACATCTAGTCTTGCAGTTTGTATGAAGGGGGTCTTTTTTCTCCACAACTCCAACTCTGGGTTTTAATAGGGCTTCTGTATTATTTAGGCTTGCTACATTTTTTGAACACGGAAGTACATCAGAAAGCAGATACAACAGACTAGATATACTGTAGCAGTGTCTTCTTGTCACTGTTCTCATTCTTTTCTGAGAAAAACTGGTAAATGGGGTCCTAGAGAAAGACAAGAAAAAGATATTTGATTTGTTTAAACAGTATAGCCACTCAATTCAAAGCCAACACCTGTCTTAAATAAGCCTTTGAAGAAGTAAATTACTGTGAAACGGTTTAAATGAGAACAGGAAAGAAACCACATTATGTGCTGCTGGTAACTAATCATACCACAATGTGTCATTTCTCTGGAAGTATTTTTAATTGTGCCAAATGACCTGGTATTCTGAAATCAGCGTGTTTGTTTATCCTTGCTTTGCAAAGCAAAAAAAAAAAAAAAAAAAAAAAGGATTTGGGAAAGGTGTAACAGAGAGAAGGCTGAAGAGCTCAATTTACTGTTCCTAAGGAATTTCAGCTACCTTTGTAACATTACTACCTTACGATAATTCTTCAGAGACAAAACCAACTTTTTCTTCAAGATTTCAAGGTTTGGATTATAAAATGAAAATTCAGGGATCAAAGTAGAAATCTTAAGTGATTTGAAAGTTCTTGTAAAAAAAACTTAGATTTCATAGAGGAAAATTAAAAGAAGAATCCTTTTAATAAAACCAGAATCTCTTTGAGGCTTTTGTTTGACATATAAGCTAGCATTTCAAGAGCATATTATTATTGAGTGGAGATGCTGGTCCAGATTTAAAGTGGACATTTTAAATCAAAAAGCTATTTACTATCCCCATTAAAAAATAGTGACCATTGATTTACACATTTAATAAAAGGAAAATAACTAACACATCAATTGGTAGCTAAGGAACCGACCTGAAATCTGAGACAGTTTTCTGGCAGTACATTAATTATTATTTTTCCATTACCTCCCCAGAGGATGGAATTAATGACATATCAGGCGGTGTGAAGTGTTTTATTTCTAAGGTCAGTGGACCTACTTATTTGTCCAAGGGAAGTGCTTAAAACAGCACATTTTAGTTTTTCCAAGGGAAGCCTTTAAAGGAACAATGCCATTAAAAAAAACCCAACAAAGTTTTAAATTATTTTCTTAGTTTATTATTGATGTAATCAAATGGACTTAGTTTTGTAAACAATGGAATTTTTATCTGGAATTTCATTTCCTTATTTACTAAGATCTAAGGGAAAATTTGAAAGTCCATTTGGTTTTGCTTGTTTTAATGGCTCATTTCAGAGTCTCTGGACAAATAAGGTCACATTGATAGAGTATTTCACCTTGAAAAGTCAAAACATCTTTTTAAGTTTGTTTCTACAGCATTAGTGTGTATTTGTCATAATTACTGAACTACATGAATGAGACCTGTGGCTTTGCTACTTTACTTGGCTGTGCTTAGCTTTACTTAGTATTTTCTTAACACTGACATGCTAGTTGTCTGTATTTCTGCTCTGTAAATCTGTAGTATGGGATTTCCGATATGGAATTGCTCATTTGGGAGTGAGACTAGCTCACATGATCCACCAGGAGGAGCTTTTTGTTATGAATGAGAAACAATTGCATCCAGAGCCCAGGAACCTCAGTGGAGCGCAGCTCTGGTGCAGTCTTTGGCCTGCCCAGCACTCATTCATTTTTAAGCTTCTCTGCAATTCAAATCACTGAAAAGGGGGGAAGTGGAATGTTTCAAAATACTGGGTTTTAATAATTTTTTCTTTAAGTAGCCCTATGAATAGGCAGTGATATTTGTTACCTTTCTTTAGCATCATAATTAAATTGTTATCACTCCTTGTGTTCCATTTCTGGCCTTAATAGAAAGCTTTGTGTCCTCTTTTGATTTGATTTCACTGCACTCTGCTAGTGCTTGCAGAGATATCTGTGTTGCAGCATATTTAGAAGAGTAGGCATTTTTTTTGTGTTCTTCTGCCTGGTACTGACAGCTGTGTAATTCTAATAGTCTGTGTGGGGAAGCGCTCGAGAACTTTTAACCAGCTTGCTTAGAAATAAATTCAAACATTAGCAAAGGTATAGACTCTTGTTAATGTATGTATTTGAATATTTAATTATAAATCAGAACGGTTATATATAAATGATGTTGAAAGACTTTTTTTTGTTTGTTTGTTTACGGGCAGCAAGCTAACAATAACTAAAACTCCAAAGCAAGAGTTTTGGGGACATGTACTGGGCATAGGTGGCAAGAGTTGGTAGGAGGCTGCAGGGTGTCCTGTGCTGGTCACGGCAGGGTCCAAGTAGCTCTGAAACCAATGTGAGCACCCTCTTGTGTGCCAGCCACAGCAGCATGCAGTGCCTCTGAAGTGGCTGCAGCTGCTGGGGGACAGGCAGGCAACAAGATGCTCTTGAGGAGATACAGGAAGGGAGAAGCTGCTGATGAGATATATGGCTGGAGGTGTCCGCTTGGAAGGAGGCATCCAGTATGTGCATCCTTTTGAATCATAGAAATGTAGAATGGTTTGGGTTGGAAGGGACCTTAAGGATCAGCCTTCCCACACCCCCTACCATGGGCAGAGACACCTTCCACTAGACCAAGTTGATCAAAGCCCCATCCAGCCTGGACTTGAATGCTTCTAGCTTCTCTGGGCAGTTTGTTCCAGTGTCTTACCACCCTCACAGTAAAGACTTTCTTCCTAATATCTATTCTAAATCTACCCTCTGTCAGTTTAAGAAGAGACTGCGGCTGAGTGACCCATGCTGGGGCGTGGACATCTCTGAGGAACGGTGGCCATGGTTGGCCCACGTCAGGGCAGTGCTGGCTTAGCACTTAACTGTCATGTTCTTTATTTCTCTGATAACCAAAGCAGTGATCACAAGCTGGTGTTAGCTGGCAATGAATTAAGTAAAAATTTCACAAGCGGAGACCATTTTGCCTGCAACAAAATTTAAGAAGATCTTAGAAACATAGGTAGCTCAGGTCCAACATGCTGCCACTAAAAGCATGTACATTTCTCTTTGCATTGACTGTGTCATAGTCCGTTAACACTGCAGCTGTTTCCCAGTTACCTACTTTCTTCCATTTTCTGCAAATTATTTCTCTTTCTTTGCCTGGATCTCTTGTTTTTAAGGCAGAATTAACTGTTTATAGTATCCATCTGTGCTGCTGCCAGGCAATCAAAACCTCCAGTTTCCCCCCAAATCACATACCAAACAGTGAGTGGAAGAGGCAAAGACTTGATGTCTTCATGAAGGTTGGGCAGCACTTGGGAAGAGGGATGCATGTCTACTTTGGAGGTTTGGGATCTTGCCTGTCTCTGTAATTATTTTTATGACATAGGCATTTGGAAATAGAGGACAGAGCATTTGGGAATACAAAGTGTATTTTTTTACACTGAACATCATAGTTCTTCATACTTTAAAACTGAAAATGCAGAGATATTTTCTTTATATGTAGAATAAGATACCCAAACTAAAAACAGTTATTGAGTATCCTTTAAAAAGTAGAGTCCTGTTTTCTTATTACAAATCAGAACCTTCATAGCAGGATCGAATGTATTGAACCTTTGAACTGTGATGGTTGATATTGTTAACCCATCTTAGGTAGCTGTGTAAGAGCTATAAAACCAGCCAGTTCTTTTCCATTTAAAACTTCCTCTCCTGGTAGCATATGCAGAATATGTTGAACATATTTAAGATATTTTTCTGCACAGTATGTGAAAAACTGCAATACAAATGAAACCATTTAACATTATAAGTTACCTATTTAACATTTTAAGTTACCTGAGTAATGTAGACATTGCCTTGATCAGAGTGGATCACTGTAAGCTTTTACAGCTTTGTGGGCTGCCTGTCAGACTTCACATTGGAAATGGTACTGATGCTCCTCAGTCTCTTGGCACACCATCAGTTATTCTTTTGGTTAGGTGAAACTTGCATGTTTTGTTCAGTAATAGTTTTCAAACTGAAATAGGAGGAGTTGTGAGGAGAGAAAATAGAAAATAAAGCATACTGAAAATGTTAGTTCTGCAGAAACCAAGGTACTGTTTGTTTATTCCAGTGCCTAAGTGAATAAATCTGTGGGCCTGAGGTAAAAATATAGGAGAAAGATAACTGGATTTAAGGAAAAAAGCACTGCACTATATTGTGAAAAGCTTTGTTGATAAAATTACACTCGAGCTAATGCATGCTGTGATTTCTCATTCATTTTAGACGTGTAACTTAATTTTCTCCCATCTGATAATATTTTAACTTAAAAGTTTTGACATCTGTTTTGATGTCAAAAGTTTTGACATTCCTCTATGTATTTGAATTCTGAAGATCTGAGGGGTAGTGCCTCTCCTAGCTGCAATTTCCCTGTATTTATGATTTCACCAGGTTGCTTTTTTTAACTATTGTCCAGCTACTGAAATTAGTTAAATAGGATACTATAATATTCGAAGTCAATAAAATAAAAAAAATTAAAAGTCTAGAAATTTTAATTTGACTTCCTGAATCCAAATCAGTTCCTAACTTTTCAAACTTGATTCTGCTCTCATACTATTGTATATCAAAATTGACTCTTCTGCTACCAATTAGCATAACCAGCTAAGTGAGAACAGGAGTAAGCTTGTACTTCTTCCCTCCCCAACAAGATTTACTGTTTTGTTTTTTGTGTAAAAGTAAATCGTGGAATAAAAAGCATTATTATTTAATGAGGAGTGACAACTATAGTATGTAAAATGTCTGACTGTCGTTTTAAGATAACTCAAGCTTGTAAAACAGCTTGACTATAAAGTTTCAAAGGGCATGACAGATTTGGCTTTTCATGCATGAGGATGGAAAGGGACTTTGAACTCTTGGATTCTCAACATCTCCTAGCCCTAGTCAGTCCCATCTGGATTAAATTGTGTCTTTTTTTCTCCCATTATCTAGTATGAAAACATCTGTCAGAGTGTGTCAGCAACAGAAGAGTAGTACCTTTTTTTCCCCTTTCTGTGTGATGTGAGAAGAGTCAAGTTGCTGGACTCTTTTTTAATGTTTGATAAAGATACATTGCCTCTGGAGGGCATAGTTTTTGACAAACAAACTCAAACTTTCATGTTCACAACACTTAAGAAGAGGAAAGAAATTACTGAGAAAGAAGTACACTGTTTCTATAATTTTACATGATAACAAAGGAAAGCTAATGCATTCCAGTAATATTGTTAGGAGTGAAAAGAACCAGTAAATTTAATTCTTTAGGCCATGAATCTCCAGGATGCAATCTCAGGGAAAATCCATGCACACATCTGTAGTAATATCACTGGACATTGTACTGCTAGGCTTTGATGCCAGGAACTGGGAGGGGTTTCCCACTTGAAGAATTTGTATGTTGGGGTATAAAAGAGAACATAGTGTCTCATATGAAGATGTAAATGAAAATCTCTGATCTGGAAAAGAAGCATTTGCATAGCTTCTATATACACCAAAAATGTCTTGAGAATAAAAATTATAACATCTGTGGTAAAAAAAGAAAATTGTAATAGGGATAATGATAATTCCACCTAAAAATAGGTGAGGGGGATACATAAATTATCTTTTTACTCAAGTTCTGTACAGTGATGACAAATATTGCCTGTCTTGTAAATGTAGTTAGGTATCTCTCTTTTCAGATAAGCAATGATTGTGAAAGGGGCCACAGAAAACCCCACTTTTTACAGTGGTCTGTTTTTAAGTTTTATTCCTGTCATCTTTAATTCATGCTTCTTTCCATTTTTAGCTAAAGCTTTCACTAAACTATTCCTTTACGAAAAAGCTACTTGCAGAGGTGGACTGGGCACAGAATGAGATTTGTCCATTAGTGCTTTAAAGTGTAGAAAATTGCATCTCCGAGCTGGGAGTTCTCCTGTCATATTGGTGAAATAATTACAGTGTCTGTAAGATGTGTATAATTAGATGTTTTAATGGGAGTTCAGCAGTACTTTCATGAATGTTTAAAAGTATGGGTATGGGAACACTGAAGTCTTGTGATACCTGATATTTTCTCCATTTCCCTTTCTTGGTAAGGACTGACATAGCTCTTTCAGTTGCTGTTAGGGTGTAGTGGCACACACTGTCTCATTTCAAGGATAATGATATTTATCTAATCTGTCTGTACCTCCTTGGAGCTTACTGATTGCTAAATCATGTTCCTGACTTAGTTATGTTGCACCTTAAAATATCTGTAAATATCTGTAAAATTGGCAGATACTTAACTATCAATGGATTTGAACATCCAGTGTGTGTTAAAATTAATTGTTCTCGGTCACCTCCATGGCATTTTGGTGCAACTATGTTGCTTTCACTGACATCCTTAGCATGAAAAAAACTAGATGTGAATAATGATTTTTGATGCAAGAGAGTAGATTAAATAAACTGAATTATCTTCATAGGTATTCCAAGCTTGCTGGAAGACTCTTGGAGGTAAAGTCATTGCTCACATGTTTCTGAAGTTGTCGGTGTGTGCTTCTCATCAGAAGATATCTCCTCCATACAAACTCCAGCTGACCCAGTTTTCAAGCTTTTTTCCTAGCTTGACACTTTTTTTACGTTCTCTGGACCTGTACTGAGCACTGTGAGAATATCTTATTTTTACCAAAAGGATTACCACTTTGGCAGAGATAGTATTTGCCAATAACCTACCAATCACCCATAACTCAATTCAGGTTTAAATAACTGTAAAATAATTAATTTGTTTACAAAATGGAAAAACAGAAAGCTATCCAGTTGCAAATGTTTTTGAGATGGGATGCAACAAGTAAAGGAAGATCACACTTAGGTTGAGTTATCCATAGATCAACCCCAAAGCTTCTCTCATTTTGTCTAGTTGTTTGCAGCATCCATCTAATTGGACATCATGTTCTTATGCACAAGAAACCTGTTCTTACGCAAACTCTACATTTTTATTCATGGAACAGAAATTTGATCTGGATGTCTGTGTTTTCTTTACACACAATCAGGCCTATGGTTCTGTTTAGATTCATATAATTCTTTTCTCCTTTCTTGCCTGGATAAAGCTGTTCCTACCTGATGGCAGAGAGAGTTTTTAAGTCCCCTCTCACTGGACTGTTCAAAGACCCAGTGCTGTGTTAAATTATTAGCCTACAAATTGCCAGCTTAATGTGAGGTGGAACACTCTCTTTCACTGGTCGTGGCAGTGTTCACGCTCCTTGTACAGTCTTTTCAGTCTTCAAATCTTACATTGTATGTTACAGCTGTAGCTTGTCAATCTTGCTGTATCCAGTCAGTTAAATGGAATTAATACCCTTGGCTTACTGTTGTATATTAGACACAGTGATCATCAGTCCCTTTGCTGACTTTTAATGTGCCACTGCAATAGTGATAGATAGTTGGCATGATAATGGGTAGAAGAAAAAACATATCCTGTTGTTCCCAAGTAGTCCCACCCTTTTTGTTTTTCATCTGAGGAAAGCCCAGCAAAACAGAGGAAACATTTCCCTCTGACCTAAATGAAGCTTTCTTCATTCTGGGTGTTCTAACATTCCTCTCTACTACTGACCAGGCAGCTGAGAATCCATTCAGAGAGAAGGAATGAGGCAGCTTAGTAAGAATGTATGTTGGTGTAGATTTATTGGTGGTGGTAGGGTATTAATCCTATGGATAGGCTGCTTGGGAAAGAAATACAGGATGCGGGACTGATGTTTAGTTTAAACTTTAATTTATTTATTGGTCTTATTTAAGTGCTCAGGGCTTTGAAATGAAAGAGATGTGAAGTCTTGCAGCTTCTGAAATGCATGGCATGGGTGTTTTTTGTTTGGTTGGGGTTTTTCCTCATTTATTTTGTTAGCACGAAATCAAGTCAGCACTGACTTGGATTTGATATAGAGCACTTAGTTGGAGCTGGCCCAACTCCTCAGAAATATATTGAGAATATCATCTTATGACTGTATTCTTCTACATGGCATACATGGTTTCCATTGATTTCTATAATATGATCCACAAACATTTATTAGGAGGTAGCATTCAACCATATCTGTTAATGTGGATGTCTTTGTGTTTCCATCTACTTCTGTGCCTGTGAACAATCAGGCAGTAAAAAAAAAGAGGAATCACTGATGTATTGTTGCATTCCCAACAGTATCTGCAAATTCTTGTCTTTATTTTCCTGCTATTTTTTTTTATGGGCAAGGTTGTGTGGTTCCATAAACTGTGTCATAATTTAGGCAGAATGTGACCATTTCTTTTTAAACATTTTGTGACTCTTGTAATTTTGGCAGTTTTTTTCTTCCAGTTGTATCTGCTATTGTTAGGAACTTGACTGGATTTAGGGGTCTGGCTTCAATAGTGATTTGGGATTGGGTATGTCAATAAAGAGGTTAAAAGTATTCCTCTCATTTTAGGGGAATTACCTTCTTCTGTTCACTTGAGAAATTGAATACCAATTTTGATAATACAAGTACTATTTCCTACTGTAAGAAAAAAACTAAAGAACAGTTTAGGTTTTTGTTATATTTCTCTGTTTATTGTTTCTTTTAATTAACTCATCACTCTGTAAAGCACACATGGTTTTGTGTAGACAACAATAAATTATTTCGAGATTTGTGCCCATTATATGAAGTAATTTGACCATTATCTATCTTTGAAACCAGTCAGGAGGTTGGACTGTATGACCTCCAGAGGTCCCTTCCAACCTAAAATTATTAAGTGAAGAAATGTGACAAGTATTTCATTGTTCAATTCAGATAAATTTTCTGGTTGTGTGTGTGTTATACACTACTTAGGCACATTTTACTACAGAAAGGTGCTATGCTGATTACTTTGGAAGCTGTGTCATGCTTTCTGGGATTTTGAGTATGCTGTTTTTTCCCTTTGGGGGCCCAGACTTCCATAAAAAATTGTTCCACTGAAAACTTTTGAGAAGAAAAAGCTTTGCAGTGTGAAAGGTGTGAAATGGCAGGTGTGAAACAACAGTCCTTTCAGCAAGCAATGGTGGAACCTTCTGCAAAATAGTATGTAAATTAATTGTTGTCTAATTTTAATATTTGAAACACAGTGGGACATGAAATCCCATGCTTGTTAAAACAGATTGGGATAACTTCTCCTCTATATTCATCCTACTGGGATTAATTTAGTCTACCGCATTTAACTAATCCTACAGCTACATAATGAATCTCTTTGTAATTAGAAGGTAGCTACAATTAAGAGCTGCACATGAAATCACATCACTAGTCCATGAGTATTTGGGCCTACCTTGTTCATTAAATCAATAAACATTTTATAAAAGTAACTGCAATATTTAGAATACGGACTCTGTATTTAAAATCAGGATTATAAAGATTATTAAGATCACTCAGCCTAAGGATATGCTCTATTGCTGGCCTCTATTGAAAAATTACTTTAAATTTTACATAATATTGTTTTAAATAGAGACGTTACATTAAAATATTATCAATCTGTATTTACTTATATACTGAAATAACCAGTATTTTATTTTTCATTTCCATAACAAAGAGTGTGTGTGCATATATGTATGTTAGAAATTAATCTGAGAATTTCTCAAAGACGTCATTATCATTTTTGATTGATTTCCACATTGCTATATTCACAATTTCAAAAGAAATCCACAAAAATCTTTGGAGAGCAAATCCCAGCTGCATTGTGACAGCAGGGTTTGGATTTAGAAGGAAAAGAAGCTAGTTGTGAAAACCCTGGGCTGGGAAAAGCATTTGACCTTGAACAGTACACAGGCAGGCAATGAGAGAAGTTTGGGATGACTGTGATAATGGTGAATCTGCTTGTCTGTCAGGTTAAATTCAAACCTTAATATAATTTCTGTGTAACCACTCTCCAGTTTAATCTTTCTCCTTTCAGTCTTTATGTAAAACAGGTTAAACCTCTGACAGATCTCAAGTGAAGGCCTATCTATGCTATCAAAACAGGTTGAATTCCTATGAATAACCATGAAATTGTTTTACCCACTTTTTTTTTCTTGAATTTCAATTGAAATTAAATCCCTGTAAGAGAATTAGCTTTGATCTATATCCATGAATCTAGTAGGGATTAGTGGTCCCAAAAAAGACAGTTTGACAAATGGGGAAGTAGGAAATAAATGTATGAATACCCTCTCCCTCTTTCTGTTTTGCTTGGGAGAGTGTGAGTAAAACACATGTAATTTTTACATGTCAAAACTGGAGAAGAAATGATGGTGATGATGATTTTTATTATCCCTATCATTACTGGATTTGGTGCACATGTCCATTCCTTCATTAATGTTCAACCTTTGCATCCCACACCTGTGCCTTTTGCCCTACTAGAATGTCTGAAGTGAAGGGGTAAAGGAAACCTGGACTGCCCTTTCAAAATAGCACTACGTCCTTCCTAAGGAAACCACATCCAGGCTGCTAGCACTGTTGGTCCCCAGTGTTCATGTTAAAGTTGTTGTCTTAGTGGCTACCAAAATCTGACTACTTTTTGAATTAGAAATCACTTTGTGGTTTTCTAAAGTTGAGGGGAAAACATGTTGACTAAAAGTTGTTAGGACAAGTTCACACGCACAAAGATTTATCAGCAGGGTTTGTAGCTGATGGCATGCATTGACTCTAGTGGAAAGAAACAGAAGCAAAATAAGAAAGAGACAGAAAAGGGAAAAAACAAACTTTCCCCAGGGGCAGCTGGAAGGAGAAGCATCATGGGCACTGCAGGTAAGCATCCTTTCCTGTGTGTCCCCTCTAGTCCAGTAAGTGGTTCTCCCTGTAGTTCTTATCCCGCAGTGACTGTATGCTTCTCTTCAGGACCTGTTTAGACTCCCAGATGATCATTCCTGCATGAGATGCTGTTAGTGCTGACTGGAACATGCTAATGTCAGCAGCTGCAAAGCTCTGTGCATTCTTATTATTGGGTCCCCTAGTATAAATCAAAACCCACAGCTGAAGAGAGGGAAAAGGGAGAAAAAAAAGAGGTGATACCCAGGTCAGTGACAATCCTTTTCCATGGGAACCCACTACAGCAACACTGTTTGGGTTGGCATGTGCAGGCCCATGGGTATAACAGCCAACATTGCAAATAGGAAGCTCTGAGCAATATGAAAGGCTGAGGTCCTAAAGACACTGTGCAAGAACCAGAGTGGTAATTTCACCCTGTATTAAAGTTTTTGGGAGTGTATTAGCAGATGATTTGAAAAACTTTGGGAAAGGCTGGTGTCACAGGGGTATATCACAGATTTTTGAGTAAGTGCTACAAAACTCTTTTTAGCCTCATGACAATTAAATACTGTGATTTTTTCTTGTTTTTTTCCCCCTTCACAGTTTAGATAATTTTAACATGGCTTTGTCCACTTTTTTGATGTCATGCACTTCTAGGCATGTTGTTTCTATGAGTAATAAAATTTTCCAAGGAGGTGTTATGTCCTATTTCGTCAGGTCTCCTAAAGAAGAAATCTGTTTTCTTCCTTTCTATTAACATCATGCTATTAGCACTCTGTGCACAGTCACAGTATTTGAGGACAGTTATTAAGAGGCTCCTTTCCTTGGTGTCACTCACTCATGGCTAGGCTTCGCGAACGAAGATTTGGGAAGGGCTCTACCCACGTTTGGTGCAAGCGCGTTGGTGGCTAAAAAGGCCAATACAAGATAGGCACATCCGGTTGCAAAAGGCACAGCAGAAAGACTCCTTGGATGGTATATTCTGCAAGGCTCGATTATTTCTGCATTGTCTTTTCTCCTGAAGGGTGATCCTGCGTGCTTTCTCAAAAGCATCAGCAGCGTTATAGATGGTCTGTCTCCAGGCCTCCCGATCGGAGGCCAGAGTAGACCAGTTACCGGCTGCCGCAAGAGAGGAGCCCCAAAGAAAAGATACAAGGACTCCCTGAAACAACATCTCAGCCTTTCCTTGGTGTAGTGGGTTTGTAACCCTCCCTGGGAGGGGAAACGGAACTAGGATAGGTCACCTGATGTATATTTTACCAATAAGGTATTCCATACCATATTACGTCAGCTCAGATATAAAGAGACAAGAAGGAAACAACTCCTTCCTTCTCTTCTGGGACAGTTACGCAGGATAGACAGCTGTTCTTCAGAGGAGGAAAACAACTCTCATGGGGAAGTAGTCTTTATTGTCAGTCTTCCCTGTGTGTATAGTGCTTATAGTTCTCTTTTTCTTCTCAGTGTAAATATAAAACTGCCTTTCTCAGCGGCCTTGGTTTTGCAAGTTTTTTTTTTTTATTTCCCCTCTTCCCTCTTCCTTTTCCCTTTGGGAGGGGTTGGGCGGAGTCTCAGTGGACATTGGCATTCAGCCAAGGTAAATGATAACAATGTCTTGCTTTTCTTCTCTGTTTTGTCTAAAAATATATGCTTAGAATAAGCCATAATTTGCAAAAAAAAAATCTATTCAGAGTATTGGGTTTTTGTAAGTGGAGTCATATCAGTGTATCGCGTCTTTCCTTTGTTGCAGTTTCTTACTTGAGCTGCTATATGAGACTATTGATCTGTGCAAAGGAAATCCGATTTTCCTCTGTTCAGGCTCTTCAGAAGTCTAAATTTTTCTGCCAGATGTACGCCAACCATGACCCTTTATCACTGTCTGGTTATTCCCTTCATTCTGACACCAGCCACAGCACATGTCAGCTCACTGAGGGTGTTGCCCTTTGCTGACACTTGAGTATCTCACGGAATGGAATGTTTCTGATCACTAGAGAAAATGACTACTCGGTGTTACCACCATCTGTATACTCCTGCTTTACTTCCTTCTTCACTTTCAAGCACTGCTCTTGATGGCTTCTCTGACAACCATGAACACAGAAGATTTCCAGGGCTTCTCAATGTATTGTTGAGGCTCCTCTGATGGCTGCAATGTTCCTGTAGGTCAGTATGTCAGAGGCATAGGTCTCTCAGGGCTTAGACTTCCTCAGAGTTTTGGGTGGTACTGGACCTGGTCTGTGATCATGCCCTGGGCTACATTAGGAAGACCTGTAGTCTTCCTAATGGTTGAGGGACTACCCCTCTACTCAGCCCTGGTGACACTAAATCTGGAGTACTGGGTCCAGTCCTAGGCTCCCCAGTACAAGAGAAATACACATTTAATGAATTGAGTCTGGTGAAGAGCCACAAAGATGACTCAGGGACTGGAACATCTTTCATTTGAAGACAGGGTGAGAGAGCTGGGGCTTTTCAGCCTAGGAAAGAGAATGCTGAGGGGTGTGTGTGTTACCAGCATGAGTTTTTATCCTTTGGATTTTTTTTAAGATAGGGAGAAAAGAATTGCATGAACTATTCAAGAAATATGCCCACCATGGATTCATACAATGTCATCATGACACTTGATTCTCTATTATTTTCCCAATTATTGCCGTCGTTTTATTTGCCTTTTAAACCACTGCTATCATTCATTTTTTCAAAGAGCTGGTCACAGTGAGTTTTGTATCTTTTTCAGAGGATATAGTAACTAATGTGAAGACTGCTTTTGGAAGTTAAAGTTGTTTTCTCCATGCCTGCTATTTTGCATTTATCATGTTGGATTTCATCTGCTATTTTAAGGCCCAGTCACACCAGTGTGAGTCACTTCTGCAACTTTTCCCATGTTTTGTTGCTTTTGAATACCTTGAACAATATTAAAATCACATCAATCATTGCAACATCACTGTTCCTCTCCTTTTTACAAAACACTTAGGAAGACATAACATAAATTCTCTGAATCCAATAACACAGTCCTTCCAGTGTAAAAGTTGACCATTTATTTGCTGTTTTTACTTCCTATTTTTACCTTTTGTCAATCCAATTTTACTGCAGTTCTCTGGAACTGACCTGATGTGTAGGAAGTACAGAAAATCAACATACATAATCCAGAACTCCTGTAAGATGCTTGAGCATGGTTTATTGGACCTGCTGTTTAAAAATGTCTCAACATTACTATCTGTGACTTTATATACTTGTGAGCTAATATTTTGGACCATGAAACTGTGCCGCAATTATTCTTTAGCATAGTGTACCTATATCATTTAGCTTTTCCCTTAATAGAGAACAGACATTTTTATTTGATGGTTCTGCTTTTCTTTTTTGGAATTAAAAGTTTTACATTCTCTTATAATAGTTGATGAAATTCGGTGTTAGACTTATTTCATGCCAAACATGTATAAAAAGCTCCTTTGATCTCCTGAAATGTAATGTATTCTCCCTGAAATGTGGTGTATTTGTCTTCTGTCCTTACTAGCTTATTTGATTTCTGATTTATATTAATTGCTGTCATTGCTAGTATTTTCTGTGTATATGCGAGCATGCATATTTTAACATGGATTTTCACATCCTATCTAACCAGATTAGGTTTTTATTTATCTTCTGGTTTTCACAGTTTTGTGTTTCTTCATAGAAACTTAGAATATGTTTTCAGTGTATGTTCTTCTTAAACTCCTTTTAAATTTGTGTATGGTGCTTGAGTATTGTAAAATAACCTCCTTAGCAGTCCAAGTGAAATTACAGTTTATTGCTTTGGTCTTCAGTCTGTCTACATATACTGTATAGTCATTTGGATCTCTTTTGATTTTCCACTTTTAAAATGTGTTAATTTAATTACAGTTTAGAATTGTTTGGTATTTTTCTGAATAGGATGCAGCGTGGTCTTAGCCAGAGTTTGGCTTTACTTCTATGGTGGCATGAAAAGACAAGACTTTGGTTTTAATAATGTGCTATCATGCCTTTCTCACTGTCCTTAGATTAAAAAAAGCCCCAAAATTATTAAGGTAATGTTAAAGAGGGTCTCAACTGTCCCTTTTAGAGAAAATGCTAGCTATGATAATCAGGCTGCAATTGTAGGTTTCTGATCCTAATATTTATGGGGAAAACACAGGAGGGAAAAATAACAAGGATAAACAATGTATTCACTATCTCTGATGCTTTTCACTTGTCTCATTACTGAAAATACCGAAGACATGGTTTATTGTCATCTGATCCAGTTAGAGTCTCAGATCATTGCAAAGAGATGCCATTGTTGGGCTATATAGTGCTTCATGAAGTTGTCTTTCTGCTTGCAGGGACTTACAGCATTGTAACAGAGCAAATCTGTCTTCTTGACTACTTTGACTATAATGTGGTCGAAACAAGGGTGATAAGATACAGCAGAAAGAAGAGAATTAATTGAGAAAGATAGTAAAAACAGGCATAAATTTTGTGAACTAAATTCTTTCTTACTGAGTTTGGGAATAATCTCAAATCTGCTAGAGATGATGATTGCTCAGTTTCCTCTTACTGTAGCAGGAAGGGCCAAAAATTATTATGGATTGTTGAGGGACATCTCTACTGATGTCCCTTGGGTCACTCCTTCCAGATCCCGTGTCCCTCTTACTGATCCAATCCAGTGAAAGAAAAGATTCCGTGACATAGAAAGCAATCCCACAGTAGGCAGCATGTAATCAGATTATATCTTATTTCAAATACGATTTTTCCTTCCTTTTCTGAAGTCTTTTATCTTATTGTCACATTAATATGTTACTTTAGGAGCACATTTGAAGGTCTCTTATTGCACAGTTATTTAAAAATATCCATTTTAGTGCAATCAACTTGCTTTTATTGTCCCATTTTGCTAATGGTTGTGGTTAGTTTTTTGGTAGAGATTGAGGTGACTATTAGTTTCCTGATGACATTTAAACCTAGACCTGTGCACGAGAGAAAGGGATTATTAGTTTGAGAGTTCTGTATGATCAAGAAGAAGGCATGATTTACAGGGTTGTTTACTATCTCTATGACAATTATTGGAAAATAAACCTTATGTTTAGTAAAAATATTTGAAGTAATAATTTATTGTGGAAATTTATAGAGTAAATTCCAAACAAAATCTTCCTTGTTGATTTTATTCTTGAGGTTTATGGCTTACCAGGGACTTGAGAAACATTGGGTTTATACGAATTAAAATTTATCTTCTATATTTTATCCTGTTGTTGCTCAAAGTTCAACTTTCTTCTCACAGTTCCCTTCCAACTAGTAAATGGTTCTACAATGCTTTCTATTCATAGTATCCTTGGACTTTCAGTTCTTTTTCTGAATTCCCTTGCTTTATTTTAAAGTCAGGGAGGATACTGTATCAGAACTGCTTTATCTTTTTCTTTGAAGCAGTTTAGACTCTTAACTCAAGAACACTAGGAACTTCCTGCAGGGTAAGACCATAATCCATCTAACACAGTATGCTGTCTCCAAGAAGTGCAAGAGGAGATGCTATTAAAAGGCAGTTTCCTTCATACCTTGCCCAACCTCCCTCCACAGGTGTGTTAGCAAAATCGGAGGGTACATTTCCCTGCCTTGTCTTTTTATTATTGGTTTATGGACAAGGTGTCCATGAATTTGTTTAATCTCTTTTTGATCCTGATGGTATATTATGATCTCCTGTAGCAGATATCCTCTAGGTAAAGGTGTGCTTCCTTTTCACCTTTTTTCAACCAATCTTCTACTAGTTTCATTGAGTGTTTGGTTTTTTGGTGTTTCAGGGTTTGGTGAACAATATTTCCATCTTCATCTTATCCAATGCTTTCATAATTTAAGTCTTTTTATAGATGACTCAGAAAAGAAGCTGATTTTAGTACTCAGTGAATTTTTTTGTTTTATGTGGGTAACTTGTTTTGTTCTCTGAACATTGCCTGACTTTTAGGAGTTTAAATCAGAAGTTTTGAGGGATGGAATTCAGAAGTAGAATGGCAAAGACCTTTACATATTTGCAACCTTTACCAACACAAAGCTTTAACATACAGTTATTGTACTAAACTACAAACATGGTATTTGTAACTATTTTATAAGATTAGTAGGTCCTGCCAATTTTGTTACGAAACCTAACTATTTACTTAGAAAAGCTAGAGTGTCTTCTATGAAATTAGGTATACAGACGACATTTGAAATCAGTGGCTGTAATCTAAGTGCCTTTCCAAGGGAAAATTCTTTAATTACCTGATGAATTTTTACTCCCTTTACACTGTAAGGGGGAAACTGATCTTGAAGAACCTCTGAAAGTGATTCTGTAGTGGGCTGGCTGACTTAGTATGAATTTTTGTAGTCTAACATTTTAATTATGGGAACAGGATCTTTTCTGGTTACACAGTGAAAAGGTAGCCCTGTTGAAGTTGTCCCAAAGAGCTACAGTTATTTTATCAGCTGTAGCTCCATTACTGCTGGCTGTGATCAAAGCAGTGCTTTCCCCTAACTCATACTGAAATGGCACATTCAGATTTGCATGCCAGCTTCAGTGCCAAAGTGTTGTACTCCTCAAGGGGAAATTCTGGTCAGAGTAACATTAAATTGAGTGAATTTTACACATGCCAAGCCAGTTTCAATTAACCATCTTAACACAGTTTTAAAAAAGGCTGTCTAGATGGGAAATTGTGAGTTGTTGTTGGAATATAATTTGTACAAAAGGAATGATTAGTATCTTTTTGTACAGTTGTTCTCAATGTCAAAAGCAACATCCCCTGTGATACCCTGTGTGCTAGGAAAGACAATTCTAATGTGTAAAATATATTAAAATTTCTACTTTAGATACCCTTCAGAGTTAAGGCAACACCACTCAGAGGAGAAACTGGTGACAACAGGGGGACATGGTTTCTGAGAACAGGTTGCATCCATGGACTCCAAAACCAGCATAGATTCGTGACTTGGGTCCACTGCAGTTTGTGCCGTCACAGTCCAAACTAGTGATGTTTCCAACAGCAATGTCTGTGAACCGCCAAGTACTATCAACTTCATACCAGTTCTCCTAGGTCACAGTCAACACTGTAGGTCAGAGGCTGCAGTAGCAAATATACATCTGGAGATGCTGGGACAAAACTGCCAACATGACAAATACTCAGAATGGGTTTGATTTAAAGAATGATCTTCTTCTCTATCTTGTGCAACTGGTGTCTTTCCACTTTGCATGATGTGTGAAGATGCTTACTTATAGTTTTGTGTTGTATTCTGTGACAATAATGAGGTTTTTTGAGGGTTCATGATCATCGTTGATATCCCACACCATGGTGTCATTATACCATTTGGTGCCCAGCTCTAGTGGCATGATTACATCAATCTGTATGAGGACTTTTGATGCCCTTCTGAAAGCAACTGCATAAAATCTGGAGAAAAATAGTCTGTTACATACCCATCTTACACGGCTACACTATGGCCACTGTGGCAGTGCATCATCCTTTAAATTGCTGTGGAAAAGAACTGCTTACATAGTAGATGAAAATGTGGCCCTAGTGAAGTATGGGAAAGAAATATGGAGAGCAGCAAACATACTCAGGGTTTGCTAAGCTCTGACAGTCAAGAGTGATGGACTAGAGTCCTGGATACCCCTCAATCAAAGCAGGAAAGCCACATACTTCTCTGTAAGATGTTACACCAGTGTTAACTAAAAATGAATGCTATGTGCTATGATGCATACCATGAATGCCCATGCACTCCCCATCTCCAAGGTATGGATAACATAAACTCATAGATAAAGTCTCTGAGAATCAAATTCCTAAAGCAATGTAAATTCAGATTAGGGCAAAAAGTGTGTTTCAACTAGGCAGTCATAGTGATGACTCACATTAGAGATTGCTTCCAACACAGTTTCAAAACAGCAACAGGCTTTGTGATCATGGCACACTTTGGTGGAACAGACTCCTTTTAATAAAAGTGTCAAAAATTGTGCACTGTAAATTAATGCTGTGTTTACTGATGGGTACACACACCAAATGCAGGCATCCGGTGATGAGCATTAGCATTAGTAAGTCTTACAATGAGATACTGGGGTCCTTCAAAGCTTGTCATCACTGCTTTTTCATGTTACTATCACCAGTATTCTGCCAATTCATACAAAAGGATAACAAAAAGGGCCTTTCATGAAATAGATCAATGGTCAGGGCCACTGACCATTCTACAGACTGTGACTCAGTCCAGAAAGCTTGTCTCTTCTTTCCACCTGCTCATAAGCCTTTGAGTATTGACTTCTACAATCTCAGAGTGAAATACACTGACATTTTGAAGCATGTTGAAAGGTCCCACATCTTACATACCATGCATATCTACTGTCAAGATAAAGTGTAGAAGCATCTTATTTCAGGCTACGAGGGGGAAATATTCTTGAGCCATGGTGAAATAAAAAAGCAACTTCTGTGATAAATGGATTCAACTTCTTGGGTCATTAGACCACTACTGGAAATAGGAGAAAAGCAGCATAGCCAAGAATCAAAGAGCTGTTGGCAGGAACTGTTTGCTTTGTGTTTTGGATGAGAGTTTCTGTCTTAGCAGGACTATAGCTCTCCTGCTTTGTAACAGCATTCTGATACCCAAATTTCAAGACAATTTTTTGTCAAGTGTTCATTAACACAGTTCCAGTGCAACCCAGCCTGTTCGATGTTTAGAAATGGAGAACTTGAAGTGTAGTGTCAAGGGAATTGAACCTTGTAAAAGCACTCTCTGTTTGTAGTTGTGGGATGTTGAAATTATCCATTTATTTTGACCAAGGAAAATAGTGGGGTAACTTAAAGAATGGATAGTTGGTTACAGATATACAACAAGATTGAAGCTGATGCAGCTGATATCACTAGAAGCATTACAAAATGCCAATTTTTTTTTCCGTGCTTAGTAGCCTGTTTTTTATCAAAATTGAAAAAAAAACAACAGTGTCATATTCTATCTTATATCCACTAATGAGTTTTAATAAGTACCTCACAAATGGAGTGGATCATTTAGTCTGGCTATAAAATCAGATATCAAAAAATATGCCAGTTTTATTTTTTGGAGACAAGACCATTTGAAAAGGAAATTTTATTATGTTTTAATAATAAAATTTTCACAAATACTTGAATGCCATTTTCCCTGTAGTCAATGAGAAAGCTAAACTTGAAATAATAAAAGTTTGTTTTCATGAAAATGAATGTGAGCATTTGAAATCCTTCTTCCAGGACTAGGGTCCAGGATGATTCTTCTTCAAACCATTTTTTAATCGTAGAATCATAGAATGATTTACGTTGGAAGAGAGCTTAAAGTCCGCTTCCAACCCCCCCTCAATGGGCAGGGACACCTTCCACTGGACCAGGTTGCTCAGGGCCCCATCCAGCCTGGCCTTTAACTGGAAACATGTCTTAGGCAGCTGGTCGTACCTGCTGGTAAGATATTTTGGCTCTGGTATCCATTCTTCTTATGCCTATATTAGAAGACCTTTCACATCCCTTGTTGCTGCCTAATTCATTATTTGGGTTTTCCCCTGTACTGATGCCTGTTATTGTGATTGCTTTAACATGATTTGTTCTCAGCAAAATCACATTGGCTGTTACCTGTGTTTTTCTTAACTTTCAGTAATCTTGATTATTAATTCTTTTATTATTTTGTCTGGTACTGCTATAGGAGTTATAGTTGACAAGTTTTAGCCCTTTTCCCAGCCTTTCAAAGGCATGTGTTTTGTTTCCTCTTCTAGCCTGCCAGAGCTTTCTATATCTTTCCCAAGTTTTAAGACTACCGGTTAGTTCTCTCAGTATCACAGTTGATTTTTCTCAAACCAGGACAATTTTAAAACATCATACTTGCTTAACCCTTCTCTTACCTAGACCAAATTTTTATACCCTTTGCTGTTGGTTTTACTAACATCTCATCACTTAAAACTTTTAGGAAGAACTGAAACCAAACAGGTATCAAACACTTTTGTTTCCTTTTGCTATCAGCTGACAGATTGAAACAGGAGAGAAACAAAGCTTTTGCTTTGCCTTTTTTATTACTGTATTTTCTTATTATCCCTCATTTCCCTCGTAGTTCTGTTTCATTTCATGGCGTTGAACTTTTTAACTCAAGCACGTGGGATAGTTAGGCAGCATTGAAAAGAGCCTGAGAGATCTGGAAGGAGTTGGATTAATCTTAAAGGAGGAATGGGAGAAAGCTGAGTAGAGAACAGAAGTGGACTTCCTTCTTCATCCAGCTCTGTCTCCATGATGGAAAAGAATGCCTCCATTGTCCTGTAGGTACACATACCTTAGGGTTCAGGTTTGATTACATAATCAGCACATGCAGATGTGAAGAAAACAAACTGACACTAAGGGAAGCAAGCGGCAAATTATTATTGCTCATGCCTGCCTGGGAGCTTTCTGAGTTACATACCATGTGTATACAACTGCTAGATGGTGAACAGGCTTGCAACTCAACTAAAACTGATGGAAAACCTTACTTAGAAATATAATTATACACAAGCTGGCACATTTTCAGAATTGCCTACTCATGTGTACAAAACCTGTGTCCCAAAGCTAGTTACATTTTCTCAAGTGTGTGGTGGAGTTTGGAACATATGCATACCATCAAATATGTATTTTCTATGTATAGCGAAGGAATCCCTTTTGCTGTTACAGGTTGGGCTGTGCATTTGGAGAGTTTGTTCCATAATGTTAGTTTGGACACTAGTATTCTTTAAAAGAAGCTAACCAGAAATTTTGCATGTGGGCTGTGATTTTCTGAAAATGTTTTTCATGACTAAATAAATGTATTACCTTAAAATGTAGTATTTTGATGGAATTTGACATAGGCCATGTAGATACACATGAAATACAATCTTATTAAGCCAAAATGCTTTGCTGAACCTGGGCTTTTTTTTTTTCTTTTTGAATTATGTCACATATTGTGAATTTTTATTGCATCAGAATGTACAAAATCTCTCTGTATTGAAATCAAGGCTCTATGGAGGGGTTTGGCAGGTTATTTCGTAATGTAGTTCACAATCAGAATCCACCAGTCCTGGGAAAACTACTTTTTAATGGTAAACAGGATGTTAATAAAAATAAAATTTGAAAAGATAAATTTGAAAAGTTTGGAGTATTGTGTAGGTCTGAAACCATGACATAGTGTCTTGCAACTGCACTTAAATCTAGTTTATTGTAAATTTTCCAACACTTTTAAAAATTAATTCTTCCTAAATTGATTTTCTGCAGTGGTTAGGAATAACTTTACTGTAAAAAACTGTTGTGTAACTTTATGCTGAAGAGACTTCAAAATTAAATGCTATTTTTTTAATGTTATTACAAAGTAAATTTGACATGCTTCTTTTTTTGTCTTGCTGTCTTGCACAGGTATCATTTTTCTTGTTCATTATTTTTGTGGTGTATACCATGCTGCCCTTCAACATGAGAGACGCTATAGTTGCCAGCGTCTTGACCTCTGCATCTCATACGATTGTGCTGAGCGTCTGTCTATCAGGTACAGCTGTTGTAAAGGAACACTTGGTTTGGCAGGTAGGTGCTTTGTGGAATTAATGATTAATTGTGTGCTGAATAGCCTTGTAAATGAGCCTGGAGTGCCTTAGTGGGTGCTTGGGAGTATAAACTTATTTCTGTCTTCATTTCTGAATTGCTAATTTAGAGGTAATTCACTTGCTAAAATGGGGGTGTCAGTAATGTTATTTCTTGCTGGATTGCACACTTAAATGGTAGAACCTACAGCCTCGTAGCTCTCACCAATGTAAAAACTCGCTTGAAAAACTATGTGATGTAGCTGTATTGTGGTAGATGCATTACCCCTCTGTTTTGTAAACCACTTTGTTCCTCTCTTCATCTCATTAAAACATAGCTTGCAAGACCAAGGATTTTATCCAGGCATCAAAGTGTTATTTTTGATTCAAAAAAAGAACATTGTTCCTTTGAATACCCTGAGGTCTGCTGGGTTAAAGATCTGCTGTGAAGACATTGCCCTCTCCAAGTCTGCTGTAGGTCTTCTCCTCCTTCTGTAGTTCTCAGCTATTAATAGGAATTTTACAGCCTCATCCTGTTTGTGCCTAGTGATTGAAGGAGACTGGCTGACTCCGAACTCCATGACATTTAGGGAATCCATACGTGTTTGCAGTTGGGTTTTGGATTGTAACTCAAATCTGATAATCTGCTACATGACAAAGTGCAGATTAATAATACATAAAAGTCCAAATATTAGGAGTTGTTTTTCCTCACTCTTTTGCAGAAAATCTTTTAAATGGTGAAATATTACTGTTTTAGTTGTAGTATTGTGACAATCCCAGATGTCATTGATAGAAATCTGTATTTTTAGGAAAAATTTAGATTTCATTTTGAAAAACAAATACTTGGGTTTGGCTCTTTGATATAGTTACGCAATCTTAGGGAAACAATTATTTTAACTTTTGCATCAAAATGCTAGTGAAACCTTAAAGTAAACACATTTTTATAAACATATTATTAGAACAAGAAAGACAGGCATCATACTGTTTATTGTGAATAGCGTTAAGAATGAAGCAAATAATAGTTTCTACTTATCTTTTAAGTTACTTGAGACTTACTTTGGAAAACATTGTGCCTCAGAGGATAACTTTGAAATTGCAGTGATTTTACAAAAGTCCTGCCTTGTAAATTGTTGTTCAGGAAAATGCATTTTATTTCCAGACATGGCTGCAGATCTGTGTTCTATGGAATATTGAAATTGCAATCTGGTAAACAAAACATGATCTAAGATGTAATTCTTTGTAGAAATTTTAAATTATGAAAGAAAGTAGGTTTGCTTTTATCTTGCTGATTTGGATTAGTTGTGGGGTTTTTTTGTGGAGGTTGCAGAGTTGTGCTGTATATTAAGCAAGAACTGTGGTCATCTGCAGTTAATGTAGTATTTCAATAATTCAGTAATACAGTTATTGATATTTGTAGTGGAATAAATCAGGGAGAATGTTATTCTTTGTTTTATGTCAACCCGTGGCTTTTATTCTGGGCATGGATATACTGCTAAAGCATTAATGTTTGTCATTCCCTCTAAAACTATTTTGGGTTAAAGTTGCTGTTTGCAAAAATTATTTACTTTTCTTGCCTATCTTTCTAGACTGTTCACATTTGATGTACCTAAACCAGCACTTTCAGAAGATGTTGTATCTTTAGACATCTCATGTCTACAGAATCAAAAGAAATAAATTATGGTCTGTGGTGTACAATTAGTGTCTTTCATCTCTTCTGTAACTTCTGGTTTCATTCAGAAAGAGTGGAAGTCTTTCAGCAATTTGTTAAGAGTATTTAATTTCCAAGTTGTTCTCAATTTTCTATTCTGTCTTTGTAAAATGTGTTAAATGTTTCCAATAGCTTGGCAGTTACTGGAAGTACTGAGTGCACTACATTCTTTTGACTGTGTGGAAGGGATTAAATGACACTATCTCATTTCATTTCATTTGCCCTCTGTACACTTTTAGATTACTATTGTTTATACTTTGGAGTGTAAGCAAAAAATGTTTGTTTTGTGTTCTTTGCTTTTGAAAAGCGAGACCACAAGTAAGGGCTGGTTACATGAACTAGTCTCTGTTTGACCTGTGCATGTCTTTTGGGAAGAGGGAATCCACCTTGGTTTAAAAATTGGCAATGATGGAGATGCACATCCAGAAACCTT
Source organism: Neopelma chrysocephalum (assembly GCF_003984885.1). Classification (NCBI taxonomy): domain Eukaryota; kingdom Metazoa; phylum Chordata; class Aves; order Passeriformes; family Pipridae; genus Neopelma; species Neopelma chrysocephalum. The sequence continues at coordinate 17,203,181 of NW_020897690.1, forward strand.
CATGTTTTTTCCATGGTTGTTGACTGTCAATGTTGAAATTTTGTTCATCTTTCCTAGTAGGAATTTGTCTAGTCTTGGCATCCAGCTTCTGGATCTCATTTTTTTGGCCAGTAGGCTGACAGACCCAATAGTATCCAATTTCTGTTTCTCCCATGAGAGTACTTCTATACTGTCGTGAGTTTGCCTCATAACCTTTTTGTCAGTAAAGTAGATGAGTTGCCTGCTTTTGCACTAGCTAAGCCTTTCATCACTTTCATAGTTGTTTTTTGAGTCCTCACTTGTGCTTCATCATCATCTTTCTTGCAACGTAGGCATTAACCTTAGAGGAGCACGCCAGGAGCAGCTGCAGCGGTGCCAAATGCTAATAGGGGCCAGATCTACAAAGGGGTTAGTGTGCTGTGTGCTCAGCACAGAGACACAGACTCTACAGTAAAATACCCAGTTAGTCTCCCTATGCAGTTCTGTGGGGAATTTAATGCACAGCTGTGGGATCTGTGACAGGAAGGGAAAAAGAGTCCTGTGTTCCAGCTTTGGTTTATGAAAAAATAACAGTGTATGTGGGTTTGGGTTTTTTTTTCTGTTGAAATTTTAATCCTAACCTTTACAAGGCACACAGTCTTGAATCTGGGACTCTGCCCCCTCTTTCCAGGTGAGGATCCTACTGCCAAGCAGGGGATGTTGTTCTGTGTGCTTCAGGACTGCTGTACGCGAACATAAGTCAAATTATGGTGTTAAGGCATTTGGCTCAGAAGACTTTCATGACTTTAACATCTCTTTTGGTTATTCCTGGAATGGAAAGTATTTAACTGCCATCTCTTGCTATAAACACATAACCTGTTTTTCTCTAAACCAGAACAGATTCTAATCAAATACTTGTGTTTTTCCTGCTCTACTATCAACTTCTCAGCCATTCTGATCTCATAATGGCTTGATATTATCATTAGAGGTAATTTCGTTCTCAATTTGTTAAAAAAAGAGCTAACCAAAATAATTAAACATCGTATAAGCTTCTGTTTTTCTTTTCCCCTATGTTTTATGTGAGGAGTGTTATATTTTTATTTTAGTCTTTTAACTTTCTCAACAAACAGTTTCATTGCTCTTATAATCTGTTTCTGGGAGCTGTGGCTAAGTATTTTCCAAACTTTAGCTAAATCACTACAAACTTTTTGGGGGGATTTTTTTTGGCACCTTCTTGCAGCACTGTAAAAGGAGTCCCTTTTAGAGGCACAAAATTGCAACTAGGCGGAATGCATGTGTACATACATACAATTTTATATTGGTTTTGGACTCTGTTCAAGCATGCACATATCAAAAAGAAACAATTTGTAACAACTTGTATGAAGGCCTTTGTTTGTGTGATCTGGCAGTCTGGGTAATTCTTAAGATAATGTTCTGTCCTGGTGGGCAAAACCCAAATGCTAAGTGAAAAATTTATTTTCAGGAGTGTTTGAATTGGGCAATTCCAAGGCTACATCTACAAGATCTTGTGCATTTGCCATCAACTAGCCTGAGGTCTCCTGTTACAAAATAAAAAATAAATGTCTATGGCCTATTCAGGAAAAAAACACCAAATGAACCAAACAACAGTGGATTGAAAAATGGAATGTGGTTTTATTAAAAAAAATAATTACCAATTTCTTAGTCACTACAAATCTTGAAACAAATTATACCAAAAGCGCATAATCAGAAGTGAAGGAGAATTTTCAAAGATGGACAACTTTGATATGTCATCTGTAGTATACATTTAGATGTTCTAATCCACATGCAACATATAGGCATATACCTTATGTTTAGACCACTGATTTAAACTCATCTGTTAACTGAATATCTTTAACAGGTAATGGTATTTGCATAAAATGTTTTATGTAATAGAGTGGCATAGCAGCAAAATAAAAATAAAAAGCATCAGCATTCACCGGCTAATAAAAGAAGAAAAGGTACAGCTCTGGGGCTCAGAAACAGAAGTTGGTTTATGCTGTTATCACACAGTGTAAGAAAAAATCATGTTTATTAAAAAAAGTCTGGAAAAAAAGACCGTGTCTTTAAGTACATTCATTGCTGTATAACCCCTAAGGCTGTATGACCGCCCAGTGAAAGTCTAAAGCACAAAGGAATGTTAGTAGTCTAAATGGCTAAAAGCTGTTACTGTGGGTTGAAAATATCCTTCTTCCTTGAATACCTTTTTTTGAAGGAGATAGGGAACAATTATTCCTGAAGCTAATGCAGCTTAAACAACTCTTGCTTTCTGTTGCACAGTTACATGACATGAGTTGCTGTTGTCCCTGCTGCAGGTATGGAGGGCAGTGACTGCTGTGGAAGGAGGGAGGCTGTATTTCTTGCAGCAGCAACTGCCAGTCTCCCATACCTGGTGCCTTTTTCCGTTTGCTGTCCGCATCCTGACAGCAGTGTAGCTCACCATGTTGTACAGCAGCTGCAAGCCAGTTAGAGAGAGGAATGCTATGTCCTGCTTAGCACAATGCATTAGTCATAGTTTTTATTATTGCACGTTTCTTTACTCTTGATTTTATGCTTAAATCTAGGCAGATATTAAAGAGCCATCTGCTGTGGGATTTTTAACTAATTTTTACAATCAGCGGATGAACTTTGGGTTTCACTGATTTTTTAAAGACAATCTGTACAGTTTTGATATGCTTATGAAGAGCCTACAAGAGTATAGATAAGTAGGAGAATACATAATTGTGTTTCAGAGTATTGAAGCATTAACATGGAGAATGTGAACATCTACCGTAAAGTCCCTAAGCCTGTAAAGGGAAGACCTGTAGTACTTAGTATGAAGGAAGATTCAGCAAAGTCTTAGAATTGCATTGTGATATGCAATCATGTGTGCAGGCAGTTGTGGGTTTTCAAAAGCAGCATTTACCTAGAGTCCAAAATCAGCATCTAAGAAATGCATAGAAAATAGTTCTGGTGCGATGTGTAGGAAATCATCAAAGCATGGAAGAAAAACATCATGGAAATATCTCCAGTTAGCTTTGATTCTTAAGCTTCACTGAAAGTGTCAGATGGACATTTGTGTCAATTCCATTTAAGTTAATATTTTTAACAGCAACGAATTTCATCTCTATATTTGTTTATCACTTTTATACTGCTTTTGCTTGCATTTATTATCCTAAAAATGACAATTTCTTTTAGAAATTTTAATTTTCCAAAATAGAAATTAATTTGTTGAACAAGTGCCCAGTACTTCAGTGTGTTCATGAAATTATAAAATGTCTATGTCAGAATCCTCAATCTTGAGGCTCCTATACCTCCAAAAATGTAAAAAAATTAAACAGTTGTTTGGAAATCCCAGTACTTCTAGGCTTGAGCAGCAACCAAACTCTCACCCATACAGCATACCTTTTCAAGGGAATTGTGTTCCATATCCTTTTAAGGATGACAATGTAAATAATAACTTACCAGTGAAAGATTAAATCCATACATTCAGAATTTTGCAATACTGTCTGTCTAGATAATTTGTCTTGAGTAAAGAATCTTAATCACTTCAGTTGAGTTAGTTTTGCTGATTCCTTTCCATTTTCACAGACATTACCCAGCCTTTTCAGTTGCATAGTACTTTTACAGCTTGGTATTATTTGTCAAATTTATTGTAACTTACTTCTCTTATTGAAGCTGAAGCATTAAATTCTGAGTGATACTCACTCCAGACATGATGCTTTGTCATTTTATGTGCTCGTAGAGTTATCATCCAACCCTATGTGTTACATTCAAGAATTCAGTTGAAAAAAAAGGTTTTTCACTATCAATATGTGAATACATTTCCTCATCCACTGAGCCACTTTTAGTGCAGTATAAAGTAAGAGGGCTTGGGAGCACAAACACCTGTTGTATAGAGAAGCCTTTTGCACGTCAGAATCCAGCTGAGATGCCTCCCTTGCAGTGGTTCAAAACCCCATCTGTTTGTAGACACTTGCACTAGGATGTGGTCTTTCTATTTGTCCTCTAAGATCCTGCCACCCCCAGTGCTAAGCTGCTGGTGAAGCAGAAGTCATTCCTGTTCCAATTATCTTCCAAAATTTGTACTGTGCATTCCTGTCAGTGCTTGGTCATGCGAGTCTTTGGATAGCCCTTGTTTCCCTAAGCCCACTCTGCATATATTGGTCCTCAGTGTGTTTCAGTAAAACAGAACTGCCTTAACTACAACTTCTTAAGTGCCAATCTTGTTGGTGCTATGTGTGATTCAATCAGGTAATGCTCCCAAATAAGTATGTGTAGGCCAGATGCAAACAAGTAAAATTCTGCCACGTGTTATTTTTTTTCTGAGCAGCTACAGCTTTGCTGCTGGTAAAAGGGGAGCTGTTCTCTGATCCTGGAGCACAGCTTTTGTTTACCTTCCTAATCTCCCACCTCTTCTTCCTTTCCCAAACAGGGTTGTCAGGTGTCAACTTTCTCCAAGTAATTCCTGACATATTCTGCCCCCTAAAACATGTCGAGGCTCTGGGAAAACGTTGGTTGACCTTGACTGAAATGGTGCTAGTGAGCAAGATAACAGCTATACAGAAGTGATGATCATGGAGCTCAAAATTGCCTTCTACTCTGGTTTATCAGCAGGGAAACAGCTGGAGGATATCATCTACAAACCCTGAAGTAAATCTGAATCTGGTGCTGGGTGATACGTTTTAGTGGATTGGGGGTTACAGCCATAGTCTTAGGTGGAGGGTTGGACTGGATGATCTTGTAAGTTTCCTTCAACCTCGGTGATTCTGTGCATCTCGGAATTCTTAATTCTTTACAGGGATTGCACCTTTGGTAATTGCTCTGCATATGCTTTCCCCTCTCAAGGTACATGGGTTCCTGCATGCCCAGTGAATGGCATCATTATTTGTTCTGTGTGGGCCTGAGAAGGAATCATGTCTCTCCTGTGCCTCTCAGTAGTCATGTGTAATAAATCATGTTTATCTGTGGTCAGTTTAGACTGGTTCTGGGTATACTAAAGACTGTATGCTGCATATTTGCTGGAAAGGTCACCTACCTGGACTCTGCTAGCTCTTACCTGTTTCTAAGTGGGACAGTATTAGTGACAATTGGTGTTTGCCTCCTCCACTGTTAACTGGTTTTATTCTATATGTTTCAATTTTGATTGCAGCAGTCTGCAACAGCATAGGCTGTGGTTTATCAGACGTAAAGTTACATTCATTAATCTATTTGCAGTTTTATTTTCTTTAATTTCTTTGTCCCTTTGTATTTTCTTACAGATGTGTGGCAGTCTGTCAGCTCAGAAGCCACAAGAACACAGGTCGGAAGTAATCAAGCTGACTCTGTACTGAGCTAGCTCAGGTTCACAGGCATTGGGAGTTCAGGCTGCGTGAAAGCACTTATGCTGCTCTGGAAACACAAGATGTGCAGAGATGTCTGAATCTGAACATTAGGCCAGCTTCTGTGTCTTTAGATATACAATAGCACAGTTAATCCACAGCTCTCGACACTGTTTTAACAAATAATTAAGACTTATCACTGTTGAAACAGTATAGTTCTGCAGAAGATTCAACAGGTTATGGATACCCAGAACTAAGGCTGATAGGTGGTCAGTGACTGAGGCCTCAGCAGGACAAGAAACAAACACCTGAGCAAAATCACCCTAAAGGATCCCACCACGTTTGTTCTCAATGCTAAAGAAAGGAGCTGTTGCTCTCTGTATCCTTATCAATACTTATCAGTCTGACCCAGAGAAAATTTTCTGTCTCCTAAGCAAGAATAATTAGTTCCTTTGATCCTGTAAGTGGGAAGACTTCCATGCTTGCAAAATAGTAGCTATTCAAGATCCCAGTGCCTGTCCTTCCAACAATTGTTGCCACTATGTGCTACTATGGAAGAGGATGAAAAGAGGAACTTAAAAGTTCATTGGATCAATTTGAAACTAAGGGAAATTGTTTCAGTCAGTTCCCACGCAAACGAATAGCAAATCTCTGAAGCAGGAGATTTTGAGTTCCTCAGCATAGACACACTTTTGTCTTTTAGAAGCCAAAACTGAGTTTTGCTCTGAAGAGATTTGCTCGTTTGTTTAAAAGATTTCTAAGGGCCACATTTGAATAATCTTCTTTGTCTCACTCTGCATGATCTTAGTTTAGCAGTGTCTCTATCGCAGAAACGTTTATTCAGGCTAACCACAGCAGGATTTGTCCATCCTATTTACCAGTGTTATTTGCCGCACTTTGTCCAAAAACTCATGGAGATGAGATCTTGCCCAAATTTTTTTCAGACAAAAAGAGACTGGGTCCTGATGAGCATTTACTCACATACATACTTTTAGTTACACTGCTGAGATTGTTCAAGGAGGTTTGCAGCAGCTTGTCTGAGAGAGCTTCACACTCTGAATGCAAATATGAGGTGTGCAATAATCCTATTTCCTTTAGTATGTAGGTGATGAGATAGAGTTTTAACAGAATTGATGGTTATGACTCCTTGCTTGCGGTTTCTCGGAGAGGGTCTCAGTGGTGTGGTCCCCCTTCGATAGGAGGAAAGAGGCATCGAGCCTCCTCTCTGGATTCCGGGGCGAAAAGTGGTTTATTTGAAACTCCTGCGGGCTTTTAAGGTCTCCGGCGGAGGGCTTAGAAGGAGGAATGTGATTGGGCCAAGGTCTGGGGGAAAGGGAGTGGCTTGAGGGCTCTGCTAATCAATGGAGGATACAGGAGGACCAAGGTCCAATAACAAGCCAGGGATGGGGAGAAACGGATGAGACAACCAATAGTGGTTGTGCAGGGGTGGGGGCCAGTTCTGGGAGAGGAGACAACATTGCGCTGCGTGGAGGGGCCGCATGGTTACATAGTCCAAGGGAAAACCGTACAATAAAAACACGAATCATCAGTGTTTTTCCACTCCGCTCGATCCCGGAGAGCTGCCGCTGTGACAGACCCTCTTCTAAAGTCGTTCTTTCCAGGATTCATAATCTTTGCATTTCCCCACAGAGTTTTAGCTTCTGACGGAAGTCTACTGGGGTTTTGCTGGTGGTCTCTGAATGCTGACTGATGCTGACCTTCATGTACATACACCTACAGACTCTGTGAGAGATGTTTTGGATGCTTGCACAGTGCTTGCCCTGTGGAAAGAGTCATTAAAATTTGGCCTGTGGAAAGAACAAGCCATAGTGACAACGAGCAATGCTCCCAGGTGATCTGCCTTCTCCAGCGAACTCACACACAGGCCAGCGGGCAGGAACGGATAGAGGAGATGATGCGCTCCCTGTGTGACACCCAGAGAGGCTGTTGCTGTAGTGACAGTGTCCTCTGAGTCTAACAGGGCAGTGAAGTGGTGGCATTCCAACTCCGATTCTTTTGCCCTAACATGCTATTTAGATCCACTCATTTGTCATGTTTAATTAATTTCATAAATCCACTTAGGCTGGTTAAGATCCTTAGGGCTTGTCTTGCACCACTACCCCCATACACACTTCTGCTTATTAAAATAAGCATAGGATAACAATGTGAAAGTCTTAAAAGAGGAGAAATGGCCACGATATATAAAAAAGAACATGTAGCAAAAAGGATAAGGAGACAGAGAAGAAACAGATTAAATTATCTATGCAAAAAATGGAGACCAAAGCGTAAATGCTAATAGATAGAAAGCAGAATACTGAAAAGTTGAAACATGGGGAATAAGGCACCTTTAATAATGTTCTCTATTATTTGCTCTAGAGTTTGCTTCATTTACTGTTCTTATTTGTTTTGTTTGCAGTCATGAGCGATGACACCTTTTTTTTTCTGTCAGATCACTGTCACCTAGACAGTGAATGTTTTACTTGGGTATTTGGAACTTTCTCACCTCAGTTCAGTTTATTGATGCTGCACTGATGATCTCTGAATGCAGAGATGATTCCCTTTCTAGTCGGTATTGACCGAGTCACTTCAGAATCTCGTGCACGTGGTACAGACGTAGTCCCTTAAGTAATTATCTAGCTATTTTCTCTCAACTACGTTATTTCAGCTTCTGTTGAAATTCAGCTGCATTTGCTAAAAATATTCCTAAATCCAAGGGTTGAACACAAGCACTTAGCTGGCCTGCCTGGGACAGTGGGGAGCAAGCACTAACCTTTGTGAACATGTTCTCTATCCTCTCTGGACTTACCTGTGTCATCAGTCCTGGGCTTTGTCAGTAACCTCCCTTTAGGTTAGAGCAGAGTACAAATAAAGATCCCACTTTGCAACACTCCTTTCCTCAGCTGGTGTTAAACCCAGCTCTGCATTTGAATCACTTGTTGCAGATCTTGGATGAGAAACTGATGCTGATGGGTCTTGGGTGGCAGAGCTCTGCTACTTTCCCTCTTCTGATAGGCAGAGACCACAGTTAGGCAGCAGCAGGTGTGCTGGAGAGCCATGTTCAGGCCTGCTGGAGCAGCCCCAACAATGACTTCAGTCCTTCTTATACTATTATTGAGCTAATCATTGCAGCTGCAATCAGCTAGTCCTCTCTGGAAAAAATATGCCCTTGCTTTCACAAGAGATTTGGATATTTTCCTTGTCTCAACCTGCTGCTGGTGTCCATTGTCTGTGCTTTCCAAACTCCACTGACTTAGATTGGATCAGCTGTTAGGTCAGGGTTGATTAAAAGATAATCTGCAAAACTACGAAGGAGCAGGGAAACAATAACAGAGGAACCCCAGTAAATTACTCAGAGCAAATCGAACACCCTGCCCAAGCTCCTTGCTGGACTGTCACAGTAAGTGTCTAGGAATGACAACCAGCAGCCAGGCGAGTCAATGGGAATGACTCCCTAGCTCACCCTACAGATGGAGAGGGTCACTCCCAGCAGGCCATGGGCCTCATTACTGGGTGCAGGGATAGGGCTTTTTTTGGATTGCACAAGACTTAGGATGGGATATTTAGGGGAGGTACCAAAGGTGAGGGAAGGGAGGGATCATAGTGGTTTGGAGGAGGCACAGGTGAAGGAGAATAAAGGAATAAGGCAATAAAAGGGGTTGATCACTTGTTAATGGGCTGCTGATCAGTACAGTTATCTGGCCATGCCCTATCCCTGACCTACACTGCCTGTCCTGTCTTCTTCTCGACCTCCATTCCTAGCTAGATGAAGGGACACACCTATTCTGTGTCCATGTACGTGTCTATGTGTGCGAGGGGACCGTGGAATGGAAATCAAGTGTCACAGGGTCCCAGGTGTCCGTGGTGGAGCAGCTGGAGAGAATGGAGGGGTCTAAGTGCCAGCTGGTACTCAGGGGGCTGTGACTCAGAGGGGCTCGAGAGCTGAGGCAGCTGGAAAGACTGTACTGCATACATATTTTGTGGGTGTATGTCTCAGCATGTGTGATCACTGGTCAGGCCACACTAGCTGATGAGTGGGAGATGAGGCTGTAAGTCTGGGACGGATACTGGAGAGGCTAGAGGCTGTGTGGCTTGACTGCTGGAGGTAACCGGGAGTCCAAGCTGAACCAGAGACAGATCTGTTTGTGCAGGTGGGTGGGTGATCCAGAGGCTGGCTATTGAACAGATCACATATCTGTGGCCAGTTACTGGAGGGATACATAATGTATCTATATATGTGTTTTGTACTATGCTGCTTTCATACTGGTCAGCCAGCGAGGGGAGCACGATCAGAAAGTTGGTGCAACTTGTGTTTGCTTAAGTGCTGTTTTGGTCTTGTGTTTTTTTCAGTTTGAATTGATCTGTGTGATTGGCTTTGGGTATATGTATGTATGTGTTGTATGTAGGTGTGTCCATACGTTTTGCAACTGGATGGATGTGGGAATGTGGTGCTGTAGCAGCTTTGCCTCTGTCAGGCTACGAGATTCAGCAACCTCCAACATAAACCAGAGCCACATATTTTCAAATAAAATTCCACATATTTGTAAACAGCATTATGACTTTTGTGTAGGAAGTGGGGTTTTTTGATGAACTTGATGAAGATTAGATTTTAATATCTTTGCAGTGTATAACATGGTGGCAATTTCTTTGCTGGGCATCTCTTCCTTTCATATTCTCATATGGGATGTGGTAAGCCTGAATCCATAAGACATGGTCATCATGAGAAAATGTAAAACTTTAGTATCTCCTTCTGGGAGTTGCAGGCATATGTATTACTGCATGATGAGGTAATTGATTTTTCACTGATCACATTTGCTGATCAGTGTCAGAGTTCCAGGCAACCGCAATAATACCAGAGTTAAAAAAGAGTAAGTGTGGAAATGCTGCTCCATAATTACTGAACATGAAAATGATACCTCACAGTGAAGGACTGCTGCAGGAAGTCACTCAGGGGGTGCCAAGAGAAAAGAAAGGCCTTTCTGATGCCAACTGCCAGAGCAGTGAATGCTGTCCCTAGAGGCACATTGAGCATTCAGGTGGCGGTGTACATTTTTTTCTTCTTCACTGTCACCGAAAGAAATGTAAGGGTGAAGAACAGAGGTGAGCTCAGTGTTAGAGTCAAACCAGAAAGGTTGTGATAATTTTTCGAGAAAGATTGAACTAATACAGCTTTTGAAAAGGGATTTACAGTAGTGAATGCTCTTTCCATCTCTAAAATACCTGAAATGGTTCCTTCTGTTCTTATTAAAAAATTGTAGTACCTGTTAGTTAGTTTGTGAAAACAGCACAAGGAAGATAGTGTTGTTCAGATTCTCAGTCATGCTAGGCTCAATTGGAATGATTTGATGTGAAACGTATTGGGGTATCTCAGAGAACTGAGGAGCTAAGAGGTAGGGAAAGAGTTGGACTTAACTGCTTCAAGATGGTGCTTCTCTGTATGTGTGGTGCTCTTTTGCAGTTGCAGTGTGTGCAGTTAAATTGGCTTTTTTTACAGAAAGAAAAATAAATCCTCCCCTCTTGAAAACTAGGACTGTGGGCCATCATGTTGATAGCTCTGAAAGTGGCACCCTTTGGTTTGTATTGACTTTAAAGTAGCAAAGTCAGAAGTCTGGAGATATTCAAGAACTGTCTGTATGCAGTCCTGTGCCATGTGCTCTAGGATGATCCTGCTTAAACAGAGAGTTTGAACCAGACGACCCACTGTAGTCCCTTCCAACCCTACACATTCTGTTATCTGTGAAGTCTGCCATTTTAGCCTTCCAAATTCAATTTTTTCCTTGTGAATTGCTGAAAGTTTTCTCCTATGATTTATTTTTTCTTTCTATTTCCCTCACACCTTTGTTTGAAATCCATTTTTGCTTTATTTCTTATTTATTGTTTCTTACAAACCTATTTCATAGTTTTTTCCAACCTAGCTGGGCCCTTTTAAAATTTTAATTTAAGGATTTTTTTCTAATCCTTCAGTATACTGTATCTTGCTTGACAGCTTCTTGTGACAAAGCATTCAACAGCTTAACTGCATTGTAGGAAGAACCACCTTTTACTTGTTTCAAACCTGTCATCTGTTTGCATCCCCCAAATTCTTACACTGGAAAAGGCTGAACAGTTGAGCTCAGTTCACCCTCTTCAGATAATTTATGATATTATAAACCTCTGTCACACCTCTCCTATAATTTCTTTCCCAGGCTGGAGGATTGAAAATTATTTGTCTTTCCTTACTTAGAAGCCATTCTATACCTTTGATCTTCCTTGTTGCCTTTCTCTGATCTGAAAGTTTTTCCTTACACAGTATGAAAGCACAGTCTGTAAGACAGAAAATCCATTAATACTTCATAACATGCTTGTTTAGTAAGGAAGTGGGTCATGTAAATTCTGATGACCCTGAATAAAGAAGAAAAAAATGGTGAACCTGATGCTCAAGGCAAACACAAATTAGCTGAAACGTTACTAGTGAAGGAAATTAAAAATCTGTGACCTGACCCATGCAATTTTGAGGTGAAGACTCAGAACATTTTGCTTAACAAAATGCACATGATTCTCTAGTTTCTGAAGGAGGTTCAAAAGAACTGTTATGCATTTATTAGGGTGAAGTAAGAGAAATAAATGTTTGCTTTTCATGTCAGAAGATAAAATGTTGAGGTCTGCTTGTACTAAAAATAATTCTAAAGGAGAAAATAGTAGCTATGGTTATACTGTATTGAGCTAACACCTGAGCAGTTAGGATTGTTTCTGCAGGGCTGTTGCTTATTTGGATTAATTTTTTTGAACAGTGCCAATTTAAGAGTTGTGAAGCTAAATATTAAAAATTATATTCTTCTATACCCATACTACTAGGGATGTAGGAAATGAATAACTGTACTTAGGAGCAGGCAGAGAATCCTTTTTAGACCAGGAGGAACAATTTGATATTTCTGTTTTTTCTAAGATAACTCTATTCCTCTTTAAAACATGTATTCATCAAAAGGACATATAAATGGACATGAATTAGGAAAAAAAAAACACAAAAATTGCAGTGTATCTGAATGATATTGCAGTTATCATCTCACTAACTGGATGCCAAAAGAAGGCAATGATAATTGTGTAGCTGCTGATAAGAAAATTTTCAGAATGCATTATGGATATTGTGCTTCATCCTGACAAAGTCAGTTCACAAAAGAGCAATAAGCAGTGGCTCAAAGGGGTGTTATGTTTCATTTATTAGAGTCTTCCCTTAACAAGTACCCAAGACATGGATCAAAGTAGAACTGCAGTGTGCATGGCTCAAAACTCATACATATTTTGTTGAACTCAGGATTGCAAATCTGTTCATATTATAGATATGAGATAGCTCCAGTATTTTTCAGGGAAAGTTTGTGGAATATTCTGTGGTATTCAGCAGTTTAACAGTGATAAAATGTTTTCCATTATACAAGGTTTTGACAGTATTAGTGCATGTATGTGTGTATATATATAATATGCAAGATTATAGATATGATATTTACATGATATAGATAAATATTTTTTTCCCCTCTTCTACACATTATTTTAATAATAAATCAAAGTCTATGGATTACAGTGTTGTGTTACAGCTGTAGTTAGCAAGGGTTTTTTTGTTAGGTTTGCATAGAAGTACCTTCCATTTTGGTTCAGTGAGTCCGGCTGCAATTAAACACATCTGAATATCACAGGACCTTTTTATAAGCCTGCATTAAAGTATAGAAGTCTTCTTTCCACAAATTCTGTTTCTTCATCAACTTCATGTACTTTGCCATGATGTGAGCAACAGACCATGAAGTTTGATTAGTCACAGCTTAAAACACAGAGCACATGAACACAGCACTGCCTCTGAGAGTCAGACTATCTGGAGGAGCAGAATAGGCTTGGACAAACAAGTAGTTTATATACCTCCTACATAGATTGAGACTGTGGATGTTCATTTTTTTTACTGCCTTTTACACCATTTTAGGGTGGTGGAGATAGCTGTGGAAAGGAACAGTGCTAAACCACAATGTACATGGAAAAATATTTTCTTTTTAAATACCTAGATATTTTTAATAGTTGGTAAGTCTCCTGCAGTGTTACATTTACATAAGTAAGCTTTTGGAAATAGTGCAACAAATATGATTAATACTGTACTGTGGCAGCCAGCTCTGCCTGTTCCGTTGTTTTGGGTGGTTTGGTTTTCCCTTTTCCCTACAGTGTTGTAGAGAATCAAATTAAAAGACATTTAACAGAAGTTAATTCTGTTCTACTTTTTAAGAAGTTTGTTGAGATGGATAAAAAGAGAAAATAAATCCAAGGCGGTATTCAGTTACAGAACTATTTTAAAATTCTGTGTTTTCAAAGGTTAGAGCAGTGATAACATTTCATCAGTGCCAAAGTACCACAGTATGTTGCTTTGGGATTCAGAAGAGCTGACCTATGTCTCTCTGGCTTTGACTCCTGAAGTCCTGCTGATTTATCTGAAGTCCTTTCAAGTATCATTATGCTGCATACCACCATTTATTCAATTTCCTTACTGGTTAAATGCTGATTTTAATATTTGAGGTCATACAGTTTGATTTCAAACATCCTATATAAAGTTTGTAGCATGAGGACAGTTATTGCAAAGGAGAAGCTCAGATCTGGAGTGGAAAAGAACATATTATGTTTGGCCATATTCTCGTCTATTCTCAACAGATCTGATGAATATCATTATGTATTTTAGGATCTTTCGTATGGTACATAAAAAGTCATCCTGCTTTCAAAAGTTTTCAAAAAATCAATATAACTTATAGGGTTTTCTTATTGTTTGTTTGTTGTCTCTACCTGCTCTGTAGGGAATTTAATTACTTTTCACCTGAAACATGAGGTGTGTTGTATCATCAGATGACCCTGGAAATCATTATAACTCTTACTTGTCCAAGGCCAGAAAGTACCTTAGGGTCTTAAGTGTGCTGTTCAAGCAGAAGTAAAGGCTACTATGTAGATTACAAAACCAGAAGGTGCTGCAAGGATCCTCTGGTGCCAGTGTTGCTGAGATCAATATTATGTTCCTCACCTGACAATTCTCATAAAGGTTTTTGACTCCCTCCCCATGCTGCAAGTGTTGATGGTGATTGCCTTTGACAGCCTCTGAAAGCAGCACAGAAAGAAGGAAAGCAAAGTCTGTTTCTGCTCATCTATCACAGAGTTTCTCAGGGGCCTTTCTGTATCCACTTTGATCCTGCTATACCCGCACTTTAAAATCCAGATGGATTTGTTTCTCTTAACATAGAGGAAATTTGATTCTAACTTGTGAATGGATTTTCCCATCATCATTAACACTTAGAGATGTTTGCCATGACCTAGGTCACGCTGACCCTAATTAAGGACAAAATCAACACATCTTAGTTAACATCACACAGTATTTTGATAGTCCCTTGCTGCAGTAGTTCCTCAAAAAACTAGCAACTGAGCACAGCATAGGCAAGCTAAAAGACATGCAGTTAATTTGTTTCCAAAACACTTTTATTCAAATGCGATATAAATTTCCTCAGTTATGGAATCATTTCCTATGATATGATAGAATTTCCTGTAACTACCTTAAACATGCTAGAAGGGAGACAAATCTAGACTATTTAATTGTTTGTTTATTTTTAACAGCAGTAACAGGCATGTCTCGTCCAAAATGCAGCACATTAAACTTAGTCATTTTCCACCTACTCTCCCTTTTGTTTTGCTCTCTTTTTTTCCCTCTGCAGTTCCTGTATTACATGCTCTTTTGTGCAGCCTGTAATTTCTTCCTTGCCTGGGGACCCTCTTGGGCATGGGATCTGTGCAGGCTGCCTGAGGCTCACAGAAGAAAGGGAATGCAGCAGAGGCAAGGACCACCTTCTCCAATTCCCTTCCCCTGCCACCACTGTGCACCGCTGTGCCCCGTCACATGATTCAGAGCAAAATGGCTGACAGCTTTGTAATTTGCTAATTTTATTCTGCTTTTCCTGTTGTGGATATAAGGTCATTAATTTTCCTTGAAAAATAAGGACTGTGGAGAAGAGAGATTGTTTAATGGAGAGCAGGATATAATATTTTTGGTATTTCAAATATCAAGCTGGTAAAAAAAGCAGACAATACCAAATGTGGAGAGCAAAAAAATTATTTATGTGCTACAAAGTATTACTTTTGGGGGATGTTTAGAATCCAGGATTCATCTTGCAGCCATGTCTATAACTGTGAGGGGTTTTATTAAACATGTTCATGACAGTCTTGGTGTTTTTATAACCACCTTGGTCAGCATCCTGTTTCAGTCTGAGTCTTTAAGGCACTTGATTTGCTTTGAATATTTCTCCCAAGTATGAGTAATATAAAAGTTAATATAGTGGTATTTTAAAATTTCATCCATTTTGTTGTACTCTGAGATAATTTCTCAATATTTCCAACCATTTTTTTACTGTCTTTGTTCTGTACCTGCACTAATCTTTGTATTCCTGTTGTATTGAGTCCTTAAGTATCCATCTGGTACTAATGGTGGTACGTGACTTATCTTTTCCTTCATCCGCAATAGACATTTTCAGTGGACTTGCAACTACTGTACTATAGTTTGTTTATTTTTATGTGTATTTTAAGCGTATGAAATTATAATTTCTTGGGATGTGAGGTGGATTATTATTAATTCTTGTTGGAATTGACTACTGGTGATTGTTTGGATTTATCTCTTGAGCATTTTTAAACTGGCTCTAAATATATTGCTTGTGATGAGCTCTGTATTGAATACTAAATTAATGTTGAAAGACTGGTAGATGATCATTTAAATATTAGATTAATATTGCCTACAATATAAAATAGCAGGCAAGCCTCTAAAGAGCTTGTGAAAGAATAGACTGGTGAATAGAAGGTTGTTAAAGACCACTAAATCTTTTTTGAAGTGCTTTTAGAATAAGTTTTAATTTGCTTTTAGTGCATAGTCATTAAATATATTCATAAAATGTTCTAATTCTGTTTTTGTTTCTTACTAGTTTAATTCCTACTAAACTCTTTGTTTGATTATTCTTTGATTATTGTCATATAAGTGCCATTCATTTAATCATTTTTGAACACGTATAGCAACTGTTCACTAGCAAGAAATGGTGAAAAAGTCCTAGTAAAACTTACAGTATTTAAAAACATAGAAGCACTTACTATTTCTCTTCAGCTAAGTTTGATTATTGATTTTTAAAATCTGAATAGATCAATATATGGCCCCCTCTCTCTTCTGATATTTAGTAGGTGTGTGGCAATCACAAACACCAGATAGTCTCATTTCCCTGCCTATAATCTGCAGCTAAAACTGCTCTTGGAATCCAGGTAGTCTAATAACTCTCTTTAAAACCTGCCTAACAGCCCTTATTTTTACCCACTGATTGCCTGGATTATCTGTAAAGAAAGCAAAACAAAAAGGTGTACTTCATTTAGTAGCAGTAAGACTGCACAGTGTCTAAATATACTTCAAACATAGTTTTGCTGCCTCAGTTCTACATCCATTTAGCAGACAACTTTTACTGTTAGACCAGTGAATAAGTCAATAAGCTCAAAATCACTCAAGAGCACTCTGTCTACCCTGAAGCATGTCAATCTTCATAATGTTCCCGCAATATTGTCCTTTTTCCAAGCTCTTCTCTCCAGAATTTTTTATCTTGTTCCACCCCTTTTGAGAGGAGTAGACCACTGCTGTGTGTAATACTCAGGGTCTGGTCATGCTATGCTTTTACAAAGTGGCACGTTTGGTTGACTGCTACAAGCTGCATTGAGCACTTCCAAGTCTGGATAGTTTCTAGTATGACAGAAGTGGGATTCAGGGTAAACTACACTCATGATCCTGAAGTAACTCTTCTGTAAGAGTGTTTTGTACACCAGTGTATTGTACTGTCTTCCATGGGAGGGACCCCACGGGGAGCACAGGAAGGACTCCTCTCCCTGAGCAGCGGTAGAAGCAATAACTGATCATAACCCCCATTCCCTGTCACCCTACCACTGCTGAATGGGCAGGAGGTAGAACATGGAGAAGGAGGGAGGGGTGGGAAGAAGGTGTTTCGGAGATTTATTTTACTTCTCATTCTCCTGCTCTGATTATGTTAGTAATTAATTTAACTAATATCCCCACTTTGAGTCTGTTTTGCCCATGACAGTGATCGGTGAGTGATCTCTCCCAGCCCTTATCTCAACTCATGAACCATTTGTTATATTTTTTCTCTTCTGTCCAGTTGCACAGGGAAGTGAGGGAGTGGCTTTAGTGAGTACCTGGTGTCCAGCCAGGGTCAACCCACTACATTACCTGAAAACAAAAGTGGATGACCGTAGTATGCAGCTATGGCTGTGTCCCAGAGAGGATAATAGCATACCAGCATGTTCTCCGTGACATCCCAAAGAACATCTAACAGAATTAAGCGTAGGGAAATGTTAATAGAATTGAGAGTTATCTGCACTGGAGCATATGATACAATTTGGGAAGGGTTGCTGGGACACTTAATGCTGTACTATGCTGGCAGTGATAAATGATCACGGCTTTACTTTTGAGTTTTGTGTCCTTGGTCAAAGAAATTTATTACCTGAGGCTTTAAACTTTGGGTTTTGGTCTTGCAGTTTTGTGGTTAGCCATCTGCCATACAGATCCGCCTTTAAAGGATATACAGTACAATTTGCAATACACCAGTGTCCCTCACCTATCAGTCATACTCATTAGTTGCAGGCTGTGTAACTGATTTGTAGTGTCTGTCTTTTAGTATATGGCAGCACAGCTCATTATTTGCTAAAGTGATGTTTTGTTTAAGCTTTTACCAAACTAATAAAGTAATGTTTTTTAAGCAGGATGTATTTAGATTAAGAGGAAACAACCATTGTTTATAAATTATTACTTTATATGTGAGTTGCTTTTTAGATTTTAGGGTTTCTTCACAGCAGTATTAACTGTTTGATCATTAAAAAATATTTAGGATTAGACAGGTATGTTATTTTTGGTAGTTTTAGAATTTTATCTTTTCCAATTTTAAATAGGTCATTTGTTTTCCCAAACTAAATGTAGCATTTAAAAGTCTAAATATATATTTATGAATAGTAATATTGTCTCCATTGTTTGTAAATGTACCATGAGCTACTGCAGTTACGTGGAAATTAATGAAAGATTTGATGACTTTATTAGTCATTTTATGTCACTTTAAAAGGACTGTTTCAACATATTTTGCAATTTTGCCTTCCTAGGGAAATTCCATGGTCTAGTAGGCAAGGTGGTATTAGCTCAAAAGTTGGGCTTGATGATCTCAGAGGTCTTTTTTAACCTAGTTGATTCTATGATTCTGTGATATAAGTCTGAAAGTAAAAAAATAACTGTTCCTAGTAGGTAGCACTGATGTTAGTCAAAACTCCACTTCGCTGAAGTTCCCAATATTATGTCATGTGTGCAATTTAGATGATCTTATCCTTAGTAGTACTTCATGTGATAATTCATGAACTTTTAGATTTTCACCACTACATGGGTATACAATGAAAACTATATTTTGCTTATGTATGCCAAAGTTAGTAGTTATGCTTATATCTTTGTATAGTAAAATAATTTATTTTGCAAGCTGATGCACAGATACAGCTTGTTATTAATAAGAACATATATGAAAGCAATGATTGAAGCCCAAGTTTGGGGACCTTGGTGAGTTCTAGAAATGATGATATAGAGGCAACTCTTTAGCATTAACACATGAAATGCTCCTGGAGTTTAATTACAGTAACTGGAAGTTATGTTTTTAGAAACTATAAATGTTTCCGTGCACTTTATTCAGTAAATAAAAGATACTAGGAGGGGACATGGATGAAACTTGATGTGTTAATTGGCCAGAATGTTCCTGCTGATGAACCTACACTATAGAAAGTGACTAGATAGCTTTGACATTATGTCCTACTCCTGCCTTAGTATGCTACTTTGATGGGTAGAAAATAGAAAAATATCTCAGAAATTCAATCTTCCCTGTCGTTGCTTGCTTATAAAGCACTTATTTTGTTTTCAATATCTGAATCCAGTGAAATTGCTTGAAAACCTTGAAGGCGGTGAACTGAAGTTCCAGGGTGAATCATATTATTTTAATGAAAATTGAGTGAATTGAATTGCATTTCTTCTCAGAGCTCTTTGCAAGGAAGCAGTTAAGGGACAAGGTAACATGGCCAGGGCCTCACTGCCTTGATCCCAGTCCCACAGCAAGGCAAGGCAAGAGCTGAGCAAGGCAAGTCCAGAGACAGTAACCAGGTTCAACCAAGAGTCAAGACTATAAGGCAAAATCATGGCAAGTAAACAGGTGCAAAGTCAAGACAGAAAGCCAATCCTTAAGTCAGGATCACATCCAGCCATTGCTGGACACATCCACAGTGACAAGGCAGGACTGAAGTCAAGTCAGTCCACAGATTGAGGATCCAGTTCAAGGGTGTCTGTGGTAGGCATAGCTTAACTGGAGACCAGCATTCCTATAGCCCAGGCAGGAGTTAAAGGCCCTAGGTTGTGCTTGTATAGAGCTCCTGGGCCTGGGGATGTTACAGGAAGCCCCAGGTGAGGCTGGTAAGGGCTGTGAGAGTTTATGAGTGCTCAGGGCTCTGGCACATCAACCACTCTCTCCTCAGCCACAAAGCCAGTCATTTCATCACATAAGGCATTCAGGTTGTTCATATATGATTTTGCCTTCATAACTCCATGCTGACTAAACCCAGTCACCTTCTTGTCTTTCATATGGTTGGAAATGGATTCTAGGAGGATTTGCGCTATCACCTTCCCAGGGTTCAAGGTGATGTTAACTTTCTTGAAGACAGGACTGAGATTTGCTTTTTTCCAGCACTCAAGAACCTCCCATGATCCCTATGAGCTTTTAAAGGTACTCGAAAGTGGCCTTGTAGTGATATCAGCAAGTTCCCTCAGTTCTTGTGGCTGTATCCCATCATGTCCTTGAACTGGACTGTCAACTGGATCTCTGCTGAGGTCTCTAACAACCTAATGAGAAAACAGTGTGCTGAATCTTTTGCATCTGAGACCATCTCCAGCCATTCTGATTTAGAAAAGATGATTAGGATTCTTTGCTATGCAAATGTGGAGAGAATATAAATAAAAAGATAGCTTTTGAAGTAGAAATGGCAGATAGCTTTTTGAAAACAACACCATTTTCTTAACAAGAGAGAACCACATTGATTCCTGATATAAAATTGCTGATTTTTGTGGTAATGTTGGATGTAAGACATTGGCTCAGAATGCTTCTCCAGTTTCAAAACTAACGAAACTCCCATTCAGCGGTAGACTCTTGCTAACATAGAGAGCACTTCATTTTTAATAGCCTTCTCTCTTTAGGATAAAGTCAGGCACTAAAAGACATATTATCTGAGATGCTGTAACTTCCCAATCCATAATGGGATGAAAGAAAGAATGTTGAGATTTTGTTAGAGGAAAGAAACACTTTTCCAGGAAATAATCTCTGGGGGTCTAGAGCAGTGCTTTTTAGTGTGCACTGCTTTAGTGTGTTGTCTGCAAACCTTTTTTTGTTATTTGACAGGCAATTAGTATGTTCAGCACAGTGCTAAGTATAGAAAGGTCTATACACGTTCGTAACTGCAGTGGGGATACACTTGCCGTCAGCCATACAGGCCAAAGATGGCAGTTCCACAAAACACCAGTAAAGAGGCATACCACTCTTTTCTTTGTCAACCTATGAAGTACTTTTAAATGACACTGTTTCAGAGTAGGAATAGATCAAGAGTAACAAGTATTTATTTTCTGACAAGCTATTCATTACTATTTTACTCTACATCTGGGTCTGTGTTTTCCTTGCTCTTTAGCAAGGATTTAGGATTTAGGATTCCTGGAATGATCACAGAATCACAGAATATGCCGAGTTGGAAGGGACCCACAAGGGATCATTGAGTCCAATTCCTAGCCCTGCACAGGACCATCCCCAAGAGTCACACTGTGTGCCTGGGAGTATCCTCCAAATGCTTCTTGAACTCTGTCAGGCTTGGTGCTGTGGCCTCTGGGGAGCCTATTCCAGTACCCAACTGCCCTCTGGGTGAAGAATCTTTTTCTTTTTAGCTTTTTCTAACCTAAACTTCCCCTGATACAACTTCAGGCCATTCCCTTGTGTCCTATCACTGGTCACCACCGAGGAGAGATCAGTGCCTGCCCCTCTTCTTCCCCTCATGAGGAAGTTGTAGACTGCAATGAGGCCTCCCCTCAGTCTCCTCCAGGCTGAACAGGCCAAGTGACCTCAGTCACTCCTCATACAGCTTCCTTCCTTTGTTGCCCACCTTTGGATGCAGCCTCTCAGACTTTTTTCCAGTGCTGTCCAACTAGCTCTCCTAATAGCCGGTACTCCTGCTGCTGCTTGCTTTTACTGAAGAGTGCCTTGTAAAGGACCACTTTGAAGCAATTCACTGTCCACTTTTTTGTTACCTCCACAGACACTATATATACTACCTGTACAGTGAAAAGAAGTGGACATGGAGGAAGATGAAAAATCTATGGGAAGACAAAAGAAAGTCACAATTTTTAATGTGTACACAACAGCAAACCAAATAAACTGAGAGCAACAAGCTGAAAAATATAAGCAAAGCGACTGAATTTAAGGAGCACTAAGACAACTCAAGAATTTTTAAGCCTTGATCAGAGGAAGCAAAGTTCCTTACTCATTGCAATCCTGTTCTGGCACTTCAAACCATTACTCATTTTGTCCCTTTTCTGGTGTTTTAAGCAATGAAGTGTTAGGGTGTCTTCTACCTACCTATTGTGTGACCCTTGCATGTGACTTCCCTTATTTTGATCTGCATCCAGCATTTAAAGAGCTCTCCTGTGAGCTGCTGATCATTTTCTTTCTCATGCTTCTGTTTTGAGAAGTCCTGATGACAGGGGCCAAACCTGTCTTTGTGCTCTTGCAAAAGCCTGACCTACTGGTGTTGCCTGTCTGACTGGCCATTCAGTGGCTGACCTGCCTATTAGTTTTGAAGTCTTCTGTAACAGTGTCCATAGATATTTTTCACGAAGCCTGTTGTTTGCAGGCTGTCTGAGAAAACTGCTTGGAAGAAGCTCTGTGCAGAGTGATAAACTTGTGCTGAAATGAATTTGGGAGAGTTGGAGCAGTTTAGGTTAGCTTGTGTTGTTCTTCAGCATCCCATGAGTTGTAGATATGTCTAACAAACAATGGGAGTGGAAAAGAAAGTAGTCAGTTTGTGCACTCTTAGAGGTATTGGATAACTGCTGGTTCCTAGCTGCAATTTTGTTGCTTCCTCAAAGAGGAGGGTATATTAAAACCTTTTTCTGCAGAAGGTGGTGGGTAACAAGGTAGCAGAGTTTGTTGATCAGACTGGGATTTTTAAAGTAGAGATACTGAATGCCCATTGTAGAGAACTGAGAAACACATGAGTATGTTTGACTGGTTAGTAAAACAGAGCAAGGACTGTTGTCCAGTCCCAGTGGTTAGCATGGATAGTGTCCATACACTCAAATTCGTCTGAGATAAATGTTGAGTGAAGAAAAACTAATAACTTCACGTGTATGGGAATTTACAGATTTGGGAAACTGTGTTTTAAACATAACATAACTGAAAAGCAAAGTAAATCTGCTATTCTATGTGGTGCTGAGACCTGCTTCCCTTAGACAGCACATTACTTCACAACATGTGGATGCTCCAGCACCCTTCTTTGACTGAGAAGGGATGATGTGTCAGAAATACTGCTCCAGGTCTTTTTTAGTGTAGCATTACTTTGAATCTTCATGATGTGTTGTCAAATCTTTCTAATGACAGCCTGTACTATTAAAGGATAGGTTGCAGGGTGAAATTTACTTTGCTGTAAAAGATAACTGTAAAAGCAACTGAAACTGGTGGGGTTTAAGTAGTAATTTTCTTTTTGTATAGGACTGTTTTTGTTATGGAGAATAAAAAATAGTCATTCCATCCCCTCCCCCCACAAGTCAAATGCACTTTTTGCATTGTTCATGTTGCTGCTTAGGAGCACCTATTATGTAATTTTTCTCTTAGATTAGAACATACTAGGTTGAACACAGGCATCTTTTATAAATACAGGCAGGAGGCGAAAATCATTAGAGAAGGGAAATTGTTTCTTTATTTTTGTTGCTGCATGTGCATCAGAATTTTTAAAAAGAGACTGTTTTTAATTTATCCATAGTGTTCCAATACTATTCCAGTCAAATTTAAGAGTGAAATCAGAAATTAATAAATATAATAACAATATGAGTGCAATCATCTGAAAATTGGAATATTATTTTCTTCATATTGTTAGTAACTTCTCTTTTTATGTAGGAAGGCCTGTCAGTTTTTGCAAAGCATCATGATGTATTTCAATATTAGATTCACGGCTTTTGTTTCTAAAATATGTGGAAATGTAGTATACAAACTGTAAACTAATCTGTAAGAAATGCGTTAAATGCAAAATCTGCTAAGGTGGTAGAGATGGAGGTAATAATAGGCAAGTTTTTCATGGAAATGGCATTATTGCCAGTTTAGTGGACTTCTGTTTGTCTTCACAGTATTAAACCCATTTGATTTTTGCAATACATTCTTTGGAAGGGAAAACTGTCACATTTACTGCTAGAATTTAATCTTTCCTCCAGCATTCACAAACTAAAACTTGCTTCTTGTACAGTGCACAGAATTTGTAGGTTCATTCCTAAAGCAAAACCTCTAGAGAATAGAGGTTCCTTCTGAGCACAGGAATGAGTAAATTAAAATATGAGCATTAAAGATATTTCAGAATGTGTCAGAGAATTATAGAAAGGGAGTTATATTTTTCTTTTAATATTACATAATCATAGGAAGCTTTAGATTGTAATTCAGTTAAAATAACATTTGCCTTCAATGCACAATAGTCTAACTATAAAAAAGCTTATGGAGCTATCTCAATTCACCTTGTGATTGTGCCTGTTGTAGTTGCAATTTTTCCTAGTATTCATTCTGCTAATTGGCACTCCCGCTGGCCCCCGCGCCGCCCGGAAGCATGTGCGTTCTTGGCACAGGACCCTGCGCGAGCCGTGAGCCTTTTTTGCGCGCTTTGCGGTACAGCAGGAGAAAGGTGAGAGAGAGAGGGGAGCCTCTCCGGCAGGTACTGCACCCCCATGGAAGAGGTGGAGGCAGCTTCAGAGCACACAGAGGTTGGCCGATCCAGGTCTGGGGGGAGGGGGCAGGGAATTGGAAAGGGAGCAGAGGGGAAGTGCTTTGAGCGGATCATGGTTGTTCTCCGACTTGCGGGTGGGAGTGCAGGGCTGTCCCATGTGAAACATCGCAGGTGTGCAACGCGCCTGCCACTTGTGGTGTCACAGTGGGAGAAGAATAATCGTCAGGGTGGAAAGTGGGTTCTTTTAGATTGATGGGGACCCCAGCCAGGCTGGGGTCTTGAAAGGCACCCTAGCCTTGACAGGTATGGGGGCCTGAACGGTTGGTCAGCTGATTTATTTGTTTGTCTATTTACCCATTTACTTTTGGCTCACCTGCGGCTACTGCCCAGGTTCGGCATGTTCCGGATATATTTTCTCTGCTCTGATACATCCTGAAAGGGTGGGCAGGACTAAGGGCTGCTCCTGGTTGTCCCCTTATGATGGTATTTAGGTAGGTGTTAGTAAAGTAGGAATTGAAGGACTTACCCAAATCGTTCTAACAGGTAAGTAGCCTATGTACCCCTATGTGGTTGCGAGCTATGCTGGCGAGGGTTCATGCCCTCGGTAGGGTCGCCCATGCCAGACAGGTCAAAACCATAGGACCAGATTCACTTCATTCTTGGGCAGGATGAGCTCATTAGCCTTCTGGCAGTCATCCTAGGAGAAGGACAACTCTCATACCAAACCCGGGCAGATGGAGCTCGCTTAGCCCTGGAAGGCCATCCATCTAAGAGAAGGTCACTCTAATCAAACCTACGTCCTGAGGACCTCACTGCCACCATCCAAGCTTGCTCGGCCCTGGCAGATGAGTCTCAGGATTAAAGGGTGGGTTCAGTTCCGCGCATACTGCATCTCACCTAAAAAATCCATTGCGCAGGCTTGAAGGCTTTACCCACATGCAAAAAGTCCTGCAGCGACGGGCGAGGGTCGAAACGGTAGGTGAAAGGTGCACTGGGAGCCGCAGACTCAACCCTGCATGCAGGCGGTTCAGGATATTGGTCATTTGAGACTGACGGAGATGAGAGTCTCTTGGGGCAGCACCCTGAACGACCAAGCAGCCACGATCTCCAATCAGCCACAGTAAGAGAAACGATCTCCAATCAGCCACAGTAAGAGAAAGATTCCAGGCAAACCTTCAAACTAAGCTTGATAACCATTCCACAGATTCTGCAGATTCCTCTCCTGAAGCAATTTGGCATCATATTAAAAGCTGCATCCTGCAATCCTCTGAAGAATCCTTAGGGTTCTCCCTCAAGAACAAAGACTGGTTTGATGAAAACAATCATGAAATCCAGGAATTGTTGAGGAAGAAGAGAACCGCCCACCAAGCACACCTTGCACTGCCATCCTGTCCCGCAAGAAAAGTAGCCTTTCGTCTTGCATGCAGCAAACTCCAACAGAAACTCCGTGACATCCAGAACAAGTGGTGGACCGATCTAGCTGCAAAAGCTCAACTTTGTGCAGATACAGGGGACCACAAAGGATTCTATGAGGCCCTCAAAACAGCATACGGGCCTACATACCAAATCCATAGCCCACTACTCAGTGCAGATGGTCAAACGCTTCTGACAGATAAAACCTCCATTCTGAATAGATGGTCTGAACACTTTCAGACTCTTTTTAGTACCAACCGTGTAGTCCAAGACTCAGCAATTCAGTCCATCACACAACGACCGGTGAAATACAAATTGGATACTGCCCCCACTTTAGGAGAAACCCTCAAGGCCATACAGAAGGAGAAAATTGGCAAGGCAGCTGGGGTTGATGGAATTCCACCTGAAGTCTGGAAACATGGGGGCCTTGCACTCCATGCTAAATTTCATGAGCTTGTGGTGCGCTGCTGGGAACTAGGTGAACTACCTTCAGACCTTCGTGATGCAGTCATCATCACCTTGTATAAGAAGAAAGGTACTAAATCAGACTGCTCAAATTACCGTGGTATTACTCTGCTCTCCATTGCTGGCAAAATCTTGGCAAGAATACTCCTGAACAGACTAATTCCCGCTATAGCAGAAGAAATTCTACCTGAAAGTCAGTGTGGCTTCAGAGCCAACAGGAGCACCACAGACATGATATTTGTTCTCAGACAACTGCAAGAGAAGTGTAGGGAACAGAACAAAGGTCTCTTTGTAACCTTTGTCGACCTCACCAAGGCTTTCGATACTGTGAGCAGAAAAGGTCTGTGGCAGATTTTGGAACGTTTAGGTTGTCCCCCCAAGTTCCTTAAAATGATCACCTCACTTCATGAAGATCAGCATGGCCAAGTCAGATATGGCAACACACTTTCTGAGCCCTTTCTAATAAAGAACGGCGTGAAACAAGGCTGCGTTCTCGCTCCTACCTTATTCACAATCTTTTTCAGTATGATGCTCCAAAGGGCCACGGCAGACCTCGATGATCAGGACGGTATCTACATTCGATATCGTACTGATGGAAGCCTATTCAACCTAAGGCGACTGAAGGCCCACACTAAGACCCTGAACCATCTTGTCCGGGAGCTGCTTTATGCTGATGACGCCGCCCTTGTCGCTCACACAGAAGCAGCCCTGCAGCGTTTAACATCCTGCTTTGCAGACGCTGCTGAGCTCTTTGGGCTGGAAGTCAGCTTAAAGAAGACTGAAGTTCTCCATCAACCTGCACCCCAGGAAGTCCTCCATCATCCCCACATCACCATCGGCCAATCAGAACTCAAATCAGTCCAACAGTTTAATTACTTAGGCAGCCTCATCTCCTCAGATGGTAAGATTGACGGGGAGATAGACAACAGGTTAGCGAAGGCATATAGTGCTTTTGGAAAACTCCATAAAAGAGTATGGCGTAATAAACACTTGAAGAAAGGTACCAAGATCAGTGTCTACAGAGCCATAGTGCTGTCTACTCTTTTATATGGTTCCGAAACATGGGTCATCTACCGCCACCACCTGCGTCTCCTAGAACGCTTCCATCAACGCTGCCTCCGTACAATCCTAAACATCCACTGGTCAGATTATGTGACCAATACATCTGTTCTCGAACAGGCAGCAATCACAAGTATTGAAGCCATGCTACTGAGAACGCAACTGCGCTGGGCAGGGCACGTCTCCAGGATGAAGGACCACCGCCTCCCTAAGATCCTGCTCTATGGTGAACTTGCCTCCGGCTGCCGCAAGAGAGGAGCTCCGAAGAAAAGATACAAGGACTCCCTGAAGCAACAACTCAGTCTCGGGCATATTGATCACCATAACTGGTCCACTCTGGCCTCTAACCGGGAGGCCTGGAGACAGTCCATTTATAATGCCGCTGATGCTTTTGAGAAAGCACGCAGGATCACTCTTGAGGAGAAAAGACAACGCAGAAAGAATCGAGCCTTGCAGAATATACCATCTAAGGAGTCTTTCTGCTGTGTCTTTTGCAACCGGACTTGCCTTTCTCGTATTGGCCTTTTTAGCCACCAACGCGCTTGCAAGAATAGTGGGTAGAGCCCTTCCCAAATCTTCGTTCGCGAAGCCTAGCCATGATGATGATCAGCAATTTTAGAATCTGTTTGCTCCACTGAAGTTGATCAACCAAAGTGAAAAGATTTCATCTCTGCGAATGTTTTTTAAAGTGTTGCAAAATGCTTTTGTATGCAGTGCTCAGGTCAGATAGGAGTTTGAAGAGCATATATCTACAAGTACGTAATTTATGTTAGATAACAACTAGAGCCATGGCAGTTAACCAAACCAGTCTTGCCTTCCTTGCTTGCTGAATCCTTGTTTCAGCACTTGAGTTACAAAAAGAACTTTCAGAGAGTCTATAAGGACATTTGACATCCAGGTTATAAAAATACTCAGGGAGGAGGCTAAGGCCATCACAGAGAAACAATTTCTGTGTCCCTGTTCAGTGAAGAAGAAACTGAAGAAAATCTCACATTAAAATCCTTCTTGGAGGAATGGGGGAAGGAGGGCATATATAGATTGTTCTGAAATAGACTCTGGTTTCTGAAGACTATAAGGTAGAAAATGTGAAAATAATATTTAAGAAAAGGTTCTAGAAAGGATCAGGGAGATTGTAGGCCTGTAAATTCGGTTGTCTTCATGAGGAAAAAAAATGAAGCTGTAACACATTCTATTTTGAAAGAAGTAAAAGGAGCTATTTTTTTAAAAGTATCTTGAAGCTGTCTGAAGGCATCAACAAACAGGTTGATGAGGCTGATTTCACTGGTAGCTCTACTTGGATTTCCAAAAGACCTTTGAAAAAGTCCTTTGCCCAAACCTTTTCAGTGATCTGAGAAGCTGGGAGGGAAGATGTGTGTATACATAAATAGTTCTTTAAAAGACAAGGAACAGAAGGTAGGAGTGAATGGTAGGTTCTTATATTCAGACTGAAAGAATAGAACAAGTGTGGAGACATGGAAAATCTCTCTTCCCTCAACAAGTACCTCCATTTGTTTAATCATTGCCCTCAGCTAGTTTAAGAGTAACAGCCTATTCCTAATAGTGCTGTGTAGTATTTTAGGTGTCTTGTGTACAACCACATGCTGCTATATAGGAGTTGTCACTAATGCTGGTATGAATAGAAAGTGCTGGAGAAAAGGAAACTCAGGGGAGACCTTATCACTCTATAAAACTACCTGAAAGGCGGTTTTAGACAGATAGGTGTGTCTTTTTTCCCAAGTAACAAGCAACAGGACAAGAGAACATGGCACCAAGTTGTGCCAGGCAAGATTTAGATTTGATATTAGGAAAAATGTATTCACTGAAAGGGTGGTCAAGCACTGGAACAGGTGGCCAAGGGAAGTGGTGGAATTATCATCCCTGAAAGTGTTCAAAAAATGTATAGATGTGGCACTTAGGGACACTGTTTAGTGGTGAACACAGTGATGCAGGGTGATCTTGATGATCTTAGAGGTCTTTTCCAACCTTAACAATTCTATGACTGTGATTCTATTATTTGAATGGGAGATACTGTGCTAACTTTTGAGGTGTTACTCAGAATATATTCCCACAAACAATATGATTTAGGAAAAACTGTTTCAAAGTGTCCAACATGCTTCACACTAAGGTTTTGGAATAGAAAACCTGATCTGACAAATAACATCTTGGCAGTTTTGAGGCATGAAGGACAGAAAAATGGCATTTTTTATATAAAGATGGAATGAATTGGCAGCAAAGCCTGAACAGGTTTTAATATTTACTTAATTCCATCCTGAATGTAAACCGAATTTAGTACTTTCTTTGTCCTGGTTTGCTGACTCTTCACAGCATTTGCCTGACACCAGAAATTAGAACTTTCAGGTTTCCTGAGAGCAAATTTTCCTGTTAGATTACTTCCAATCAAGAATTAACCCAAATACTGATTAGAGATCACAGTATAGTTCAAAATGATAACTAAGTTCTTTATAAAACATTACAAACACAGGTAAGACTGTCATAATTCAAAACTTTGACTTTGGGGACATTCTGGAATCAGTTTAATCCAATTCTACAGGTCATCACTTTCCTCACTTACACACCACTTCGTTATTCTCCCTTCTGCTCCATACCATTCTCTGTGAAGTATATAGCCAAAGACCACTGATTCCTAGCACAGGCTGACAAATTATGACAAATGAACTTGATAAAAGTTTGACGTAGTCATCAGACAAGCAGAACAAATACTTGAGTATTTCCTATTAAAAGGCTTATCCAGATGATTATGAATACTGATAGAGAAAAATATTACCTAAGAAAAATATTCTTATATAAATCAGAATTTCATTTAGAGATCATAAAAAATACTATTTCAAAATGTCTATCAATTGCCAACTGTTTGCAATGTAGTAAAAGAATTACATTGATTATATATTCTTACTGTAATTTATCCATGTATTCCTAACTGTCCATTGATTTTAATTTCCATATATATTGATAATTGAGAGTATGTAGCATATTAATATGCAGTGCAGATACATACAGTATAAACTATAGCAATTAGGGAAGAAAGCTGAAATCATTATTGTGGTTTTGAGGATTAAGCATACAAGTACATAAATAAAGAGCACATATGTGATTATTAGTTCATTTATCTGTTTTTCTTCCCTTCTCCTGGTAGCTTTTGAACCTGTTGATTAGTTTCCGTAAAAGTTGCCAGAAGGGGAGTTACTTAGACACATATAATATATGAAGAAATTTCATGAAGCCTGGTAGATAGTAGTATGAAATAAACTTCATGAAGACTTGGTAGGTAGTACAGGAGAGATAGCCTAGTAATACTCCTGATGAGGGAAAGTAAGGAGAAATCTACTGGTACACATTAAACTCAGCAGCGTATTGCTCGTCCTGTAAATAGGTGTACTTATATTACAGATTTTAGTCTTCTTTTTTTTTAAGAGTGACACAGATTAAATTTATTGGAAAAGACTGAGTGTATCTCAAAATCAGACATAGGATTATATCTGTAATATATCAAAGACTAATGATTTATTGATTTTTTTTAGAAAACTCTTTTAATTTTATGGGCATTTTTGGGGGGTTTTGTTTGTTTGTTTGTTTTTTAGAGCACACTAGTGCTCACCCTTATATGAGATCCAGAACCTAAAAATTAATCTCATTCTTTTTGAGAGAAAATTTTAATTTTTACGATCAATGAGAGTATCTGTTATTTACAGATTTTGCTTCCAAAATTCAAGCCAAACCCAAAGTTACTGTTAGTTTTACTTAAATATCTGAATAATTTGAATTTTTGATTTTATTTGTTTCTTTCAATTAATTCTCTATTCAAATATGTTTGAGCAGTTTTAGTAGTAAAAAAATTAAATGATCTCAGAGGTGATTGTAAACACAAAAGACCTCTCTGCAGGCAAGCAGGGAAGCCCCGTGGCTTGGCTGGTTCCTTCTGACTGAAGAGAGTATGAGTTCCCCTTGGGCAAAAAATTATCTTAGATTCAAAATATTAAGAGTCATTAACTAGAGTCAATGATATTGATTATATGTATTACACAGAAGTGATCTAAAGGAACCATAACTCTGATTCTTGTTTCTAGTTTATTTTCCCTGGGTTTGATTAAAGAGCTTAGAGTTTATGATCAGTTTTCATCTACACTGGTGTATAGATAGGGTCTGTGTATGCACAGAGCTGAATAATATAAATCCAGTCATTCCACAGAACAGCCTAGAGCTATGAGAAATTTTAATCTGTAATAATGATGAAAAGAAAATCATGTCAAATAACATAGATATTACAAAAAACGAATATCCTGCTGTTGTCCTCAATACTCTGATTGCAAAAGCTACAAAGAGAATTACACATACCAATTAGAAGATAGCGTCAAAACTTCCTGGCTTGTAAAATGACATCAACTCCCCTCCCACAAAGGGACTTTTTACCAAGTTTATTTTAACACTGAAAATATGCAGCCATCTGGGATGCTGACTAATTCAAACTATTTTTTGTTGTTTCTCAGTTACTTTGAGAAATCTTGGATTGTTTGTGGGTTTTTCATATTTCTTATTTTTTTTAATTGGATTGTTTCTTGCAAAATCGCAACTTGTTTTTCTACTTACCTTTCTGAAAAACATTTGACATTCTCCTTGATACAGACAAGGGGTCTGAGGGTACTGATGCTTCCTGTTCTTCTCTTCATCTGTAGTCTGTTCTTGTTGTGGCCTTCTGTCATGGGTTTACTTGTTCTAAAAAAAACAAACGGAAATTTTCTTTCCCCTGCTGCAATGTGGGGGAGGGATGTTAAATGGGGAGGACAGTTTTTTGCCTTGTGTGATTGACCTACACAAAGGAGCTGGCTGGCAGAACTATATTCCAGGCTGATGGCCCTCTCTAAGCTGGGGTGTGGGGGGGTAGGGGGAGGGATGGGGAGTTTTTCTCCCCTCCTCTCCTTGGAAAGGGGCTCTTCACTTTTTGCCTTAACGGAGGCAAGGGGTGTGTTGGAAAAGCTCTGACGCGGTCTTGCTCTCGGCCAGGTCATCTGGCTGCTCTCTGGCCTCAACTTGCCTACGTGCTGCTCTATCTCCAGCCCAAATCTGCTCAGGTTTTATCGGAGCGTTTGTGCTCATCGACAAAAGAGGGGAGTCCTGGCCACAGCCAGCCGCAGACAGTGTGAGTTTAGTGGGGAAAAAAATTACCCTTCTTTCCTCTTTCCCCCTTCCCCTCCTCGGTGGGGGGGGAAATCTCCGTTGTCGGCTTCTCCTGAGATCCAGGAGCCCCACACGGCGACCGCCAGAGCCCAACAGCGCCCCCTGCCCACCAACTCTGAGCCCTGCGGGCTCTGCTCCTCCAGTGATCCAACAGCACCCCCTGCCAACTGTGATTAGAATCATGCTAGAGGACAGAGAAGTATCAAACCGTTTCCTTTTTGAAGGGGGACCTTTGGGTACAGGATTACTGTTTAGTTGTTTTTGTGTTCTTTTGCTATTTTTGCCAATACACATATATCCTTTAATAAAGGGTTGTTATTTTCTTTTTTCCATACTTCCTCTATTGGAGCCTCTTAATTTTGGATTTACAATTGCTGAGAGAGAGGAGTTTGGTCTACCTCATAACTCACGCTCCTTAGCAAAACACTTTCAGTCTCATTAAACTGAGACACTTTCATAAGTATTTAAGGATTTAAATATCTTTTACCTTTCAGAGTATTAAAATAATTGTGTAGCAATTAAAGAAATTGATTTTTACTTTGAATTCCTGAGGAAATAAGTATGCAGTTGCCCATAATCTGTCTTTCCTTCAACCTGTCATGTTCTGTACCCAAATAACCTTAATTCATTGACCATTCATTGAACCTTGACCATTATCTCTGAAACAGAAGTAGAAATCCAGGAGATTGATACATTTCTTTGTGAAACTCAGGAGCTTTCATAATAAAGACCCCCAACTTAGTGATCTCACTGCGTATGGGAAAAGGCCAGTTGTTACTCTCGGTAACAGCAGCTGGTGAACTAGGCAACATATGATCACTTGTTTTAGGCCAGCTGTAGAAACCTTTGACCTGGTTGAGGAGTTGGAAGTATTGTATAAGTCATGAAATTAGTGGGCAAAATGATACAAATCCATAGAAATCCCGACTTCATTAATTTTGCTCCTCCCCAAACTGCTTGTTTTTGAAACAGAGGTTGCCATATGGCAAAATGTCTCCCTTTTTCAAATTTGTCATCCTTTTTTTGAGTTATGACATAGCTATAGATATTGCTGACACTGAAATGTATTAAAATGTTGGACTTTGGACTTGCATAGGTCTGGAAATGTGAAAGAAAAAAAAGTCAACATTGTATGACTGGCCAGAGCTCCATGGGCAAGAATTTTGCGTGGAATAGCTTGAGGACCTTTTGAACACGTCTACTTAAAATAATGGTATTGGGCATAGTACATGGTGACTAATTTACATGGTGGCTAAGCATTTCCTTTTTAAATGCTGTTTTTCAGTTTTTAACTGACATAGTTCTTTCTAACTGAGTTATGTCTGAGTCAAAAACTGTACAGGTTCCAAATAAGTATAGACTTGTTCCCTAGCTTGGCTAGTCACACCACAAACCATCACATGAAATATCAAATGGAGAGAGAGACAATTCATCTTTGCAGAGCTGAAGAATTTGCACTTTGGCAGTGACATAAGAATCCTTTTCTCTCCCATTAATTTCCATTCAGACAGTATAAACGATAGCCTTTCTTGCCCACTCCTCAGCTTCCATTTCATCAGCTTTCTTACCCAGAAGAAAAGTGGAAAACTATTGAATAAAATGTTAATTTTTTAGATTTTTTTTTTTAAATTCTGTTCATGCAAGAATTCAGGAAATATATGTACAATATCTACGAAGAAAGAAATGCAACTCATAAGCTGGAAGAGAAAATCTATGGAGAATTCTGATTTTCATATTAGGTGCTTCAGTAACAGTTTCTAAGATATTTAACAAATTATTTATTCTTGAATCAGAATCAGCAACTTGTATTATAATTCTTTTAGTTTTATATAGCATAGTACATATTTGTGTGCATGTATCTTTGTGGGCAGCTTTCATCAGCTGAACTTCTGTATGATACATTTTTTTTGCAGCTCAGGGTACTGTAGTACTCTCTTGAGAAATTAGTCATAGCTACTTAGCTTTGTCTTCATTTGCTTTTAAATAGTCTATTTTCATAGTGAAGCACTAGACATCTGATTACTTGATATTCACTGAAAAATACATGCGCTTGAATGTAAAATTACCCCATTACCTGGAAGTGCGTAGTTTTCTGTAGGTCAAAAGAGATGGAAGAGATATCAGGCATGATTATGTTCCTTAAGTGATTAGAGGTACAAGCTGGTACTTGGAGTACCTAGAGATACTTCCCAGTGCTACCTTGGTGTTCCTTGTGTTAATTTTTGACTCATATTTAGATCACCTTCTGTAGACATTGAATTTATTTATTGATAAAGCAGAAACTTCACTACAGTGTATATTTAGTGGATCAGTCTGAAGGGGTGCAGATGGCCCAGGAGATGGACTGGCCTCTCTCTCCACTCAACTATACAGAGAGATAGAAACTTCTACTGTGTCACTCAGCATTTCCATATGGTGAATTGAGTGGGACCTTACTAGGGTTTATCTATATTGCAAGGTTTTTTGTTGCTTGTTTTTTTTGTCGTTGTTGTTGGTTTTTTTGTTTTTGTTTTGGTTCTTTTTTTTGGTTTGGGTTTTTTGGGCTTTTTTGTTTATATTTGTCATACAGTATCTGTTTGTAAAGGATGTGAACTAGGCTCATGCAACACTGTATTTGATGTCACCCTGGTCTTTTTGTGCTATTGAGTTACCATCATTATTTACACCCTTTTCCACAGCTCAGTCTTGTCCTCTTGGGACAAAACCCTAACTGTGTTGTGTAGTCTGTACAGTTGTCCCCAAATTCTCTTACAGAGGTTCTCAGTTACAGTTTTAGCTGCACAGTTATCAGAACTATCACAGAAAGATACAGAATTTCTTACCAGAAGATACACCACATCTGTTCTTATTATCTAACATGCATCTGGGGCAGGGGGGAGGCAGGGATGGGGTGGGGGGAGAAAAAGGAAAAAAGACTGCAGAGTCCTAGCCTAGAGAACAGAAGATTGGTCTGACTCAGAATTTCATTCCAAGTGCTTTGGTACAGGTGGGATTCACAGCATGGGGCCTTCTCAGAGCAGGTGCCTGAACAAAAGAAACTTTTTTATGATTGCATACTGATTAGTGTACTTACTTAAGAAGTGAGAAGCTCAGTTAAAAGTCTTGGGCTGAGGATATCTTTGAACCTGTCCATTTTGGGAGACTCTATGTGACTTTAGAACAAACTTGTTTTTCTGTCACTGTGAAGAAGATAATCATAATTTACTCCTCCATCTACCCATTACAGTATTTTTTTAATTGTAATTGAGTAAATTCCTGAAGTTTTGCTTTAAATACTCTATAACTTTATGAAGCTGGACAATACATTTAGTAAGTTTGTGTACCGTCTTTCAACAGCGAGATCTACCTAGAGATTATCACAGCACACTGTTGCTTTCAGTTAATTTTAGTGATCATTTTGTTACTAAACTTTCCCACCGATATCTGAGCATTTTGTATGCCCAGCAGTCTTCATACATCATAATTTCGTTTTAAAAACCTGAAATGATTGCCACCCTACCCCTACCCTACCCCTGCACTGCTATTTGTCACATAAGATCTTTTTTCACTAATCCGTGTCTGCTGAGAGTACTATGGTATTGCAGACATCAGAGCAGAATCAAACAATTGTAATTTACAAAGAGATATAAAAGTATTTTAATTTCAAATGATTTACTGTACACCATATTCTTGTATGTTTTGGGGGGGTTAATTATTGGCTGTTGTGAAATGTTTCATTTAAAATATTTCTTTTGACTCTCCTTCATAACAGAGGTTCCTTGGAGAAAGTGAAATGTGTACGTTTTCCTTATTATATTGACATTTATGTATTTTAGAAAAATTGACAAAGTCACTCAGATGTTGCTTTTAGAAACATTATAATGCCATGATCTTAAAGTTTTAGGGAAAGAAAGGAAAGTTCTATCCAATTGCAAACACTGATCATTTTTCTGTCAAAGATGGATAGTTCCCTTTTTTAGCTTTGTGGAACCATGAGAGGTGACATGTCAGACATGTCAATAAAAGTATATCTTTAAATCTTTCATTTTAAGGTGTCCATTTATAAAAGGAGCATTAAAATGCCCATGTATTTTTTATGAATAACATGTATTCCACAAGAAGATGGATTTTGTTTGATGGGGCAATTTATCTTTTTTCTTTGAGCCACTGTAGCATACTGTTGGACTTTTTTCTGATCTTTGGCTCTTTCACTACTAGCTATTCACAAAAGATTGCCTAGTACACAGGT
Organism: Neopelma chrysocephalum; assembly: GCF_003984885.1. Classification (NCBI taxonomy): domain Eukaryota; kingdom Metazoa; phylum Chordata; class Aves; order Passeriformes; family Pipridae; genus Neopelma; species Neopelma chrysocephalum. The sequence continues at coordinate 17,239,871 of NW_020897690.1, forward strand.
GCACCAAAACCAGCCAATGAATGATCACAGGGAAATCTGTCATAAACCTCATGATTAAAACTGTGGATAATTAGTGAAATTTTGGCTTCCTTTGTTCCATCTTTCCTCCCAGACCATGAGTACTGTGACATCATGTAGTGCTTGTAATCCAGGTTGTATGACACACTAGGGCCTTACAGATAGAGACTTGCTCTGACCAGACTGAACTGTATCTCACCTTCAATTTAATATTATCTTTTTTGTTATCTTTATTATTGAATTAGGAATTGTTTCATTACTCTCTCATATTTCTTTTGCTCTGAGTGAGCTAGAATGGTTAAATGCGTCTGTTTTATTTGCAGGAATAAGTTGGGTACAGTTAAAAGTATTAGCATCATCACACAGTACTGTGTCCTTTTCAAAGGTGAAGCACAGCAAAGGTCTGGATTTTTTAAGCAAACTAATTTCTCATGTTCATGAGTTGTTGTATACAGAGGGCATCTGATGCTGTAAGTTTGAGCCTAAATCTTAAATCTTTAAGTTCTGTGTTTTAAGCAAATGCAGTTTTTTGGTAGAAGGGAAAAGTATATTCTAGTAGGCAGATGTCTGATCTCACTACTTAAACATTGCTTATAATATTTATAGCTGACTGACAGATAGTAGTGGATCAGGCTGGGGTAAAATGCAGGTCAGGGTGTTCATGTGTGTAGGTGAAACTTTTCACCTCTCAACCATATGGCACTGCAAAAGAAAATGTCTTGCCAAAAGAGCGTGGGAATAATATGGCTTCCAAAATTGTTACTGGGAGTCATAGCTATTGTTTTACATCTGTAGATCATGATCCCACCTAATTAATACTCCACAGTGGATGTCTAATATGAGCTGAATTTCTTTTTTCAGGAAATGTGTACCTCATTTAGTAGACAAACATGTTGCTAATTTTCATTCTTATTTGATGCTAAAGTGTAACAGTATCCAACCTAAATATGATTCAGTTATTGCTTCGGATTTTACCACTAATCGTGAAGGCTTTTTGAAAGGTTAAGCTTTGCTAGAAATCAAACAAAAGCAAAATACATAACTGCAGTAATCTTTCATTGCAGCCTAGAATTAATTTCTGTTAATTTTTTTATATAAATTTCCTGACACCTTCTTTTTTTTTTTTTTTAATTCCCTAGATATTGGCAAATGTAATAATTTTTATCTGCGGAAACTTGGCAGGAGCGTACCACAAACACCTCATGGAACTTGCACTGCAGCAGACATATCAGGACACATGTAACTGCATCAAATCCCGTATCAAGTTAGAATTTGAGAAGAGGCAACAGGTAAAGTCACACCCATGTCTGTGTTCGTTGTTCTGTTTTCGCACTATCCCCCTATTCATCGCTGTATAATCCAGCTTGTTAATGGAAAATCACTTAATGTGTTACTTAGACTTAATGAAATATACAAAGCCTTTTGAACATGGTTGTGCACAATTTCCGTCTGAATATGGAAGGTATTTTAGTTATTTGTGTTGTCAAATTATGTTTTCTCTCATTTGTTTTATGTAAATATTTTATGATAAAGAAAGTTAAAAATGCTGTATAGATTATGTTGGCACACCATCTCTTTTGTTGTCCTCATTGAATGAGCTGAGATGTACATATGTGCTTTTGGAAATCTTCAGTGCTTCGTGCCCAAGACCAATGCTGCAAATCACTGCACTGATTTTGAAAAATATTTGAAACCACAATAGTGATGAATCATGTGATATAGTTTTGGGGGTCAGGTTTGTTAAGAGGAGCTAGGGGAATTGCATAATGAGACGTACCTGTCATTTATTGTAGCAGTTGAATAAAAGACTTCTCTGAGTGCTTTATATAGTTCTTTTTCTCCTTGCAAGCTCTGTACAGTGCCTGTCATCCTGACAGATAGGTACTTCATTTAAGAGAATTTGAAATACAAATGATTTCATCAAGTAGTAAAGAAGATGGGTGCATTTTGCTCTGAAGGTCACCAAGACTCAAAATCTGTGAATCTCTGGGTCAGAGAATAGAGTCTTCAGTGACGCGTTTCTGTTGTCACAAAAAATGCTGATATACACGTCGTATGTCCCAGCTGACCCTAACTGTCATGTCTATCTCACAAATACCTGTAGCCATTTTAAATTAAAGTTTTCAAGATCCATAACCAGCACTGTTTTCTTAGAAAAAGCAAATGAAAGGCCCCAACCAGGACTTTAACGGGTTGCGTGTTCAGAGGGCTATCCTTATTCTGCTGGGCACTTGGACTGCATACTGACTGAAGTTGCTACAACTCCTTAAGGAGGAAGTTTTGTGGTAACAGCAAGTTTTGATGATTAGTTGCAAAATCTGCCTAAGGTACTGTTGCAGGAGAGGTTTGTCAGAGCAGTCATTTGTGTTTCTACCTCTGCCTTCACGGGCTGCATGCAGTGAATCGTTAGGCTTTGTAACTGATAGTACACAATGCATGTTTTACTATCTGTTGATAATATGCAAGAGTATCTTCAAATTTGTTCCAGTGAAACAGCTTGTGAGTGCAGAGCAGCCACTGCCAGGTATCTGGGAGAAGTACTGCTCCAGACTGGGCAGTCCCCAGTGATGTGGGTCCTGGTTTGATGGCTTCTAGGCTCATGGTGACATTTTAGACAATGGTTAGCACTTCTCCCGGTGCTTAGACCTTGACTGCCAGAAGCATGTATGCAGACCATAATCAAACAGTGCAATTCCTAGCAGGCATCAAGGTCTCCCTTACTCAGGAGACACCTGAATTCTTAGCTTCCTGAGCACAGTTGTAAGGGCCCAGGTTTCTACTATTGGTTGCTTTTTCCTTCAAGCATAGGAAATGCATTGGTGTATCTGCAAGAAGCAGGAGGGCTGTGTTACTGGACATCAAATTCAAAGGAGTAAGGATGATGCTTGTAAGAAGACAGTCTGCTTGTAAGAAGACAGTAGTTACAGCAGACATAGTGCTAGCTGATATTTTCTGCAAATGTATATTATTTGCTAAACACTACTAATTTCTCTGGAAAGACATAAATAAGTAGCTTTGGTTTACTGTCAGTTCTGAAGGTGTTGCAGAAAGTATTGAGAACCTGACAACGAAAAGAAGCAAAATGCTCTGGAACTCTGTGACAGATGCTTCCTTTTTGGTGTTTGTAGTTGTGTTTCAAAAGTGCTGTAGCCTAGCAAGATGGAAAGCAGCAAAAGCCATCTTTTACTGATAAATTGTGTCATTCTTATAGAATAATGACGGAAATTGTACATAATTTGTTATACATTTTATATATATATATATAAGTGTGTGTTGTCATATTTGTGTTTTGGTAGGAATAAATGTATCAAATTAGTTAAGACATCTATAAAGCTCCAAGTAGTGTATTGCAGGTCTGTGTCAATAACAGGTGGATCAATATCTTAATAAAGAGAAGTGTTCTGTGGATGTCAGTGATCTTTTTGACCTCTAATGAGCTCAAAAAGAGATAATTAGATCTTCAGATCTTCTTATACAGATTTCTTTAGCCTTTATGCCCTCAGCCTCTTAGTATGTCCTTTGTCTCATGTCAAGGTTTTTCCACAACCAAAAAGACAAGATGTGTACCTCCATATATCACACTTAGGGTTGTTACATATTTAAATGTGAAAAGGTAAATGAGAATTCATTTGATAAGGGTTTTTTTCCCCCAGGATTAACATGCTTCTTTGTTTGCAAACAGTAGTTCAGAAGTGGATGTTCTTTAGTCTGTCTTTTAGCACGGCTTGTTTTGCCAAGAAGATACAGAAGAGAATCCACATTGTTAGTATTCAGAAAGCAAGTCAATCATATTGGTGACTATTTTTAGAGAACTGGGATACATTGAAACAGTAGGAGCAGAGTGCATTTTAAAAAGCATTGGTTTTGATCAAAGCCTTTATTAGCCTGTAAAAGGTTATAGCATGGCCCTTGATTCTACATCTCTGTAACAGGAAAAAATTTAATTTACTTTAATTTACTTTACATAAGCTACTTTTGTACAAGTGCAGAGTGTAGGATGTGCTTCTAAATGGTTAGGCCTCCAGGTCAAATTTGCACATTTTTCCAGATCAGGGACATCATGTCTTTTATAATTGTTTTTGAAAGATGTGCAATTTATGTTTAAATTATTCCATGAATTTCCTCTTATTTTGTTTGAGAGTAGGCTCATAAAAATGTATGTTGTTAGGGGTTTTTTTGTATGTCTTTGAATAGTCTTTTTGAGAACACTGTTTTGATAGATCAATAGATAAGTATATTGAATTACCACTCAACAGTTATGCCGAACTCAAGAGAAACACCAATTTCATTGTTTTCAATTAAGGCTAATGTACATTAGAATCTGGTGAAATAGGGGTGTGTGTATATATACTGAAGTACAAGTTGGACGTATTGTACCCATACCACTGTGTATTTCTTCTGTTAGAGCACAACAAAGGCTGGCTGCTCCCAAAGGGATGGGAAGCTATGGGTGGTGACACCTCTCAGCAGGACAGGGGCCATTTTTAACTCCTGTAATAAAAAGCAGTATTTTCAATGCCCACTTTAGTGTTTCTCGCACAGCTTTTATGTCTTTTCAGTGTTTATGAAAGAGAAACAGGGAACTATTCTGACCTCTTTTTATTTTGCAGCCTTATTTCAACATATATATTTAAAACAGCCTTTCCTAGTGTTATTTGTCTCAGTGATACAGTCTGGCTGACAGTTTGTAGGGGTAATGACTCACACTGAGTGCAAGATCTTAAACACTGACAAGCAGTTAGCATAATTGCTCTTCTCTCTTATGGTGCTTTGCATCAGGAGACAGGAACGTACACTGGGAGATTCTTACAAGATCACAGGGAGGTGTTTGTAAGGTGTTAGTGTTCAGTGAGTTCTCTGAAATGCTGTCTTTGGAAAGGAGGCAGTATAATGACAGTTTTAGAAACAACACTCAGGTAGCAGATGAAAATGAATGAGGTTTCAAATCGAGTGGGATTTTAATTTTTTCACTGAAACAAGGTGAAGCAATACCATTCATTAAAGGAACTATTTCAAATTTTTTTAAAATTAATCTAAAACAGAGAAACCTTACACATTTATGAGGTGTGAGGCTATTAGTAAAGAACAGAAACATTGAAATACATTATTTGGAACTAATATCTAAAATGCGGATTCCTGTAAGTTCAATTAATGCATTTTAAAAGGCAAGCTATTAATATTTTCATGAACACAGAATAGTTTTTCTAAGCTTCCCCATTTTCCTTTTCTTCTCATGGCTTCAAGGCTAGTAAACAGGAAAAACAAAAACTAGCTTTGGTCTTTTAAATTTTAGAATTGATTTTCTACTTCAGTAGTGTGTTTACACATAGACATGGGTCGGACGCCAATCCTTTCGTTAATCTACATATTATTACTAGAATTAAAGCCTGTTCTGAGCAAGTGCCAAGTTTTTCATGGGACCATGGGAACGATGGATAGAATATGCAAACAGAACCTGGAGAGAGTCCACTGAAGGGGTGCAGGAGTAATTGGGGGACTAGTACTCATGACAGATGATGAGACTTAGGGAACTCAGGTGCAGAAGAACAGGCTTGGAGGGGAAAACTAACATCTACCTGCTATCTGAAGAAGCTTACAAAAAAGGTGCAGTCAGATTTTTCTCAAAGGCACCCAGTGAAAGTATGAGAGGCAATAGTCATGAGCTGTGGCAGGATAAATCCTGACTGGAAGGAGGTAAAAGATTCTTCCCCAAGAGAAGGGTTAAGCACTGGAAAAGGCTACCTGGAGAGATGTTGGAATCTGTGTTCAGGGAGATTGTGAAGTTTCAACTGGACCAGTTGTTAGGCTTCAACTCTTCTTCAACACCATAAATATAGAGCTCAGAATCTCTTGTTAGGCTAATTAAAGTCTTAACAATCTAACAAAAATACAAAAACCAATTATTGGTAATACTTCATTTACAATAATAATGACAACAGTCACAGTCCACATTATCTAATTAACACCAAAAAAAGCATAAATACAGCTAAAACTGTTATGCAGAAAACATTAATTTTATTCTGTTGCTGTCCTCAGTCTTCTGTAACCATGTACTGCCATTGCCATGTGCTTTGTGCTGAGTTTGCAAGGCCTCAGGGTTAAGGCTGTCTGAATTTTTTTTGACCTTCCTGGAGCTTTTTTTTTTTTTACTTGATTTTGCTGTAACAGCAATTTTTCTGACAAGATGGCTATTGCTAATTAATTTTACTTTTCTTGTGGCACAGTACCGCCATAGATATTATATAAATAAGAGTAATGAACAGCTACTCTGTGAAGAATGAGATATTTACAACTGTAACATAATTTGGAAAAATGCAGACCTGACATGATAGTGGAAACCTTAAGAAGTGAACACATAGAATGCCATGCAGAGCAATACAGGCATGCGATGATTAGAGATGACTCGCAGGCTTGGCACTGAAGACTCCAGGTCTGTAAGTAGTTCACCACTGGTCACTTCAAGAAATACAGACCTGAACCTGGACACAAATGTTTTTAAGGGAAACAAAGAACAAGTTTTAAGATATATAAAACACCATATATATTAACTGTGGATATAGTATGGACTTGCAGACTAGCAAAGAAAGCGCAAGATAGAAATGTGTGTTGTCATATATCTAAAAATTACTGCAAAAAGATCTTAGATTGAGGAAGAAGTAACCCATCAGCATCATACTCCTCCTCACAAAGGACTTCAGATGCTGATGACTTACTGAAAGTCTTTTACCACCACTGCTAGGCTGAAGCCACCAACCTTAGGGACCCACAGGAACAATTAGAGCATGTGCCTTTTACCAGAAGAAGGGTTATAAACTAATAATTGTATGTGTAACAATTTAAGCTGTATTATTACTACTGGGACTTTGCCTTTTTAATACAGAAGTATTTTTTTCTTTATTTGGTTTTTTTTTTTTCCCCTCTAATAATTAGAGCAGGAGTAGTACTAATTCTTAGATCAGACTGTTAAGATTTCTGTTATACTAACAATAAATGTTAGTGTAAGTAAATCTTAGCTTTATGTGTGTATGTGTGTGTGTGTGCATTATCAGGTTTATTTTCTTTTAATCCATGAACAAGATTTTGAGTGTTATGCTTCATATGTCCCTCTGGATCCTAAGGTGAATTATATCAATGTTACTTGAGCAGAAAGCAAGAGTTTCACAGCAAGATGTCTCAAGTTCTTCATGAGGACGAGGTAAATGCTCGTGGTTTGAACCCCCTTCTTCCTCAATTTTACTCCACTCAAGGCTGTTTGCTACTGTCTCCCAGCCCTGTTACCCTAGAGGGTCTGTTTTTCCCACAGTGACTAGGTAGGGGTGCCAGTGTCCTGCCCCAGGTGCTCCAGAGCAAAGCCATCATAGGGAGACAAAAGGCACGTGGCCACCAGCCAATTGCTGCCATTAAAAATCAGGCCAAGGCAAGCTCAGAGAAGCCTGGATATCCTGTGTTGAATACAGAGCTTATGATATTATGGTAAAAATCATATTTTTTGGGCTACAGAGGCCCTGAGAGACTTCATCTAGTTTTGAAATTAGCCCTGTTGGAACAAGATCCTGGACTATGGATCACAAAAGGTGACTTCCAACCTGAATTTCTCAGTGAGTCTTTAGTTTTCTTTAATGTCTTTCCTATAGCAGAGTGTTGTGAATTGCAGGAACACTGTGATTTCAGATAGAGGGAAATGAAAAGGTAAATGTTCCTTTGAATCGTATCTTATAACGGCAAATGAATATTTTTTATATCAACAAAAAGTCCTATCAAGTGCTACTGCATCCAAGTTTCTCATACTAACTGTTTGCTTACAGGAATGTTACACTAGAAATAATGTAGCTATTTTTGCTCCCACTTATTGATGAGAATAATAATAATAATAATAATAATAATAATAATAATAATAATAATAATAGAGGAATCTATGTTTGTTATGAGAAGTTGAGTGATTTGAAAATCACATAGGTGCCACTTGTCACTTCATTATGCTCAGGTTGCCCTGTCACTGAAGAATTTGAAATGGACTAAATAATCATCATTTTCTGGTATCTATTTAAGAGTCTGCAATTATTTTTCCCCCAGGGTTCAATATTTAATAAAAATCTGAAACTTTGATTTTAAGCTTTATGTCACAACCGAGATGTGTAAATCAAAAAGCCATAACAAAGGTAAGGATAGGAGATGCAGAGGCTTCACAAATGCCTTGTTGACCAGAGCTTATGTAAGGTAGAAAAGATATTCAGTTCCTTGACTGGAAAAGGATCATGTGCTACATCAGCAACCTGCATCTCATTTTAAGCCCTCGAATTATTCTTCCATAATATCTCACTACTTCAGAAGTTGCATAGGAACTCCCCTTTAGAGGTGGAATAGTGAGGAGGAGTGATTGGTTAACCCTCGTCATATGCAGCTTCTCAGTTTACCATTCTGGAAAACTCCAGAGGTCCATCAAGTGTGGAATACTGCCTTTCAGTGCTTTTTCAGGGATCTGAAAAATTACCTTGAAATTTATAGCAAAACATTATTGACAGATGATGACTTTTCTTAACTGTTATTTTCCAATTTTTGCTCTGCTAAATTTTTTGCAGGAGCTGTGAGAGACTCCTAATGTAGAAATAAGGCTTTGTCATGTTTTGAAATGTTATAAACTGTGCCTTTCACCCCAGGAAATGTGTGTTTCATTCGTAGGGGGAGAGATATCACTGTTGGAAGTGTAGTTACTTACACGAAGACACTCATATTGTCCACAATTTTGAAATCAATGGCTTAGCAAATGACTTTTGCAAGTAACTACTGCACAGGTCAATAGAGATGCTGCAGTTCTTGCATGTAATGTTTTTTCCTGCCTCAGGACTTCAGTGTGAGATAAGGTCATTTAACATTTTGCAGTGAACTAGAGATTCCAGCTGCCTCTATGTGTGTTGATCTGCAGTAATTTATTACATCGAACATAGATAAACCGATGAGTCATGCTGCTTTGTTTTATGAGGAAAATGTGTAGTTTAAGAGATACTAATTACCCCATTTTGGATGAAATATATAGCTGGAAGGCAAATGTTAATTTTTTTCATGGCACCTACAATTTTGTCAGCCACATTACAAAAGCTAAAATTAATAGCTAAAAATTCATTCTTTTTAGAAAGAGAATGTCTTTTGACAGTGAGTCCAAAGTTTTCAGTTGTTAATTATGCCCATAATTAATTACCTCATTTTTAAATTGCTGCTTTATTTTCTGTTAAAAGTTATTTAAATCCATCTAGATTCCTCTGTCCTTATTAACCTTGCTATGTCTTTTTCAGCTCTCTACATTAAAAATTATTCTCTACAGAGAGGGATTACAGGATATTGTGCCTACAGAAACTACACAGAAATTTTGATAATCCAGGGGCCTCTTCCAGTCTTTTTTTTTCACATACAGAATTGCTCAGTCATGTCATAAATATTCCTACAATATTGTAAATAGCTTAAATGTCTTAAAGAATTCTCTGTAATGAGGATTTTCCAGGCATTTGATCATTCCTGGGACCTTTTAATAAACTCATTCATGATTTCTTGGATCATTTTTATAGCAAGCATATCTGAACACACTGTTGTCATTGATATTCACAATGAAAGTCCCATAAAGAGGTAAAGATAGATAAAAGGTCTTCTTATAAATCTATAGGTCACATTGACCTATATTGCTGCTGTTAGCAGCAGCATCATGCTGAGAGATCCTGCTCACTGGGTTAAGTACCATGGACTCTGTATTCTTTCCAGAATTACTGCTTTCCAACATATATACTTCCGTACTGTAAACAGGTATTTTAATTCTGACTTAATTTCCTTTGGGTATTTTAAATACCTTCTGTATTGCTGCTCACAAATAGTTACGTATTTTTCTAACATTCTTATTAACCTTATCACTTCTAAGTATCTTCTTTACATCACTTCTAATACATTTTATTCTTTAAGTGATTGTCCATATGAGCATTCACACTGGCAGTGCACATACACTTAAACAACTTAAGCTGGGGGTGTTTGAACCCTATATGCCACTGTGTTCTTCCTCCTTGCTTGAGTGTGCATAGATTGTAATGGGAAAGGTGTGCTCACTGTCTTAAGGTCTTCTCAGCAGTCTGGCTAAATCGGGACTTTTCTGGAAGTTCATGTCCTTGTCAATGGCCTAACTAAATATTACTTCTGACTCTTTTCAAATTGTGAATTAGTTACCTTTCTCTTTTTGTAGTATTCTCTTCCTTTCCTCTTTCTGCCAAATCCTTACATCCCTTTCGCAATTCTCTGGATCTGAAGGGCTTCATACTGTGGGAAAGACCACTAGAAAATAACTCTGCAAAATATACTACTCTGTGGTCCTTTCAACCAAAAGTACATACCAAGTGGTAGATGTCAAGTTTAGGAGCCCACTCTGCTTCCTTCTAGAATTCAGCTGGTTGTGTACAAGGTCAAGTTGCTATTAAGAGCTGTTATGAAGAAAGCTGTGAGAAGTTTTAGTATGGTCTCATTGCTCCTTCCCTTGGGAGCTGCTTTTTGGCTGAGGCTGTCACCTTTGGTCCCCACCTGAGCTGCACTGCAGCTGCACTGCAGTCATACCAGTGACATCTAACTTGTGACAGATTTGACCCACAGATTTGACTTCTTAAAGAAAATCCATTTCCTTCCATTTGGAGTGGTCATTGGATTCAGCCTTTTGTACTCAAAGATGGCGTTAGGAAAATGAGTCTTTCCCCTTAGGTCACCAGGCTTCTTCTGAGGCAACCCCATTTATCTTTGAGGTTTTGGTAAGAATTGTGCATGTGGATGCTTTAGCAAAATGAGAAAGAAAAATTACTTACTAGTAAGTAGAGGCCCTGTGAACTGTGTTGCCCTGAAAGATGTTCACAGCCTGTGTGCCTTGCTGACTCTCAGAGCCATGTTTTATGTTTTATGTTTTATTATCTTTTGGTTTTCCTTTAGATTCAGATTGAGAGGAATGTAAATTTTTATGGAGTGGAAGGGGAGGTGATATGGGTGCGGTTATGTTGTTACTCTTAGAGCTAAAAAGTGCGTGTCCAACCCCAGATGCTTGGGCATATACGTACCTACAGCGTGGTTATGTACAACACCTCTCAATATATATGGACATTGAGAAAAGTTGTTTTTTTGTTGAAAGCATTAAGTTTACTTGTTCTTCTGGATTATCAGTTAGCTTTGTGGAAACCTGCGATGTCTCAGACTTGCTATACAAAATACTCAACATAAAAATATGTTTCTCAGTAAATTGCATTTAGAAATATGCCAGGAAGTTCGATTGCAAGCCCTTCAATCTGTGTTACTGTACTAATTTTTAAACCAGAATGTTGAATAACACTGTCATATGTTTGTATAAATATAAATTATCACATTCACAGTCATTATTTTTGACAAATGTCCTCTTGTTAAAAAAAAAAAAAGTCTGAATGCTGTAGTAAGGGAACAAACTCAAAAATTACAGCTATATTGATTTTTGAGGTAGATCTGGTTGAAATGATTATAGGTCAGAGTAAATTTGACATCTTGATAAAAATCTGCTTAACCTTTTTAAAATGCTGTAGAAGTGACAGTAAACACCCTCCCCGAACTTCCTCTCCCTGTATTTTCTTACTTCACTGAAACCTGACACTTTCCTTTTAAATCCTTACCAGAGCCACTAATGAATTCTTTCTGTCCTCCTCCAGTTTTAATGTGTTTTCAGGTGGCAGAGATTCAAAAAGGAATAAAAAGGAAAAAGATAATTGAGAGAGGATGCAAAAGTCCACAGATTTAACTGCTTACAACTTCCATATTCAACTCATCTATATCTACTGAAATCCGTTTCTTGAAATTAATTTGTTCCTTTTAAAAGTAGGGGGTGTTGTCTAACTGAAATGTTCGAACAATTTTCATGAGCAGAAGAGGGATTGTAGAGTAGCCTCCACTAGATCTGTTTTCAAAATATAATTTATAGAAGGTTTTATTCCTACTTAAGAATGTTTTTGTACAATGTAGGAAGAGAAGTCTCAAATGTGAAGAGGTTACTTAATCCTTCTCCTTGCTTGGTGATGGGACCAAGGATACTTGAAACATCCTCAACAGATGTCTGTCTTAACTATCTCTACAAAATCTGGATCTTCTATACCTTTCCTAGATGACCTGTTTCCCTCAGTTTTTATCTTTGGGGAATATTTTTCCTTTTACCTGTCTTAACTAACCCACAGTGCAATCTAGGCCTCTGAATTGCATTGGATAAAAATGAGGTTTATTCCTTTCCTCTTTATTTCAGCCTTCTGTGAACCTGAAGGCTATTGCCCTTTAATAGGGCAAACAAGCCCAGTTTCCTCCACTGTGGCTTGTAAGACATGTTTTCTAGACCTCTGATATTTTGTGTTGTCTAATTATCTCCAGTCAGTCTAGGTGATTTTCTGTAATGTTAAACACTTTGGCAGTGTTATTTTTCTTTTTAAGTACAATTTGACTTTTTAGAGGACCTTGGAATATAATATGCTATTGCCCTTTCACTTTTACATTTCCAAATGTTTGTTTAAAAATCAAATTACTGGAGGTCAGATAAAATCCACATTTAAATCAGTACCGTTGGTGGACTGGAACTGTCTCCACGGTTTCATTGCTCTTTCACCACTCCATTCTATATAGTATTTTTCCTGCTTTTAGAGTGTAGTTATATAAACCACCATGCACTGAATTGAAAGTTATTTTTGCTTATTTGCTGTAACCAAAATCTAATATAAATATGTAGTATTTATCTTTTTCCTCCTAAAGGGAGGAAAACAAAATTGCCTCTGGCTCTTTGAACTACTGCAATTTAAAATGGTTTCGTGTTTTAAATATTATTAATGCAATTCAGCTGTCTGTGTAGAATATTAGACTGGTCTAAGAAAAAAAATGGCTGCAACACTGATGCCCTTTAGTCAATTGCTGGGAAGTCTGCTGCATCCCTCAAATCTTGTACCCTGAAATTGCAAGGAAGTATGTTCTCCTAGCCTTTTTGTACCTCTAGATCCCTCCCTCTTAACACTATATAGGGGTTTTTCAGCAACTGGTAGTATTTGAAGGCTCTTCCATAGTCTTATTCTGTTGACTGTGTAAGAACCTTCTTCCAGCTAACATGTATTTGTGGCTGCTCTGTATTTTAATAAACCAACTTGCCTTTCTCCTGCGCTGTTATTTTTATGTGGTGCTTTGGCATTTCTATTTTACTACTAAGTAATAAAATCTGATGGAGCAAAGAATTGCATCTGACTTTTCCCAAATTCATCACTTTGAACACCCCAAACCATCCTTTAAATAACTTCATCAAGAAACATTCCTTTTCCTCTGTCATTTGCATTTGTGGCATCCTTAATCTTTCTCAGATATTCTTGTTAAAATTATCTCAAAAGGCATTTTATACTCTTAAATATCATTCCATTTCCTTCTTTTGTATCTCTCTCTGCGAATAAATGGGTGTCTTCTTCCATGTCTCTTTTCGTCTATTGGGACAGCTCTTACATTCCTCATGTATATCTCTCTTCTTTCAAAGTACATTTTTTTCCTGTAAAGTCTTTCAGTGATATCTTTTGCCCTATGAAAACTAGGACTGGTTTACTCTTTAGAAAAATAGCAGGTTTGACTCCTACTACTGGATTTATTTTGTGTGATTAGTCAGATTAGTGCTTTTAAATATTTGTGAATATCTGATATATTGGTCTCATTCAAACTGTATTCAGCATCCTTATCCCCACTTCCCGTTTTTTTAGATGACCGTTCAATAAAAACCTCAAAAATGTAAAAGAACTTGCCTGCTACTCTCCCCTAGATAGTCTATGAAAAGAAGGATAAACTCTTTTGAAAACACTAAAATGCAAAAGCTAAAGTCAAGTCCCAGCTATTCAATATTCTCAGCCTCTCACTGAGTATGAGGAACTGCTTGTGAAATATGAGAGAAATTAGAGAGAGGACACATGAGAGTATCTTTGCCTATGGCAAATATAACAACAGCAGGAGGCTTCAGTCACACACATACAGGCTGAGAAACTGTTACGGGTCATGGTCTCTTATGGGTCATGATACAACATGTGTAGCCATGCAGACATAAGCTTATTAGGGTCAAATTTTTAAGCTAAGTTCCTTCTCGGTTCTTTAAGCTACCGTAAGGAGATTAAGCCTTGATTTATTCCTGAACATTGTATTTGCATATGAACATCACTCCATGGCTAAAAGGGTGAAAAAAACCAACCCAAAAATAATGTTACCTTTAAAAAAAGGTAACTACACAAAAATCAGGAAACTGATTGAAAACAGCATTTAGGAGATAATTTGAAATCTGAAGTCAGGAAGGAGACACAGAGATTATTTAAACCACCACAAGAGGCTTAGATGACAAGGACATTTATTTAAAATATTTTAAATATACCAAAAAAAGTTGTTCAAAAGCAGAGTTAAAGACATTGCTAGGAATAAAGTTCATAAGAACAGGCACACTGAGGCAAAGGAAATGACCACCTAGCACCTAGCACCTTGTTGCTAGCCAGTAGCTTATGCCTATGAAAAAGTGAAGAAGAAAGTCTTTTGCATATACTTCCCTGATGATCTCTCTGCGCACAAGCAAGTCTGTGCTTCAGTTACTTAATGAACCAGAATTGATGTGGCATTTAACTGATTTTGATATCCACAAGTCCTATGGCACACGTTCCAGTCAACTGCAAAAGGTGTGAAAAATAATTTGCATAAGGTGTGAAAAATGATTTCCTTTTGTTTGTTTTAGTCATTGCCTGTGTAGTTTTATTTGATGGCTACTTAAGTCAGTCTCAAATAATCTAAAGCTTAGATCACTGTGTGCCTGTTTTAAAGTTTCTTTCTTGCTATTTTCATTAGATTTTTCAAGTTCAGCAGTTATCAGCTTTCTCATTATAGGTTATCAAATGTGACTACTCAAGCAGTAAGACAGTACTAAATTTGTATAGCCTTTTTTAATTTTCTGCTTTTAGCAGATAGTGGAAAATTACTGTATTGATGACTTTACACAGATAATGAATTTTCAGGCTCTAATGGTGTCTAACAAGCCCAACCTTTTTTTCTAACATTGAATAGGAAATTTCCTGTAGTATTTAGAGAACAGTGTAATATTGTGGTGGGTTAGCTCTGGCTTGCAGCCAAACTCCTACCTAGCTACTAACTCACCTTCCCCCAACCCCAGCAGGAAAAGGGGAGAAAATAGGAAAAAAAATAGGGATGAGAAAGCTCATGGGTCAAGATAAGCAAATCACTTACCAATTACCACTGTGGGCAAACCAGACTGAACTATGAGAAAATTAACTTAATCTCTTGACAACTAACACAACTTTGGCTAGTTAGAAGCAAAAGAGACAGATAATGTAACCATATCCTTCCTCACCCTGCTCCCAGGCTCAGTTTCACTCCTTCACTTCCAGTTCCTCTACCACTGTTCAAGCAGCATGGAGGGGAATACAGGGGAGGTCAGTACATAGGAATTCCTCTCTGCTGCTGCTGTTTCCTCCTCATGGTTTTCCTCTGCTCCAGCATGGGCTCTCCAGAGGCTGCAGTTTCATCAGGCATATCCATCTGCTCTGCTATTGGTCTCCATGCGCTGCAGCGTGGATATCTGCTCCAGAATGGAGCTTTTTCTCCTCTGCTGACCTTTATGTTCCCTCTTCTGTATCACTCCTTTTGTTTCCTCTTTTTCTCTCTGTCTGCCTTTTCCTGCGCTTCTTCCCACACGTTCTCCTGGAGATACCACCAGCTTTGCTGCTGGAGTCAGTTGTTTCTGCAGTGGCCTCTCTTTCCACAGAGGCCACCCCTGCAGCTCCTGTGCTGCCAAAACGCTGCTACCCATGCCCAGTGGAAACAGAGGTCTCTCAGCAGGGACATGGGGACCATAATAGCTGCAGTGGTGAGGCAGGCAGAAGGGAGCTCTTGGTGATAGCTGGTGCATGCACTGTATTGTGTATTCTGTGAAACCATGGACATGGGCTTCTGTGACCTATTTTCAGCTCTTCAGTCCTATCCTTCTCCTAGTTATTACAATTAACTATTGTCAGAAAAGAAAATGGCCCTGATAATTGTTCCTGTTCATTTTGTCACTTGGCTCTAAAACCTGTTGTACTGCAACATTAATTTGTATCAGCTTCTTTGATTCATAGCCCTGAATTAGTAGCTTTGCATCTTACCAATCTCCTCTTTTTGATAGGAATGAAAAGTTATGTAGTTTTTTAGCAGTCTTTGTGCAGTAGATTTTTAAGTTCCTTTGGCCCTGCCAGCTCTGTGTTAAACTCCTTGAGAATAAGAATCCTTTGTTTTTATTGCTCAGAGAAAGTTATTTCTCCCGAACTTTGTTTTTCATGCTTTTTAATGCTTTTATGCTCTTCTCTGTTCCTTGCGTTTGGAAAGAATGTGTGCTTTGAAACACTGCCTATCTCCAATTATATATGTGATCCTTTAGAAGTGCTCTAGCCAGAGTAGATCCTGACACCTGCCTTCCATCCCAACTCTAAGCTATAGTGGCTACTGTGATCTTTCAAATGTGAGAGGACTAAGGGAAAAAAAGATTATAAATTGGTCTTGTTAAATTCCCTTTGCTTTATAGGTCACATTTGGTTTTGTTCATGAGTTCGTGCATCACAGATACCTTTAATAATGCCCTTTAGTGCATTAAAGGGAACCCTCAGGCAGCCCTGATATGCTGCAACAACTGGAGCTGCAATTTACCTTTTTTTTACATAATTAAGAAAAAGGCCTAGTGCTCACAGGGATTATGTGCAGCTGTAATACTGTCCACACTGACAACACTCTTTAAAAGCACGGTTACAGTAAAGAGGTTTACTTCAGATCACTAACTGCTCATCACTGATTTTTCAGTGTATAGATTGCTGACCAAAATCTGTCTGTGATGAACAGAATTTTAAATTGATAACAACTCCATTTTCTCTCCATATTTGAAAAAAAACAACTTTGCACCAGTAGTCTTCCTGCATTTTAAGTTATTCTTCTAGGTTCTTTTAAAATACATCCTTGCACTTGCTAAGAAGGAACATTTGTTTTCTGGTACCATAGGGGAAAAAATATGTTCAGCTTGTTAGAGGAGTTATAAAAATAGAAGATGGAAGTTAGTGTGCCTGGAACTGTTATTGTGACATGCAAATACTTTGTGAATATGCCCAAGGATGTCTGGGGTTATTTATTGTTCTAACAAGATAATTTAATCAAAATCATAAGCTTTTGTTTTTCTTTTTATACCAGCTTTTTAGGTGAAACCTTTCTTTTATACGTAACTGTCATGTAACCTTTTGTTTCTCTGTTAATATATGCCTTTCGAGTGCGAATTGATTGCTTATTTTGTGTATGTCCTGTGATAAACTTTCTCTCTGTTTTTCCTCATTTTGTGTAAACTGTGGGGCTCATTTTTCTTTTCCATATGCATTTTGTAGAGTTCTTGTAAATTAATGTGTACATCTTCAATGAGTTCGAGGAATAAATGGTATGTCACAACCCAATTTAGAATCAGTAGCATATGAAAAACATATTGCTGTTAGCTGAAGCCCCATTGATTTTTGCATATAAAATGCAATTAAATATTATTGTTGTTGTTATGTTTTTGTTCAAACTCTGTGCAAGGAGTCTTAATTATGCCAACAGACTATCATTAAAAAGCTGTGTAATGCTATAAATAGATGTACTATAACTTACTCACATAAATCACTGTAGCACAGTTTCTTCCTAATTATTTTCATTCAGTTAAAATTTTTATCTAACCAGTAAAAGACAGAAGCACATTGTTGCATAGCATAGAATACATTAGCATTTTAAAGATATCACTTTCTGAAGGTGAGTTGGTTGACAGGTATGAAGAGTATAAATAATGATGCACTGAAGAGAAAAGGAAGAGGCAGCACCATAGTATAATATGCCTGTAATGCAAATGTGGATGCAGTAGGTGATCCTCAGGAAACGCTGATGACAGTTAAGTAGAACCACATATGTTTGGGATGCTTTAAAATGCAGGCAGTTGTAAGATCTGAAAAATTTCTTCTATGCTGCCTGGGATGTACTTTAAAAAAAAATCAAGTCAGTGTGATGTTTGTTGAGATTTTGGTAAAAAAAGTGTATGTTGTATGAATATGTGTAGGAAAATAACCATCAATTTTGAGAAGGAGAGAGACTTTTCTACATTGTGATGAAAAAGTAGAAGCCACGTGATAAATGTCTGTTAGTCATAGTGAGGATTTATGGTGATTTGCAGAAAAAGCATGCTGTTATTTTCCATACTAGTAGGAGTAAACTAAGTAATCGGAGTCTCAGTGACAAGATAAAAAATTCCAATGCTATGGAAATAGGTAAGGACTTCAACCCTTTTAGGATCTTGCATAATCAATGAGGCAGGACAACTAGACAGTGGAATTGTGGACTATGGAGAGCCATGAGAGACATATTGAACTTGTCTTGACGGGATGGAGGGAGCTGAAGGAGTGGCCACAGTGTACATCACTACTGAAAGTACATTGCACGTTTTCGAAAGAGATTCAGTATCCTTTTAAACCCCAAATCACATTAAAATGTGGTCCTGCTCACTGATGTCACTGTAAAAATTAAAAAATCCCTAACAGCATACAGCATACATCAAAGGATTTTTATCCTCTGCAGGTGTCATCAAATATCCTCAGGATGACTAATCCTGACAGACTATTATAGGGGATCCCTCAAACTTTGTTTCACAAAGTTTCAAGTTGATCATGAATTTAAAAATGTGAACATACTCAATCCTCACTGAAAATGATTGGGACATTCAGAAAACCCTATTTAAATCTTAATTAAGTGCTGCAGTGCAGGGGAAAGGGGGGAAAGGACATAATGTGCACACACAGCAGACTTCAAAACTGCCTTAGTCTGTGGTTTCAGAGTTGGAAAGGTTGTTGCTCCTATAGCCTGGGTACTTTTGCTCTGTATAGGACAGGCCAATCATTTAGTCCATGAAAGTACTTGACCAGAGTTCTCCCAACAAGCTATGGTACTCATTTTTGCATCCTCCTCCTGTCAGCTTTTGTAGCCTCTTTGTCTTCATATGTCCACTTCAAAGGGCATTCTACCACCTCCTTTTCTGGGAAAGCGATTTACTGTAGAATAGTAATTTTCAAGAAAGTTTCGTTTTCTTAATACTCAGGAAAACTTTGATGCAAGATTAGCGTATGGTTCAGTCACTGTCTTTGTCTAGTATATCACATTTTTTAGGGAAGAACTACATTGCTACCAGATTCAGAGAACCATTGTCAAAACTCTTCTGTCTCTTCTTGAGCATAAGCATAGACTCTACACACCATTGTTACCTTTCAAGTGACTCACTGCCTTCCTCCGTTTCCAGGCATAATATCTGACACTTTCTTTCATAAAATAAACTCTTTACCCTGAAAGTAGCAGAACAACTAGGCATTTATGTGCAACGAAACACATTTTCACTGAGAGGAGAAAACAGTGGGTAGTGTAACTGAAAAGTATAGCTTTAGTTGACAAGAAATGCACAAAGTCACTTTCAGTACCTGCATTACAGTGGCCTTTCTTAAACGATGCTAGAATTTCAACCTGTTAATATGGGTAAGTAATAAGACGCATTTTTAAGAAGCAGGAAAGAAAATAAAATAACTGATATGATATGATATGGTGCAAGTTTTTCATTCCATGGAAATATTTGCTTAAGTTGGTCATGTGATTAGCATAACCTTATTGAATTAATTGGTTTCTTAGTCTGAAAAACCCACATATTAAAAAAATAATAACTAAAGTGCCCTCTAAAAAGCTTTGTATTTTGTGAGGTAGGTTTGGCATTGGGAACATTCTGGTGTCAGCTGCAGGGTGAGTGCAGTAAGAGCTTCTTCTGAGACACTGACTGTGTTAACAGACATGAAGGGTTGTTTACCCCTTGAAAAAGATGTGCTCTTGAGCAAATTAAACAGCACTGCAGGGACTGCTGTAACCCCACCATACCCATTGCTTTGAGGTAATTATAACTGGTGCAGTGCTGCCTCTGTATCCCCACTGCCTCAAGTTCCTATCTCTCTTATGTCTGATATCCCTATGCAGGGCAATACCTACACAGGACAATATGCTTGCAAGTTTTCTTCATTTGCAAAAAAGAAGATTTTTAGCCTTTCAGCTCTATAGCTACAATGTTAGGTTCTTCTTTCAAAGGGAGTAGACATAAAATCACAGAATGGTTTGGATTGAAGGACACATAAGGATCATCTAGTTCCAACACCCCTGCCATGGGCAGGAACACCTTCCACTACACCAGGTTCCTCACAGCCCCATCCAATCTGGCCTTGAATGATGTAGGATAACTTATATTTGA
Source organism: Neopelma chrysocephalum (assembly GCF_003984885.1). Classification (NCBI taxonomy): domain Eukaryota; kingdom Metazoa; phylum Chordata; class Aves; order Passeriformes; family Pipridae; genus Neopelma; species Neopelma chrysocephalum. The sequence goes on from NW_020897690.1 coordinate 17,260,233, forward strand.
ATGTTATGTAGCATCCATTGTTGAAATGCACTGTATTATTGAAATGAAAGGGTTTTTTTAATATATAGATATTAAAAAAAGTATTTTTGTAATGAATTACAGCAGAATAAGAAGATGGCATGGTAGGATTTCGTTAATTTGTGTTTTGATTTAATTTGAATTTTAGTACGCAAGTCACAGCTTTAAGAAGTTGGAAAAATACAAATTTAAGACATATCTTTGCCCTTTGAAATTTTATATTTGTATGTAGTACTTAATTGTATAAATTACAGATAGAAAAAAGGCACTTGTTCAGGAAAGTATGTCTAGATATGCCTTAAATACACTTAAATTCCTACCCTTGTGAGTCATGTTGAGTGAATTCAAGTACCTGTTGATAGAGAACACATAAAAAAAAAAATAGCAAAATTTTTAAAGGACTAGGCTGTGTTGTGTAGCTTGCCTGCTTTGTCTTCTTGGAAGTTCATTGAAATGTTAAAAATCAATCATAAGAAAGCTACTTGCCCTCCACCACTGAAAGTAAAGTATTAATTTAGTTTATTCTGGACCAGCTAGTTGTTCTCAGACCACCCACACCTCCAAAAAAAATTGAAAAGAAAGGAATAGAAAGCCATTCAATTTAATTAATTCCTAATGTTTAATACTTTGTTATTATGTATGAAAATTGGTAATAGATTAATTTTAAATAAGTACAAAAGCATCTGAAATTTTGCTTAGATGAAAGGGGATATTAAAAAATTGAAAAATTAAAAAAATATTTTTTCTCTTTTTGGAAAATTAAATCAGCATCAAGAAGAGATGTTACTGTAAAAATAAAAATTATTAGAAAGAAACACTGTACAGAAATTAATTGATTTTTCTCTTTCAGAGTAGGATAATATTCAGGAACTATGCCATGTAATTCCCTACAGTAAATCTAGAGAATAATTTTTTTAATACTTCTGCACTCATTGTGGAAGAAGGGAGTTTCTTACATTATTGAAAACTCATTGCAGCATTTATCTCAAGGTGAAGTGTGAGGAGGAGAGGTCAAGGAATAGATAGATTAAATAAAATAAGTGGTAGTTAATCCTCATGTCTGTGTATTCAGCAGAGAGATCCAAAGAAGCTCAGGAATGGAACAATTGAAATCACCAAGACTTGTGCTGATGCTGCAGGGCAAGAGGGAGACAACTGTGATTAGAGTTCTGGCAGAGCTCTAAGGAAGGCCAGAGGACTACTGGCTTCGAAACCCACTGTCTGTTTTGGGCATATTAGTGGAAGCAGAATGCAAGATCACTGAATATTTGTTGAGGGTGAGGTATGGAAGAAAAGTCAAGACAGATTCTGTAGAGGAAACAATAAGAATTCTCTGAAGGTTTCAAATCTTGTGGGTGAAAATGATCCATTGATATGGGCTACCTGGATTTCTGGAAGACAAGATCCCTCAGAAAAGGGTCTTGAAGAATGTAAGCAGTCATGGGACAGGAAAAAATATCTTTGCATAACCAAACATTTAAAATTTTATTAGTTCTCCCCTTTGAGAAATTTTTTAAAAATTTATTTTAAAAAAATTCCTCATGTCCCTTCAATTTTCTTTTATGCTTAGATTATTTTTTAACTAACTTTCTGTGTTGCTCCAAAAAAATAAAGATTTCAGTAAAAGTTGCTTATCAACCATAAAATATCTTCAAGTCCCAGAAAGAATAATTTGCTGTTGGAGCATGTTCCACCAATCTGCACAGTGTTATTCACAGAAGTGCTTTAGTGTCACATAAGAAGATCTGTCAGCTTCTACAGTGAGCTTTATGCTGCCCAAAGGAAAGCCATAAATAAATTTAGTTTGTTATATAAGATAGTTTTAGGTTTCTATTCATGTATAAAATAAAGCCTGAGTATGCAAGTATACAGAGTATACAGAGTTTATGTACATTTCTAGAAGATGAAAAGAATACTTAAAGAGTAATTTACTGGAATTCATAAGGTACAGATTTACAGGGCTTTTTTTCTGGCTTTACTGTAGCCAGATAGATTTGTTTATGAAATAACATGGATATTTAGGGTAGAGCCAATTGTTAGTGTAAGATTAACAGCAGGCATTTTCCATGTTCCTTCATAGAATTGTTCCTGTCTAGTGTTTCCAAGTAGCAACTATGTTTGCTACTCCAACTTGCAGTGTAGCTTGGGCCCCAGTTTTTGGTGTAGACCCACATTTTCTTGTTGACCATTTCCCCCAAAAAAGTAAAACCATAACATTAGGTAATTGAAGGTATTTTAAACCTGGGCAGCTGGCCCAGCCATCTTTCCTTTCTGTCTCCTGTGTCACACTGAAGAAACATGATTTTATTGCTGGTCTTCCAATTCTTCCTAGGCCATATTTTGTTCCTATCTTCTGCACTGGAAGCAGAGAATTGAAAATGCTGTATTGCATATGCTGTTGGATTTCTGTACCACTTGAATAGAAAAAGTATACCTGGGAAACCATTCATTCAATGTGCTGCTGTTAGATACTAGAAACAGGCATCTGAAAAATGCAAATAGGAACCTATAGATGAGGAAAGTTAGCTGAAACCAGCAGAAGTTGTTATTAGTATGTCACCTTCACCTTAGTGTTGAGAGAAAAACGAACTTTGAAGAAGTTCTGCTGGAAGATGTGAGGTGATTGGTCTGGATATCTATTACTGTCCTGAATCCAATGAATTTTGGTCTGCTGGAGGAGCTGTAGGTTTGGAAAAGAAAGATGGAGCATTTGCTCTGAATCAGCTGTCAGTATTTCAGCATACAGTCTCAGACCAAAGCACCAGGCTTCCTTGGAGACTTCAAATGGAAAAGGATACAGGAGAATAGCAGAGGAACTGGTATCACACCAGGCAGATATGATGCAGACCTTTATCTGTCAAGCATTAAATAATAACTACCTTATGTATGTGCAGTGTCATTCTTTGAACAGCAGTTACAAGCTAAGGGATGAGCTTCTGCAATGGAAGTTTCTTTTGAATTGCCCAAATAAGAAAGTACCTTTTGCCCCCAGATAATTTATAGAATTTGCTCACAGCATGGGCTGCAATCCATACAGAGGTAGGCATGGCTGCAAAGGCTTAACCTTACTGAATCACTGAGAAAGCTTATTCAAACTTTAAACCACACTTGGTATGGCAGAGCATGACTCATAGGTCCTTGGATGGAATAGCTACCAGTCTCAAACATGAGAGTTTTATTTACATCATAGTTAACTTAGAATAAGTTAGAATAAGTTAACTCTTTACTTAAGGAAAGCCCAGAATTGTTAATGAAACAGAGGAAATAGCAAACTTGAAAATAAATCTCTTATTGAGTCCTTGCAGAGGAGAGTTTCCTCCAGCTTCTTCTAGAAAGCCCTTCTAGTTAACAGCTTCCAGTGGCTTCCAGCATTGAAACAACCTCAGCAAGTCCCTTTGGGGTCTCTAGGAAATCTTCTGTCACCTTTACACTTGCACGACAGCTTGCTCTGCAGAAGTCAGTTGCACTGTGGTAAAGTAATATCTCGCTTCTTCATGCTTTCTCCCTGATTGCTCCACCCAGTCTTCCAAAAGGTTCTTTCTGCTGCACCTCTCAGTGACTCTCATTGTGGTGGATCTACTTGATTCAGAGTGAAGCATTCCCTTCCAGTCACAACCCTTGGGGGAAAAAAAAAAGGCAATTATTCTTAATACTGATATTGGAAACTGAAAACAAGCAAGTTCTGCAATGACCCAAACTGAATATGTAGGGCCTTCTATAGGAAGGCCCTGATTCATCAGAACACAACAGAGTATTTAGCACATGTTCTGTGGATTCTTGGCAGGACTTAGTATTTGCATGTTGCTAAGCTGTGCTGAACGTGGCAATGCAAGTGCTGTCATGGGGAAGACAACTATTTTAGGGTGTACCTTCGAGGCAGGATTGAGAAGGAAATTTCCTCCCTCTTGCTTATTAATAACAATAGTGTACTAATAAAAATCAGAAAGTGTATTTTATAACATTTCTTACTACAAGTGGCTCCAAATATATAGAAGTCTAGTTTTTTACCATTTTCTTCAAAATTATATAGTGTAAATGGTACAAAAAGCAACGTAAGTGTGAAAAAAGTACATATTCTGTAATCTTTGCTAATATCATATAGAAAGAGTTTTGAAGCAGTAAAAAAATTCACCAAGAGGACTGGAACAGGAGCCAAGTATGAAAATAAACATCTTGTTACATTAAAGATGTAAATTTTTTGTTCTTCCATCCTTTCCAGGAATTATGGTTCCTGTAGCTTAAACATTCGGCATTATTATGCCTGTATTGCTGAGGTTTCGCTGATGAATAATAAATTATGATCTTGTGAATTACATGGTAAAATGTTATTGGTTATATATTACCTTCTGGTTTCTTTTAATTTTATCTCTTGAACAGCCACACAATCCTCATTGTCAACACATTTTTCTGATAGATAGATCTATTAATCTGTGTTTAAAATGCAGAGTTTCAAAATTAATCAAATTAAATAAAGGCATGAAGTATATTGATGGTGTATGCTGGAAATAATCAAAAAGAATTTTAGGTAAAGTCACAAACCATTTCCAAATTTCTCAAAAGCTTGGAATTTTTATAAGTGCAGTAATCATAGAATAGATTTAGTTCATCCATACCATATTTGCCTTTAGAAATAATACTGCCACAATCAATCAGCTGCAGCTTTCATATTTTTTTTTACACTTCATATTCACATGTACAAATTTGCAGGCATCAGTGTGTAAACCAGGATTCCAAAACAATAGACATAGAACTATATCTATTTTAAAACCCTCAATATGTGAGGACAAGAATTCAGACCTAATATCTCAAGGGGAAAAACTGGACCCCATCTTTTCCAGTGCTGAAGGACATTTATCAAATATCCCCACTGGATTGAACATCCCAAGAGAGAGAAAGAGGAAGAGCAGCAGCCCTTGTGCAGGAGTCTGGGGATTAGAGATTCACCTGGAGTGCTGCAGTGACAGGAAATCTAGTACTTGCTTCAGTAATCTTTAAATGGTTTCATATTAGAGGTAATTAGTTTCACTTGAAAAGGCTGCTAGGGCTCTACCTCCAAAATAACCTCATGCTCACTGATAAGCATTTCTCCATGGGGATAGGAAGAGAGATGAGGTCTCATTTTGGCAGAGGACTGTTTTGAACAAGGGTCGCTTACAGAGTGTATTGTCTAACCCATGTATCTCCTGTTAAAGAGTGAAGAGTTCTGGAGCTGACATCCCATTTCTGCACTACTGGTCACTGTGTCTCTGTACTGAGCCTGTGTTAGTGGCCACAGATGCAGGCAGCTGATGTGGTGACCTGGTGGGGGACACTTTGTGAATCACTACGTCAGCCAAAGCTGTGTCCAGCCTATCACGGGGAATATAAAAACAGCCATGGAAAAAACTTTTTTGTGTGCAAAAAAGTTACCCATTGGGCATCAAAACGTTATCTAGCCAGGGACCCATGGTGCCTCTGCACAAACACAGTTCACAAGGAAACAGGCAGCTGCTGGAGGCTGTACACAAGCTGTTTTGTGTAGAGGACCTCTACACCCAAGTAGGGTATCTTCACCTCTCAGGGGTTGTGGCCCATGGACAACCCATGCTGGAGCAGGGACACACCTGAGGGCACTGCAGCATATCAATGTCCCAGGCCAGAGCAGGGACACTGAAGAAAAGGGCAACAGAAACCATTAAGTGCAGAGCAACAGAAGTGGTTAAGCACACAGTGTCAGAAGAAACTATCACGCTACTCTCTCAGCTTCCTACACTGCCTGTCTCCTCATGACAAGAATTTTGATGGACTGAGTATAATCCGTAGCAAAAATAGGGAAAATTGAGACCAGGAACTGTGGAGGATAGATGATTGTGTAAGTGTCTGCCTCACTTATTTTCTTCTTTTTTTTAAAAAACTGCAATTAGCAATGAGAGGTTTGTTTTTGTTTGCAGTAAATTAATTCAATTAAAATTGCCTGACTCTAGACTGTTTTGCTCACAACAGAGTCCCAAGCACATAGAGGTGCCTCTTTCCAGCCTGGAGCTAAGCACCTGGTGACTCTTAGTACAGAATCATAACCAGTACCCTTTTCTGGGTATATTCCAATTATGTGACCTCCTCTGGCAGCTCTAATTTTTCTCAGTTGCATTTTTAGGATTCTGATTTTCTCTGTGCATTGCACACACAGACTTAGTGCCTGTCCTCGTGTGATGGGTTTTCCCTAGGTGACAAGGCACTGGAAGGTCTGGTATTTACCATTCCTGTCCTTCTGTAAATAAGCCTGAGTTTCTGTCTGCGTACCTATATGCGTAAGTACTTCTGAAACCATAGAAAATCCTTTGGAAAATGTGCTGACAGCAACATGGAAAATGTTGTTCAGGAGTTTTAGAAAATGCAACCAGGCTAATTCTGAAAGCTTTAACCCTTGCTGTATTTTATACTAACTTTTGTTTTGTGGTTAGGCCTAGTAATGAGTGTTAAGGAATAGTTTAGCATATACCTGCCATACTGTAAGTTCTTGTTTGAGTTTTTTTTCCCTGATCAGGTTCCTCAAAATAAAGAGAATTGGTTTTCAAAACACTGGGGTTTTTTATTTATTTTCCAGAGGGACCAAAGTTTTTCATTTAAAATTTTTTGTCTTTAGTCGCTGGTGAATATAATCATTAAAGAGCAATTGGGAGATTTTTACAAGATACATATTCAGTGACTAAGCAGAAGAGAAACTTTAATTCCTGAGACAGAGATGTAATGCAAATCATTCTTGCTCTCTTTTATTTAGACCATTGTAAGGAAACAAAAGGTCTGCTTTATGAATGCAGTAACAGTGTATACTTTCCAGACATCTACCTGTTCTTTGATTTCTACCTAGTATGAGTCAGCTTCCTCTGTCTTCAAGGTTAGGAAGCAAGCTGTTGAATGAACAGCGATGCTTACTGCTGTTCAGAAAAGAGGTGTTAAAATATACAGCTTGCAACATTAAAATTTATCACTGTTTCACAAGAAGTAGGACAGATCCTTACTGTAGCTTCATTTTTCATTAATATACAGGTGAAATAAACTTCTGCAATTAAGTTCTGTTTGAATAAACTTTTATCTCTATTTAAATTGGCTGTTTTATGGGCCAAACCTATGTTTAGTTGCTTTTATTCTTGATTAATCTAATACAGAGATTGCTGTCTGGCCCTGCTTCTGACCTCTCTGTCTGACCCACTTTGAAGTGTTTATGAGCTCCTGACAGGCATAGCTGGGTGACCAATCCTTGGTTTTGATCCTTATTCTGTGGGGTGACCAACATTTGATCACACAAATGTGTGATATCTGTATAGTATCTAATAAAATATTGGAAAATCACCAGCAACACACAGAAAGAAATCCATTCTTGCATGCTTAGTTGGTATTTTGTAAGCAGATGGCTAGAACATCAGCAGGCAATGTCAGAGGTAAAAGCAACCAGTTTCGTGTTAACTAGAAGAGCATGGAGGAGTGATGCTGAAAATGTGCTTCAGACATAATCATCTAACTTAAGTGCAGTGCTGTGCCTTAGAAATTATTTTTGTTTTGCTTTGGATTTGATGCTTTTAACCACAAGGTTTTGCTCTAAACTAGGCAGCTGAACAGGAAACTTCAAGCAGTACTCTTGAATGTCTTCCCTGATGTCTCATGGATGGTTTGGAAGAAGGGAAATATGTGAAAAGAGAGATGAGTCTGGTTTTGTTCATTTCTATTGAAAAAATAGCATAAAATTCTTATCAAAATGTGAAGTGAGATGTACTGAAGTTAAAGGGTTTATTGTTTAAAAGAATGGTATTGAGCAATTTCCAGCAGTATAATACTTCACCATTATTAAAGGCTGATATAGTAACAAACATGTTAGTCTCATCAAACTGATTATTTCCAAAATTCTTCTTCTGTCTTTTCATCAGTTCTTGAAATATATAAAACTTAAAGCAAGAGTTAACAAGATCAGATGGAAACAAACCTTGAAGTTCTGTCAGTTAATTAAGCAGCTCTGGCTGTGTATGTCAGTATGCTCTGTTTACTCTATTGTTTTGCTGTTCGATGACTCGTCACTTGACCACCTGCAGGATAGGCACATATTCTGAAGGTGTAGTGAACATAATTTGCAAAATTAGTCATAAAAAGCTTGCATATGCAATCTATGCATAAACACTGAACACCCCCTAAGTTCTGTGAAGGAATTTGTCTTTGCCAAATGTGTGATGAGCCTATGAATTTAAATGAGCTTTCAGATCCCTACACTGAAAAATGCGGCAGCGAAGCAGTGCTGTGCTTCCAGGTAGCTTTAATGTTGTTTGGAGATGAAGGTGACCGGCTGGATGCTAGCTCTGCATTCACAGAGCTACTCAGCAGCAAATGAGCTGGGCACAACACTGTTTATTTAGCCTGAAAACCATTAAGTGTATTTCAGTCAAAAGCCTGCATTGGCTGTACTGTTCTTGCAAAGCAAGCAAGTCACACGACTGATGTTTTGCCATTGCAAAATTGTTCAAAGACAACTCACCCTTTCTGGAGGGATAGTTGGAGCTCAGGGACAGGTTGGGGAGGGCAGCCCCTCACCCACAGGCGGAGGCTCCCTGGCAGCACCGCGGGGGCAGATGCTTGTCTGGCCCCTCCCTGGGCTTCACCCTGGCCCTGGTCCAATCCCGCCACTTGGGTGAACATCTTTCATCACCATGGTCTGAGCTGGTGACCTGGGCCTTCAGCAGCCAGCATGAGTCTGCCCACTGGCAGCCTCCACTCAGGGCTCTCTTTCCTGTGGGAGCAGCTCCCAGACACCTGTGTCTTGTCTTCTGCAAGATAACAAGGGCATTTACATTCCATGGCTGAGGAAACAGTGAGGACTGAGAGGATGGTGCTTTCATTTCTCCTGTGTGTATTGATTTTCTGGTGTTGATATTCTGGCTTCTGGCATTACCAACCTTGAAATTTCACCAAAAGGGTCGTCAAAACAAAATATCTTACAGTGCTGTGCTTGGAGGTTTTAAAAAAAACTCAGTTCCCATGGGGAAAAAAAAAATCATGAATGAATGTTGTTAGCAATGAGGGGCCCTTTAGGAGAACAGACAAGAACAGATGAGAGTTCATAGTTCTGTCCTCAGGAGAGATGTTATCTGTGGCATAAAGTCTGTGCTAGCCACAACTGGAAGCAAAAGCAGCAATTAGATATGTAAAAAAAGGGTTCAATATGGTGAAAGTTGTGATATGTATGAGATTTCTAGATGTCAGGAAAAAATCCTTAAACTGTGTCTGGTTTTGTCGAGGCCAGTAGCAGCGTTTTGGAAGTATTCTAAGAAAAAAGTCATCGTAATGAAGGGGCTGCCACTAGACAAAAAAAGTATAAACAATCAGTATGAAATAAAAGATGCTTCTGCGATGGTTTTGCATTTGGAAAGAAATACAGTGATGTACTCAACAAATTGGTAGGAAATCAAGTCGTGTGAAAATGTTTTTCAGTTTTTAATGGGGAATAGGTTTGGGTTAAATAACTTTCCAAAATCAGAAGATTTCAGTAAGATGTTTGATGCAATGTGAACAGCGTAAAAGTACTGACACTCCCCATGAAAAGAGCACAGTCTAATGGATTTTGATTGAAGTAACTGGAAATTAACAGTGGAGATGTTCAATGAATTGGCATGTGTTTCATGTTCTGCAAGAACCACATCTCCTTGTTTATGCTATTATGTATTTTGTATTAATGATCTAGGAGGTATGTGAAGACATTCATAGACAATCATTTTTGCAGAAATCACAAATATTGGTCTGATGGTAAATACCGTAATATGGAATACTTTATAAATTATAGTAATCAAGAGAGTTTATAATAACTGTCTGAAGAGTCATAATTCTAGAAGCAAAGTGTATGGGCCAGAGCTAGAATATTTCAAGGCTGCAACTTTGAAAAATATTTTGGAGACAATAGGAGACATGAAACGGCAGACAGGGAACTCCAGTGATGTTACAACAGAAAGTTGTGCAGTGTAAATCATGGACATATTGAGGGGAATAAAGCAGGGGGGTAGGTATGTGCATGTCTTTGTTTACTGGAGAAAAATGTTAGGATTTGCGTCAAAAAAACTTTGAAAAATGTTTGAGGGTTGTTTAGGTTTTTGAGAAGAGAGTGTAGAAAATGCTTAAGAGTAGGAGACTTTTTGGAGCTCTTTACCTGATCAAAGTTATCTGTGTTTACAAGGAACAGAGTATGGACATTAATCTTGAGCCGAGAAAGGCATAACAGGGCCAAGACTTCAAAGTAAGAAATACACAACACATTTTAACAGTTTTTAGCAGTTTTTAACAGTTTTAACAGTTCAGCTAACTAACAACTAGAACAAACTGCAGAGGAGTTGATGAATTCTTCACCTCTTGATGTTTCTGTAATCAAAATTGAATACCTTTCTCGGTGTGTATGAATAAAATTGATTTATTGGTCTTAGCACAACTAATAAGATTGGTGGAGATTACTAACATAGGCTAAATTTAAGGGGATAATAGCATGTAATTTTTAAAAATCATCTCCCCTCCCAGTCAGGAATCCAAGTTAGCTTGAAGAAAAAGCAATTTACAACTATTTATCCTTGTAGGTGTATTTAAGAGAATGATCACGAGGTCTGGATAAACAGTACCATAATTTGATAAACAAATACCCTGTTGATCCCCATCTCTATCAGCTTCATAGCTGTTTCATCATTTTGTAATCAGGAGTCACGAGATTCCTTTCCTGTAGGTTATCTCTTTATACATTTCAAGGGCAGTTGAAAATTTAATTATATTTATTAATTATTTGTTATTTGTTTATTTGTTAACTTTGTTGTGAAGCGGAATGCATGTAAGGCTAATTGCTTCTTGAGCTCTTACTGCTGACTTACTGACCTGGTTTGTCAAACTTGCTAAATAGATGATTAAACATATGCCACAAGAATCTGAAAACAAAATCCAACCCACAGGAAATCAGATTTTATTATGATTCTATGATTCAGTGCCCTAAATGACATTGAAAGGAACAAAAATATCCCTACATGGGATTACAGGGACAAAAATATTCCTATAGTCCTTTACTGATCTACAAATATATAATTTTTCTGCAGGCTACTTGAACATCAGAAGAAGCTTAACAACAAAGATGGACATTTCTTCCAGTAAGACCAAAATTTAGACCTGCAGTTCCCTCCATAGAAAACAGAGAGAGAGAGAGAGAGAGAAAAGCTCCCTCAGGAATTCAGTATTAGATTCTGTGAATTACCTTGAAGGAGAGTTTCTCTCTACTGAGAGTAAGGCACTATAATTTTAATGTAATGAATTATATCATACTACTTTTATTTCTCCATGTCATTCTGTTGTCTATATTATTCAAGAGATCAGACTAGGTGGAAGAGTATTTGGCCTTTACTGTAGCATAATTCTAAGAATTTATGGATTTAAAGAGTTGCTAGTTGTGTGATCTTATACATGTGAGTGAATCAGTATTGGTAGTTTACATAACAAAACAGGAATAAGCAAATAAATAAACCGTTATTACCTCAAGCCAAGAAGAGTTTGATTTGTGAAACATGCACTTTAAAAAATGTCCTGTACCAAGCATTTGAGGATATTTTGTTTGTTTGCTGCATAGCAGCATCATGATACTATGCAAGATACTCAAACACAGTTGCCACCTTGCAGAATACAACAGACTCCTGTGTTCTTTAAATGAGCCATGCTAACTTACTCCAGCTAAACAAACAACTTGAGGTTATCAAGCTGTAGAGGAGTGCTGTATAACTGCGACTCACTGCTAAAGTCGTCTGTATGATTCAGGGAAAATTCTGACAAAGAAATCAACTTGAATGTGAGATTGAGAGAAGGGAACTCAACATATACCATGGAAAATCTTCAGTTGGAGAATCCAGGGAGGATGACTACTTGCTATCCTTCTACTGGGATCCAGAGGAAGAAGAGAGAAGTACTTAACCCTACAGTATTGAAAGGCGCTATAATGTTGTATTCAGTACAGATTGTGAGCTCTGTCTTTTCGCCCTAGGACTTAAAAGATCTCAGCTACAAGTGACTTGAGTGGTTGAGAGGAAAGCAATTGGTTTTGATGTTTCAATTATGTTCTTTTAAGCCACCAGTGATGACAAAACAGGAAGGAAGAGGTGTTCTTAAGTGCTTCGCATATCTTTGGATCTTTTAGCAGAACGAGAGGGAACAATGTATTTTTAAGCATTTTGCATTTGTCTAGCTGACTAGCCCAGCCACAGTCTTCATAAGAAGTTGAGATTCAACTTCTTTCACAATTGTTTTTTAGTGAAAGAAATGAAAATTAATAATACACATTATCACACAAGTGATAACTTCAGGATTGAAATGTGAGCACTTGCAGCCTGCATGACGGAGAGGGTGGCTGAAGGCTCTAGGTGCAAGCTGGGCATAGCAAAGTATTCTGCAGTGCTTCACCAATTGCAGTTCTCTAAAGCCACCTCTGGTTGCAACCTTCTCTTTTGTACAGTGGAAACAGAGGAAGAAAAACATACTTTGGAGGGAATTCTGGTGTGGTGAACAGTTTCACCAGGATGTTTAAGCAGACTAGAATAGTGGTCTGGTCTGGAGAGAAAAAGGAGGGGAAATATTCCATCTCTCCTGATGTCTCCTTTCTTTTTTCCCTTCTCTCATATGATTCTTTGGCTTGTAGTTGACTTTATGGTTCTTCCTATGAAAACTTTTTCTCTTGCTTTTTCTCTTGCTTCCTTGAAAACCTTTGCTGCTTTTTCCTATGACCTTTGTCCAGCCTTTCTGAGTTTCAAACACATAAGCAGTAACCTAACGTTGAGTGTCTGCATCACTGTGTGTCTGGAATCATAACAGTCATAGGAAGATTGTGAACTAGCTTGCATTTACTAACCGTGGTACAACAGGAGTATGGTAATGTCCAGTTGTAGCTCAAAGCATTCACCTCTTCATTAACTGTGTAGTAATAATTATTAACAAGTGCTGACCCATCCAGTACATCACAAAATAACAATTTTCTGTTAGATAAAGATCAAGTCGGAAGAATAAGCTTTCATTATGGAAAAAAAAAATCTGTTGTTTGTACAGATATTTTTTCTGTACTAGCAAAATACATCCACCAAGAACCACTGCAAATGAAATATTGCCACTGAACATAAGCAATGAAAATACATCGATCTCTTGGAAGTAAACTTGCTAAAATGCCTTAACATACTAAATAAAACTTTCATTTAAGAAACAAAGTCACTTTAACATTTTGATGAAAAGTCAATTGTATATGTCCTTGTCAGTTGCAATGTGTCAAATCTGAGATCCTAGCAGTAGGAAAATGGTACCTCTTATTTTATTCTTGCCTAATTAGTGAGGCTAGAAACAGGTATGCTTTACCTTGAAGGTTTATTTCATGAATCATCTTACTGTTTATGTGATATGCCTTAGTATGCAAAATAAAGAACAGTCCATACTTATGTGAATCAAAATTATTTTTAGATCTCATCAGAGTGGAAAAAAAAAAGAAAATTTTTAGTTCAATATTTACTTAGCGACAAAGCAAGATTCTGTCTTGATTCACTGAAATAAAGGTTTTTTACAAAGTATGTGTAGGATCAGTTTCACAGGGCATCATATAACTTAATGCTATGCTTACAAGTGCACAAATGCAATGAGGAATGTGAAATTTTCATTATATATGAGAGATAGATAGCTGAGGTAGCTGCAAATATTTGAAGAGTCTATAGCCCTGTATTGCCATGTTCTACTCAAGGTCATTAGACCTGAACAGAAGTAATTAGCCCAGGCAGAGAACTGGATTAATGGTTACATTTCTTCTGGTACCTTCATGAGTAGAATTGCAAACTCTGCAAAAATACACCTTGTGAAACAAAGAGAATGCATCATTCTGAGTAACACCTGCGGATCATGCACGTTTTGTGATCATCATTTCTTCTGGCTTAACTGTCTCTCTGTCTGACTCTGACAAGGGCTTTTTCAGATGCCTTCCCACTCCTCACTGGCTCAGGGTTCTAGTTTTTGTGCTTAGCCAGAATTAGTCTCTCTGCTCTACCTAGGAGAAAATGGGAAATTCTTTTTCAATTTCAAGATAGAATATGATCAAAGAAAGAAGGGTTTTTTTGCAGAGTTCTTGTTGATCTGCTTTCCAGAGAAATAGGACCTGAGCTTAAAGCTGTCACAGGTAAAATGGGCAAAATGAAAATGTACTGATGTAAGAGACCTTTGCAAAAGGAAGACCATAATACCAACAAATGATGAAAAACATGTAGGGTTTGGAGTTCTTTTAGTATTCAATTTACTTTTAAGTTAATATTTAAAAAAAATATTTTGTCAAATGCAATAATAAAGTAAGGGGACAGTACATATCAAAATGGTCTGCAAAATTTCAAGATTTGCAATATTCCATGTCTGTATTTTATCTTTTATTTTCAGTGTAACAACTGCTAAAATTATAGCTAAACATTTAAAATACATTAAAAAAAGAGATTTAGCCTATTCTTCCTGAATTAGACTGCATTTCCCTTAAAGTCCTTTGAACTGGCCTTGCAGCTCTTGTTTTATTTGCTGCATACTACTCAGATATTGAATAGATTACTGTACATAACTTCTTCTGATATTAAGTTTAGCTTAAGCTTTTTCTAACCTTGAAGAAGCTAGGTATTACTTGGAAGCATGTATATATTCCTGTCATATTCTTCAAGGAATTGATTAACTTTGGAGGCCATACCAGGTCTGAGTGCAAACCTCATCAGAATGTTCTATAGTATTGACAATAATGTGTGCCTTGCACAGTGTTGCTATCATACTAATTTTATTCTCCTTAAAGAAATTGTGGACATTTCATTTTAAACTTTAGGAGCGTCTTCTACTTTCTTTACTGCCTGCTCACATTGCCATGGAAATGAAAGCAGAGATCATTCAGAGGTTACAAGGTCCGAAGGCAGGTCAGCTGGAAAACACCAACAACTTCCACAATTTGTATGTCAAAAGGCACACCAACGTAAGGTATTGTACTGTAACAAAATGTATCAACAACATTCAGAAAAAAAATGAAAAGAAAGTGTTAAGGGAGCAATTAAGAAAGCAATTCTTTTAATATGATTTTCAACAATTTAATGTTTATTATCTGTTAATCTGATCAAACGCTGACAATTCCATGTTCCAGAAAGTCACAAAGGTGATGATAAAATGGAGTTGTTTAGAAAAAACCGCATGTTAACAGGCTCTTTTCATAATGTCTTTTTGGTCTGTTCAAGCTGGAGGAGACTGAGGGGAGACCTCACAGCAGTCTACTATTTCCTCCTGAGGGAAAGAGAAGGGGCAGACGCTGATTGACCAGTGACAGGACCCGAGGGAATGGCCTGAAGTTGTGTCAGGGGAGGTTTAGGTTAGATATTAGAAAAAGGTTCTTCACCCAGAGGGTGATTGGTCACTGGAACAGGCTCCCCAGGGAAGTGGTCACAGCACCAAGCCTGACAGAGTTCAAGAAGCGTTTGGATGATATCCTCAGGCACCTGGTGAGGCTCTTGGGGATGGTCCTGTGCAGGGCCAGGAGTTGGACTCGATCCTTGTGGGTCCCTTCCAACTCAGCAGATTCTGTGATTCTGTGATTTTTCAAGTTAAAGTACTAAATCTTGCTTTCATGTATACCAGTCAAAATTGTAATTCATGTCAGTTGTACTATTTTGATTTTGTATTTTTCTTAACTGGAATGATTTCCCAGGCTTTATATCATGTAAATAGAGGCAGCTGTATGACATATGTATTTTACACAGTACCTGAGATAAAAATATTCTGAAGGATCCAATTATTTATTAATTCTAAACTTTAGTAGTTAGAAAAAGTAACTCACCATTTATTTCAGACATTCTTTCTTCTTTACAATTTCTTTTGCGTGGCTTTTTGATTGGACAAGTTAGTTTGAATTACATTCTTAGATATTTTAATACACTAACAAATATAGGTACAGAATATCTATAAATACCTGTAAATATAGGTATACTATAAAGGTAATACTTGAGAAGATAATACCTATAAAGATCAATATAGGTATATATTACCTTTAATGCCTATATTACCATAGCACCTATTTAGTTAAATGTAGGTTTGCCTATAAATATAGTTGTATTTATTGCTCTTCATTTAGCAGTGGCTGTTTTGGGTACAGGCATACCCCTGTGAAGTCCAGAATGCTTATGCTCAGGTTTAGCTATTGTTTGATAAATCTGAGTCCTGCAAAAGGAAGCTGTGACTAAGATTCTGTTCAATTCTATTTCTGTCTAGCATCTTGTATGCTGATATTGTGGGATTCACTCGCTTGGCCAGTGACTGCTCCCCAGGGGAACTGGTGCACATGCTAAATGAGCTGTTTGGCAAGTTTGATCAGATTGCAAAGGTGGGTTTCTGTGTGCTGCAACTGTTAGTTTAAAAAAGTCAGTCATCTTTAAAACATTTTTTTCTTCTTGGGGTCTTCAAGCAGTATTTCTGAGACTTTGGCAGGAAGATTGGATTTGAAATATGAAGGAAAAAACTCTGGCTCTGGTCTGAGTGCATCAGTGTATTTCTATCAGTGTGACAGTCTGTGAAACTCAAGATAGCTCTCTCTAATAGGACCAATAGAGACAGCCTATGGAGACCAGTAAAGCTTAATGGCAGATGAATACTTCTTTCAATAGCTTTTTTACAATAACAAGGATTATGAAACTCAAGATAGAAAAGTGTTAGTTTTCTGATCTCTGGAAAAGCATTTAAGAGACTGGAGGAGAAGAGAGATAATATTGATCGAAGCAATTTTAATCACTGACCACAGCCTCTTGATTACTCAAGGAAAGAATAAAAAGCAAGTAGAAAATTTTCTTCTGTTGATTTAGGTGCCATTTTTAAAAAATTACATCAAACTTTATGTGTGAAGGTGAAATCAGAAACACCAGAGCATATAAAAATTTCCTGTGTTATTAGTTCAAAAACTTGACCAATATTGGTTTTAAAAACATAAAAACCTTTACATTAAAATATATTGAATTATAGAAATACTATTATGACTAGTAGTTTCTGGAAGTATTCCATAGTACATCTTCAGAGATGTAAATGTGGAAGGCTAGGTCTTTTCATTTCATATTTCAAACAAAGGGCTTTATTTTGATTGAGAATAGGATAGTTTGGCCCAGTTTTTTAATCTCAACTGTGAACAACTCTGCATATATATGTATTGCAGTGTATTTACTTCCCATTTGTGCCCCTTAAGGACCATAACAGATGGAGGGCTCATCCGTACAAAACCCTAGCAGCACTTCTGTTTTAGCAAGCCAAATCCTCTACTGAAACAAGACTAAGTAGAATGAATTTGCTAATATAATTTAAGTCAGAGTTTGTAACAGTAACCCTACATTTATGTATTTCAAGTTGAAAGTGACCATCTCACCTTGCTTTTTCCTCTAGGAAAATGAATGTATGAGAATTAAAATCTTAGGTGACTGCTATTACTGTGTTTCTGGACTACCTATATCTCTTCAAAATCATGCCAAGAATTGTGTGAAAATGGGACTGGACATGTGTGAAGCCATTAAGTAAGTGCCAAACTTATTGTTAAATATTCAACAATAAAAATCTTTCTTTTATCTGTATCTGTGCTACTGGTTGAAACATTCAGGCCTGCAGTATTTGGCGTGTTTCACTGCAAGGTCCAGTGTGGTTATCTTGAACTCGACCTCAACAAAAAAATGTTTTAAAATGTTGGGTTGTGCAAGACTATGTCATCACTACACCATAAAGATGATTAATGGACTGGCACAGTGCTCATATGAGGAAAGGCTGAAAGAACTGGTCCTGTTCAACCTGTAGGAGAGAAAGCCAAAGGGAAAAATCTCATCATTGTATTTAAGTTCCTGAAGTGAGAGCACAAAGAAAATGTAGCCAGGCTGTTCAGTGGTGCCCAGTGACAGTCCTAGAGGCAATGGGCACAAACTGAAACACAGGAGGTTTCCTCAGAACTTCGGGAAACACTTTTTTTTCATTGTGAGGGCCACTGAGCACTGGCATGGGTTGCCTAGGGAGGTTGTGGAGTTTCTAGCCTTGGAGATGCTCAAAATCCAACTGGTATGGCCCTAAGCAACCTGATTTATCTGGCTGTGGTTTAAACAGAAGGATGGACTAGACAATCTCTAGATGTCCCTTCTGAGCTCAACTATTCTGTAATTCTGTGATTATAAGATGGTAAATATCCCAGTAGACATCACCTAACACTTCGAAGCTTTGCTTTTTGCAGAGTCGTGATGCTGCCACCCACCTGTGAGTCAAACAGCTATGAGAAGCCAGAGCTCCTGGCTCCTCCTAAGTTTGGAAATCAGTGGTGGTCAGTAGCTGTTACCTGTCCACAATTAAGATACCTCACAGCCCTTAGCCTGTGAAGTGATATTGAGCATGTCCACCAAAGACATTTTTAATGGCTTAGAAATATCTGGACTGAGACCTATTTCCCATTTTGTTAGATAAGCAATTAAATATGTGTATCTTGCTAAACCCCACGTTTAGGTTTAATTTCACCTTCTCTGTATAGGTGAAGACTTCCTGAAACATTTGTTTCAGTCAACACATTGAGGTACTATAGAGAATTCTGTGCTTATCAACAGTATTTTGAATTTCTGGGTTACTCTGTATATCTCTTATTTTTTTTCCCATAAAAATTGTGCTTGTTCTGTCTTTGAAACAGAAAACAGAGCAAAGTATTTGTGAATCCTACTATGATTGCATTTGAAATAGCAGTTGTAACTTATTTCAAGTAACTCAAGTAATAACAGGAGGCTTGATATGCTTGTGAAAAAGAAATATGGTTGTATCTGATGGATTAACACTTGTAATACAGCTGAGGATACAGCTACTGGGACACTTGAAGAATCCTGTAGCTTATTATTGAAGAGTAGGTTGGAAACGGATTATAGACAACTGTAGCAGTTGTGGTGATGATGGAACTTCAAAGTCTTGCAAAAAGGCAGCTTTACTCCCTCTCAGCTCTACACCTGACTGTTATCAGAACTCTCAATGCAGAGTTGAAATAACTCTTGTAAGCTACCTGCCCTGTCTGAGTTCTACTACCACATTTCAGGGATGTCTGCACATCACACTGAAGGATCTTAAACCTGACTACACTGAAACTTCAGCTCAGTATTGTAGTTTATTTGTTAAGTGAGTGTCTTATTCTGTTAGCTGATTTAGAAAACATTTTGTGAAGAAAGAACAATTAAAAAGCCTTCCATGTCTTTTTTTTTCTTCTTTTTTTTAACTAGGGTCAGAAAATTATACTTAAAATAATTGTCTGTAATTCATACCTGAAGTTATTTTTAGGTTTTAGGGATTAAACTATTGTAAATGGTTACTTATAGCAGTTATAATTAGTGGCACAAATATGTTTTCTGTAGAAAAACTAAGTTTTCTTTGACTAAAATTACAGTATATCTAGGTGAGCTACACTTTGCAAAAGCATGTATCATGTGGAGGTCTGGATATTTGGAAGTCAGTACAGAAATAAGGTTGCTGCATTTTCTAAATTTTTTTTCATCCATGTGTGGTTGTACGTTACATTGCATCCAAAAAGCCCATTTTTTAGGTGGTACTTGGAGTACTTCTTCTTGACAAGCTTTAAAATGTACACAATTGGTTGTCTCTTCATTTTTTTCCACTGGATGCTTTCTCTTTTTCACTTAGACATACTAGACCAATATTATAATTAAAACATTTGCTTCCCTAGCATATTAGGAACTAAAGCTACTATCCCTTCAGTAGAGCAGCTGGTAAAAGAGTGTCGGTCCTGAAGTTCTGACCCACTCTCTTCATTGGCTTAAAAATGTTGGATTTTTTTCCCCAGCCTAGAATGAAAGCTTTCTGATTTAGATTTCAAAAGACCTGTGTGCTGTGTGAGAAATGTGAGTTAGAAGTATTTGCACAGAGTTTCTGATCAGCTTGTTTCTTTGTTACTAAAGAGAAAAAAGCATAGGAAGCTGGTGGAAAAACAATGCTAAGCTCAAGCCATAAAATGCCCTTCATGAAGAACTGAAAGTATAGTATCACACATCATAATGCAATGTTTTACTTGAGCTCAGAGAGCAATCTGTCAGTTTCTCACACTTCAGAACTTCCCAATTTTCTTGGAAATAACTTTCTGCTCAAGCTGCCATCAAGTATGTTCATTGTTAATGCTGTATTATCAGGTTCTCCTTGGTAAGAGCAGCCTTATAGACTAGAAAATTGTATGTTAGTTGTATAGCATATATGATCTGACTTTATTACTGTAGTCGTAAATCACAATGCTCCCATAGATGCCTGATTACCACAGCCTGTTTACAGAAGAAGTGAGGAATCTGTACCCTATGCTTTCAAATGCTTTTGAAGTATTATGTCAAGTGTTGCAACCTGCCACAAAATTGCTGATTATTAATCAACTCCATATTTTGTTGTATGATTGCTGCATCTTTGTATAGAAGCATCTCCTAACATACTTCTGTGCTCTGTAAAATGAGAAGTAGTAGTACTCTTGCTGTTGGAAGTGTGTAACTCAATATGTTTGACTCTATCTAAAATATCTTTTTTGCCAGATACAAATTTTTGCTATATTCAGTCACTGAGATGCACACTGCCCCTTCAGTGTGTAAGCTACTGAAATAGAGGAGTTTGCTGTTTAGATTAACAAATCTGTATAGATTTTACCACCTGAATATGGTTTCAGTTCCAGTTCTCTTTGAAGCAAAAAAGAGGAATTCTGCCAAATTGATGGGTGATCTGTAGTACAAAGTCTTATTCATTCTGGTTATCTAATGATGTGTAGCTCCATTTTGAGCAATTCAGCCTCACTATGCTATGGATTGTTTCCATTTAAACATGGATTGTAGTCCCATTGATTAATTTCTTTGCTACTCTGCACTATGTTGGAACAAATCCAATGTTTCTTGTAGTCTGCAACCTACTTGCCCAGGAGTGGGATGCTCACCTTATCATCGATAGATGCCAGTGCTGCTTGTGATGTTGAGAGCCAGCCACCTTAACTGGGTTCTTTAAGGCTAGAGCTTATCTGTTGAGGCAAAATATGTTTATTTGTGAATATATGGGTTGTTTTCCTTCAGCCCAGACTCCACTCCTTTGTCTCTTTAGTGCCTTCCTGTTTCTCAGCCACGTATTTCTCAAAGACTATCTTTGATTTGGTAGCATGAAATGAGTTCCATTTCAGAGGAAAGTAAAAGAAACTGTTGGATGAGATGGTTATACCATTTTGAATGTTAGATACAAAATAAAATAGTTTTTTTAGGTATGTTTTCACTCCTGTAGGTGTAATCCCGAAGGAAAATATGCTTTTAAAACTAGCAATTTGCAGGGGACTAAATGCTCAAGGTTCACTGAATGTGTTGTAGTGTCTTAGATACCTTAGTCCATAGTTAGAGATGAATAAAGCTCAGGTTAAGAGAGTAGGTGTTTTCCTAATGATCTGAACTCTTGCTTGTGTGAAGTGAAGCTGCTACAACTACCTGCAAGCTAACCATGCCTTTGAAAAACACAGAATCCTTACAAACTCAAATTTCAGGTTACAATAGGAAAAATACATGATGAGTATTTTGGCTGCCTAGCCAGGATGGGCGCACAGACTGTGGTGTGCTGAGGGTAACTAGAGAGACTATGGGAGAGAAAATGAAATAAAGATGGGAAATTTCAGATATACTTGTGTAGGTAAGTTGAGTGTCCTATGGGGATGTGACAGATAGCTTCTTGAATGCGTTGCGTCTGCATTGTTGAATGAAGCACAGGAGAGAAGTAGTAAACCCTAATTTGGTCCAGAGTTACACTGCTAATTTAAAGTCTTCTATGGTTTCTTTAATTTGTGAGACAGAAGAAAAGATTCAGTAGTGGTACATGTTCTACTTGCTCCCCTCCTTAACTCCTGAGAGCTTATTATAAATCAGATTTTATTCTGCTTGCTCTGCTGAATATGGCAGGGCAGCCTTTCACCAATTTACTCCTAGAATATAAATGTTCCTCTTCCATTTTGCCCAGTTTTGTAAAACACTTGTTTTCAGAAGTGCTAAGCTTGTGTCATATTCCTTGTACAGAGCAAAATGGCATTTGTCATTTGCCAACTGCTTACAAAGGTCATTTACAGGCAGTTCATTTTCATGTGTGTCAGCTACCTGAGAGCAGTATAAGATGGCAAAGTGAAAAGAGATACTAATAAACACTTGACAGAGACTGAAGGAATTAAAATAGTTTCAGTCATGCTCCTGTTACTTTAATTTCCCAGAAAAAGAACACTTGAGAACTAATGCTTAAATGTAGGATTTACCATATCAAATTAAGCCTATTAAGTTCTAAGTTGCCATTCATTACAAAAAAAAAAAAAAGAAAGATAAATGGGCCAGCTCAATTCTGTAATTCAGAGCTGATGATTCTCATCACTGAGACTGGAGATGTTGCTAGAACTATGAACCTGACTCGTATACAGGAGCTATTTGGGTTCCTTATTCTATAGTTGTTTCTTCCATTAACACCCTGAATTTCTCCAAGATAAATGTATGTGCATGTTCCTTATTACTGGTTAGGTTTGGGTCCATGTGAGTTGGGGTTTTAATACATAAATGCAGCTAAGTTATGATCTTCCCATTTCTTAGAGCTGTATAAGCCTATCAATATATGAATTAGTTTTATAAGTCCTTACATATGTAGTTAGGTACCCATATGACATATGTCTGAAAATGTTCTAGCTGTTGTACCTTAGTCACCCACTCATGATTCAGAAAAGCTTCTTCTGGAAAGATAAATGCCTATCTTATGTATAGGGCTCTTCTGAGATTTGGGCTGGGTGAAGAGATACTTAACTCTGTCATTGAAAAGGTCAAAAGTTTACATGTGGTCTGGACAGTGAGAGTGGCCTTTCAATCACCGTATTATGTTGTAGTTGGTACAGCACACAGTGAGCATGTGGAAGACTGTTGAGCCTCATGTTCTCCACAGCCTGAATGGCACTGAGCCCATATTCCTGAAGTGTGTACAAGCCACAGCCTATAGAACATCCTGAGGTGCCATGTTTTTCATCCTTCCCTTCAGATATGACAGATAAGAGAAGGTCTTCAATGCAAATATTAGGGTCTTCAGGTAGAAGGGCACATAACAGTAGTTCCAGATCTCCAGAAGCTTTCTGCAGTCCTTGGGTTCTACCATGAGACCAAACATTTCCACTACTTAGCTCAGCCCTCCCAAATAATTTCAGATGAGTATAAAAGCAGGAACTTCAGATGTGGACTTGAGAATTAATATTTCTACAAATTGTTGCAAGTATAGCTAATAGGAAAGGTAATATATAATCCTAGCATAAAAAGAATGGAGGCAATGCTAAAAAGAAGTAAATGTTATTACAGTTGATATTGCTAATTTCACAGAATGGTTTTGATTGGAATGGACCTTAAAGATCACCCTGCCACAGGCTGGAACACCTCCCATCCAAACTGGCCTTGAGCACTTCCAGGAGTGTGACTGGTAAACTAAAAGAAAACAAAGGGCTGGTTATGTATATTAACAGAGGTTTTCTTATCAACTGCAGGAAAGTGAGAGATGCAACTGGAGTTGATATTAATATGCGCGTGGGAGTGCACTCTGGGAATGTGCTGTGTGGCGTTATTGGGCTGCAGAAGTGGCAGTACGATGTGTGGTCACACGATGTTACTCTGGCCAATCACATGGAAGCTGGAGGAGTCCCAGGGTAAGAGACTTCCCTGTTAACATCTGGGCACATGGATTTTTCAGCCATGAAGAAAACACATAGGTACCATGTCTTAAGCTTTCATGGAGATGCGTGAACTAATTCTTAGTGCCATCTTTGGGAAAAAAAAAAGGGGCACTCAGTATTTTCTGTGATTTTAAGGAGTATTTTTTTTGTGTCCGGAAACCTTTAGATTTATGCATACTAGAACTTCTAAAAATTAGATTAGAAGGACTGTAAATTAAGTGAGCAGCATATAAGAGGTATATCCAAAAGCTAGTAAAATGGTCGATCAGGTTCAAATTATGCTTTCGATCAGTATTTGTGATTCTGTCATTCTTTTAAAATATCATTTCAGCCGTGTTCACATCACCTCAGTCACCTTGGCACATTTGAATGGAGCTTACAAAGTTGAAGATGGGGATGGAGATGTGAGGGACCCATATCTGAAAGAGCATAATGTTAAGACCTACTTTGTAATCAATCCTAAGGTTAGTAGTACTTTTATTTTGTGGTCAGTCATAGTTTTTTTGAGCAGAACCACTAATCTCTTTATTGAATAATTCACTACCATAAGATATTGATCAGAGCTATTACTGATGCCTACAAATACATAATGTTTGCATTGCAAATGTTTCCCACTCTTCAGAAATAAGTCTCTGATATTTCCCAGTAATATCATTAAGATTTGCAGGTTCCTAGTAATTCTCCATTTTTAAGTTCTTAAGCACGCATATCTGTGGTACTAGATGATGTACTGCTGCTTCAATAGGTCACGAACACAAAGGCTGATACCACCTTTTATTTTCTTTCAACCAGGGAGAAAAGCGAAGCCCTCAGCACCACATTCGACCTCGACACACTCTTGATGGAGCCAAAATGAGAGCTTCTGTCCGCATGACCCGGTACCTGGAATCTTGGGGAGCAGCCAAGCCATTTGCACACTTGCACCACAGGGACAGCATGACCACTGAAAATGGCAAGATAAGCACAACAGTAGGGGCCTACTTATGTCATTTCATACAATTTAGTAACATTTGAAAGGAAAAAGGTGCTCACTGCTAAATACCTGGTTATTTCTGATAGAAGAAGATACATATGTTTGTCCAGGGCATAATCCCAGTGAAGTAGTTGGGAACTTTTCCACTGACATGGCAGCTTTGGATTAGGTCTAAGAAGCCATGTCTTCCTATAAGTGCATCTCTGAATTATAAGGAGTCCAACATACTTACAAAAATACACAATTTGACCCTCTGAGCTCAGACCTTCCTCGGGCATAGCATGGACAGTGGTTGCTATTCATCTTGTGGAAAGATATTTTGTGCATACAGCCAGAATGCAACACCTTCAGGAATAAAAACTTTAAATACAGAGAAATTCCTTGAGATACATTGACTGTTCAGATACATTCTCCGTTTGGAACGTGCCAAACCTGGAGTAAAGGCTATGAAGTTAGAATAATCCCTGTGGTAGCTGGAGTGGACTTTATTCAGAGTACTCCAGGAGCCAAATCCATACTCACTGTTACATCTACCTTCTGAAGGTGCACGTACCACTCATTAACTATGGTTCATGGCCTGAGTTGTAGAGTACTACAGTGCAATGTTGCATCTCTTACACTGAACAGATTTTTTTAAAATTTTGCTAACCCTGTTTTACTGCTGTTAGTAAGACACTGTGGGTCTACAGCTTGTACATTCATTATCTTCTACTTCTAAAAAGTGAAAGCACAAAGGTAAATTCTAATAGCTTTCAACATGGCATTCAGTTTTGTTCCTGTTATACATGGGAACATAGGATTGAGCCATGTATTCTTGTTCAATAAATACAGTGCATCATAATGTGAATTTGTGGCATGTTCATTGCAGAAAGTACCCAGCCATCACTATTAATCACAAAATAAATGTGACTGTGATGGCTGCTGTTGCTTATTGATAAAAAATAATTACCATTGTCTGTATTTGGTTACTCAGGTCTGTTTTTTTAAAAACCACTTAAAATTCGTTTTTGCTGAAGCTGTCAAAAGTTTGGGCTACATCCAAACAGTGATGACATTGAATTCTTTCTGGTAAAGCAAAACATTCTTGGATTCAGACTGTTGTATTAGTTGTTTAGTGTTTATAATGATAGATCAGTTTTTCCCCAGGTCACTTCATCTTTACTCTTGGCTGGATTTTTCTTTTAAACAGTTTTAATCTAATTTGTATTTGTATTTGTATTGGAAACTTTTCCCCTTACTTGACCCTGTTTTCCACACTGTTTTTAAAGCAACGTAGTATTGTCAAAGTCTATTGTAATTAATAAGGTTTTATTGTTTGTTTGTTCTTTAGGATGTTCCCATGGGGCAATATCATTTTCAACGTTGCAGAGAGAGGTAAATTAGTCTTAAAAAGTTACTTATTCATCAGAAGTCTATATAAGTACATATACATTCATATGCTTTCAAATATTGAGGTCCATTTCTCACACAAACTATTTTTTCTGCTGATACCTCTTACGTAGAGAAGGGCTACGGAAACAGATGGGCAGACATATTACTTATGAATTGCAAACACTTCCTGCTAACAAGGAGCATTATTCTGAATTGATATGTTGGTGAGCTACTATTCGTTTCTCCTAATAAACCAGTTACTCTATCAGTGGGAAGAAAATTATATGCAGGAAAATTGGGAGGAGGCACAGAGGTGTAAGAAAAGGGCAGATGGAAAGGACTGTTAATAATTTTTCTTACAACAGCTAATAATATATACTAAAAGAGACATTTTATATATTTGTTTAATTGCTTTGTATTTGTATTGTGGTTTATTATTTCAGTCTATTGTATGTTTGCAGTAATAGACATTCAAAAATTACTTTGTGGTCTTCCTATAGTGCTCATGCTACACAAAATGTTTGCAAGATCACAATAGCTTTAAGTTTTCATGCTCCTGCTTGGTACTTTGATGACTAGGGCAAGATGATGATATAAATACTGTAAAGTCATTTGGAAGAACCTTTAAAAATTTGTATTTTCATTGTCCTTGGTTACTGTAGAGATATGCAATTACCTAAAATATTGCTAAATTCCAGAGGATGAACAACTTTTGACTGAACATTCCTGACATTAATAAAAAGAGTCTAATTTTAGACCCACACATTTACATTTGGACAGTATGTCCAAAGAACTTCTATCAGCCAATGAAAGATCACTGTGGCATTTGGAAATACTGCAGTTCTTGAAGTTTCTGGAGTGTTCTTGCTTTTGTGTTTCTAAACTCCATGCCAAAATAGATTTGAAAGGTACAAATGTGTCTTGATACCATATTATGGAAGGAGTTTCTATAAACCATTACTGGCATCTGATGTCCTTAGTGAGACAGACATGTAACTAGGATTCTAGCTAAGCTAGTTAGTCATTCCCACATGAGAGAGCTGAAATGATCATAAGCACTTTGAAAATCAATATTTTATTAGAATATGAAAATGTAGCCTGACTGTAGGCTTCTGTTTGTGGCAGTCTTAGCTCTTATGTAGTTACGCAATAGTCTTATGTTGTTAAGAATCTGCCAAGAAGATTAAGTGTAGTTAGACAATGTCTCCTTATCTATGTATTTCTTCTAGATTGTTTTATATGTGAAAAACGAGTTATAAGCACTTTCTTACCTAAATTCAATAGCATTGAATAGACAAGAAATCAGTTGTGTTTTTTAAAATTCCTGTAAGTACACTAATATAATTTCTGTGTTAATTTGAATCCTGCAACAGGTTATCAGTTTTGGGGAAATAACCCAAGAACTTGATGTTGAAGAAAATCCATGTTACCTTTTACAGGGTTCAATTTGTAGGTTAAGAACATTTTGGTAAGCAAAGACTCAAATTTCAGATCTAGCTGTTGACTTCTTACAAAACACTGGTTTTAAGTTAACATTGGATTTAAGTTTTCAAATACAGAGACATAATCTATCAATATTTTAAATATTTCATTTTTAAGGAGAGCACAGCTACTGAAGGGATTGATGATATTTGCAGTAATTTATATTAGCAGAGACAAACCCATTCTGATGATCTTCTCTTTGGTTCATGTTCAGTCCACTCAAAAGAAAAGATGCTTTTTTTATTGCAGATGAGTTACAAGGTTATAAATAAAGAAACATGATGTATGTTTGAAACTAATTTAAGATGGTTTTGAGTTTTCTTATTAAAAATAATAAAGTATTTCCAAGAAAAGAAGAGTTATCAGGCTTTTGGTAGAGAGTACTTTTATGCATCACTGCACTATCACATTGTGCTCATCATAAAATTCTGACAAGGTTTTTAAAAATAACTGCAAGAAACAGGAATGTTTTATGAATTTGTGCATATTCTCATTCTTTTTCATGAATTCATAATACTGTGGAAGACTTTCCTTCAACCAGAATTTCTTGACTTCTCTTGGTTTTGGTTTTGTTTCTGAAATATTTTCTTATGTTTGTATTTTAAGGGCTTGCTAATAACTAAACTCTAGATTTGCGACTGAGTGTGTGTGTGTGTGTGTGTCAGATTGTAGCTTATGCTGGTATTTTTAAGAGCTTATTACGAGGCTCAGTGTGCCTGATGCCTATAGCTCCTATTGCAGTATAAATTTTTAAAAAATTGTTATTATCCTCACATGTTTATGCTAGCTATTGTTTAATGTTTATTAGCAATGTAATGATTTTCCAAAGTAAATTCTCACATTTTTCATTTCAGAACAAAATCACAGAAAAGAAGGTTTGAGGAGGAACTGAATGAGAGGATGATCCAGGCCATTGATGGAATCAATGCTCAAAAGTAAGTTTTTATCCTCTGTTGTTTCTATCCTTTCCAACTTTGGCATAAATCTGCAAGAGTGTTTACTATTTTTTGTTCCCACATGCACACCAAGTCTGAAAACAGTAAAGGTGTCACCAATACTGGGATAGGAAGCTCTGCACATTGTGAAGATTGGTTGTACAGTAGCATTTTCTACTATATGAGATAAGACAGTGCCTGTGAATCATGGTGTGACAGAGGTTTTGAGGTTTTGACTGGTCTTCATCTTCATGGCAAAGGGTTTTTTGCTGTGTAGCTGTTTGTTTCTGTAGACTCGTAGCCATAACTACAGAGTTGTCTTAATTGAGAGCAGAGGAGTAAGGCCCAAGAAATAACTGGCTCGGGAATCAGAATGATGTGAAAATTGATGCTTCACAATTGTCACAGAAACAATTCCTCAGAATTAGAAACTTTCCCTAAAATCATAGTTTAATATCTCTCTGTTTCAACTAGTTGGTTGATTTCTTAGAGAAGGCTAATCTTGCTGGCATATTGGAATTGCTGGGGGAGGCAACCTGACATGTTTTTTCTGTGCCCTAGGAAGAGCTGGAGGCAGTATTGATCTTCTCTGTTTGCTGGTGAATAGATAAGACTGAGAGAGAAATCAATACCAGAAAAAATAAATGTTCAGGCTTTTTATATTTATCTGATGAAATAAGAGAATTGCCCTTCAAAAATGTGGACAATAATTGCGATGAATTACGTTTCCCCCCCTACTTCTGTTACTCAGAATCTTAACGATCTGAGTATTACACCTAATTATTAAATGCTCATATGTCACATTTGGAATTTTTTTCATATTTTAGTCCTATTAATGGTACTTTGCCTTAGGAAAATATTTTTCAGTCATTTTAGAAAAGAGTGTTGAGAGTTGTAGGTCATAGAAAGAATAGAGTGAAAGAGGGTATGTCATGTGATTTAATTATACTAGACTTGCCTAAAACAGCTGTATAAATTTTGGTAGTTTTAATATGTCTTTAGGTACATTTGCTCTGATAAGTGGATTGTAAAAATGATGGTTTGATGTCAAAAGTAATTCATCTGTATAAATGCATTAAAATATTGGTATGACCATACTGTATTGTTGTTTTATCTCAGAGAATCCTTGTCTTATCTAATTCGTACATAAAATTCAGAGAAACTTTGGGATATAAAATGTTTCCGAAAAATTTTCAGTGCGTTTTGTGAATTACATGGGGAATTGCACCAAGATAAGGAATGATCTTATGTATCAGAAAGGTTGAATGTCACCTTCCAAAACTAGATTGTCTACCTATCTCTGTATTGATTTGCTGAATCATACACTTAAAAGCTATGATTCAGTTGAATACCTGAGAATAAGTTGTCAAAAGTCCTGATTCCTCAAATGGCAAGTTAATTCAATAATACTGTAACTATGTGAAGGCTAAGCACGTAGAACAGTTAAAGCACATAGAATAGTTAAATAAAATATTTCCTATATTTAGAAGACAAAACTAATCACATTTTACATATTTTTGTGCCTCAATTTTTTGACTGTAAAATGAAAATAACATTATAAGCTACAGTAATTGAGTGGTTGTGAAACAAAATCTTTTGCTTTTGTGAACCAAGATGCAAACCTTTAAGAAAATCTATAAGAGCTGGTATTTCTAAATGTTTTTAAGTGTAAAGTTTGGATTGTATAGCAAATAGGTCTATGACTGAATAAAGGAAATTAAAAAAACATTATTACACTTAAAATATGGTATTAAAAATACCATGCTTTTGACCTTTTTAGTTAGAAAAATGCATGAAAAGAATTCAAAAGCAAACATTCACTGTATAGAGTCATGCTTCTTCCACCCTGAGCTGTCAGCATGCTCTGACTTTTTCATCCACACCATGATTCTTAGCCACGTGTCATTCTGTGAAGAAAGTAACTGGTTACAAAAAAATGGTCATAAAATGGGGGTATTTGGAAATTATATGGCCAGGTGCTTCACAGCCAGTAACTGGAAGATAAGGGAATGTAGAGTCTGTATCTTTTTAGTCCAAGACAATGCTGTAGTCCAAATTAATCACTGTCTTTACTCAGTGTAAAATAGTATGATATGTATTGAAATGGTATCTCAAGTTTTTAAAGTCACTGTAGCATCTTGTCTGGGATCCCTCTCTCCCTGCTCCCCTGCCAGTTCACAAACTGGCTTAGCGATCTTTCCGCAAAACTGCCAAGCGCCACATGCACACACTGTCAGTAGCTCTGGGCATCTGGGTTAAATTCCTTCTTGTGGAATGAAACTCTGGCATCTAAAAAGCAGCCCAGGGGCTTTACAGCATGATTCAGAGTAGTAGACTTAGTTGGCAATGTCCCTTGCAAAGTTGCATGAGGAAAGTTATGACCTGTTTATTCAGTATTATTCTCTTAGGGCACTGCATTAAAACATACAGAAATACAGATTTAAAAGAGTGAGTGAGAAACAAAGAGCTTCGGTGCCTTAGCCATTAGGGTGTAACATCATGCTTTCTCCGTGTGTTTCCTTTTCCTGTACCTTCAACAAAGTACTCCTGGCTGCCAAGGGCCTGTCCTGCACAAGAGGGGGATGAGAAGCCCTAGCTAGGCCATCCTGAGCCTTGGTGGTTAGGAGCTTGTGTAGGACATGGATGGGTGGTAATCTGTTGGCTAAATATGCACCTACAGCTAAAGCTAATTGGTCTTTGGTAAGTAGTTACTATGTTAAAGAAACACACTCTCTTTGCCCTCTTTTTCCTTTAAGTCACAGTGGCTGCTGTGTTCTGTGCATAATTCCTTGCTGTACACTGTCAACCAGCACAAGGCCTGTTAAACCACACACTTCTGTGGATACAGCCTGAGTCCAGCTGTGTGTCTGTGTTGTTCCTGGGATTGCAAAAGAATTTAAGATAAATTTGGTACTTAGCTTCCCAGGAGACATATCCCCAAGTACTTGCAAATACTTAGGTAAGTTTTAGGCTCATCAGGGAGTGAGGCTGGAGGCAGAATTTTCAGCCCTTATCTCTATGCCAGAGGTACGTGACTTCGTGCTTTCTCTTCTGTACTTGATCTCCACTTCCGTTTGTATGTGTTATACTATTCCCTTGTCTCAGACCTCTCAGCACGTGCTACCTAAAACCAGTATAGTTGGGTTTTTTTCTGAGCTTTAAAGAAAAACTAAAATCTTCTGAACACATGAATTTATGATGTGTGGAGTACGAGGCTGACTTCACATGGGGTCAAGTGCGTACAAATCAAATTAGGCTTTTGGGAGTAGATCTGCAGACAGAACTTTTTAGCGGTATGCTAATGGTAATTAAATCAATCCTCCTGTCAGGCACTAGAGGAAAAAAACCAGGAAATTAGTTAACTATTTGGAAAAGAAAGTTACTTTAAGTTTGATTTTTATAACTAAATGGAAAAAACTAAATGCATTAAATTTTAACAGTTTACTAAAAATGTTCCACAAACTGAATGTTTTCTCCAGTTGGTTACAGCTGAACCAAAACAAAATCATACCATAGGTACACCAGACTACCAGATGTGTTTCTTCTCAGAATCCTAATTGTGATCAGATATAAACGTGAGCCATTGTAGAGCAAACTGGGAAATATATTTTGGAATTAAACATTCCTAGAACTGAGAATGTTTACAGCCCCTTATTACAATGAAACTGATTACACAAGAACAGGGACAGTCTCCCAGGCAAGGAAACAAATATTTTTGATTTCATAAATCAAAGCTAATAGCTTACAGTCCACTCTGTCCACTCCTGTTCTCCCAGGACCTTAATTTTGGATCTTTTCCACTGTGGTTCATTACTGCTACTTATTTACATTGCAGCCTGTTAGTTGAGACTGAAAGTACTACTTAAAGCCTAATTTAAAGTTATTGCTGGAAATGTTGGAAAAAAATCTCAGACCCAACTATTATTCAAGCTCAAATATTGCATGTCCACAGAATTAGTCTGCTTAATTAATTTTTTTTTCAGATTTGTGTAGTGCCCTTGAAGTACAAGCAGCCTAACCTTTTTGAAATTTAAATATTTTATATCTTTTCAAGTGTCCATTAAAATAAATGTAGACTTTCATATTAGAACATTTCATTTTGTAAGAGTTATGTCAAGCTTTTTTCAAGATTCACTTAGTTTAAAATACATCTTTCATTTCAATGCAAGTGCTTATACAATTTCTCATCTTTAAGCAGGGAAGAAGTTTTTATAATCAGCAAAAAGGTCAATATCTACCTCTATAGTACAGGGCTGTGGTCAAGAGACTGACACAGTTCAAAGACAAAATCACTCCTCTTCTTTTAGTAATGTTTGTTACATTTTCGTTTGCAGTAGGAGTTTGTGAAGTGTAATTTACCTACCACTTTTGCATATTGGAACAGTGTTCTTCCTAAAAGAAACTTGTGAAGGACTGTTTTTATCTCAGGTTCTCTTCTGCCTGCTGGATATACTACAGTATTTTGGACATGAGTGGAATATCACTGTTAGAATTACATCATATAAATCTCTCCCTTGATTCTGCTTAAGAGTGACCCACAGAAAAGCAATTGTTCATCTGAGCTTTTGTTTCATGTTAGCAATAGAAGTCAAAAAGGAGAGGGGATTTGTAGTCTCCACTTTTACTGTCAGTGAAAATTCACCATATACATTGCAATACTTAAGAACTTGCTTTATTCCAACTGATTTTCTTATATTGCTGCATTTCGTTTATATAAAAGGACTGGACTACTTTTTTCTTATCTCAGTGATAACATTCTTTTTCTCTTCTAGGCAATGGCTTAAATCTGAAGATATTCAAAGAATATCACTTCTTTTCTACAATAAGACTCTGGAAAAAGAAGTAAGTTATTTTCAGTAAGTTCAATTGCAAATTCATTGGTCGATTCCTTCTTTGACCTACCCTAAATGAGGCTTATATCCCTTCCTTTTGTAACACATAGGCATGTCTACATCACCTCTCCTGTGGGGAGAAGTGATCAAACCTTACAATAATATTTTAGCTGATTTACAGAAGAAATTTTATGAATGTGATGTCTGCAGCTACTTTCCCGTTTGTAGGTCTCTGCATTTCACTTGAATTTCTTGAAATTTTTATGATCTCACAGAAGTGGGAAAAGGTTTGATAGTCCAATTTTAATGTAACTGGAGCAAAGAATTTCTAAGTTCCCTAATCTACGTTCTCAAAAGGCATTTATCGATCTGCACTGGTTTTGGTTTGGGGGTTTTTTCTCAATGTCTCAAAGACTCCACCTGTAGTAATGATAGACTTGTAATGATATCAGTTGCTCATTAGTTTTCTCCATATGCACTTGCTGCTCACAGTCATTCTTGGGAAACAATACTATAAATGTCTTTTTAAGAAAAATGCCTGGCTGTCTTGGATGCAACACACCAAATGTTCTTCGGACTAATAATGTGTGATAAAACACTTGAGACCTGTATGTACAGGTGGAGTAATGGATAGTTTTTCTTCTCCTTGGAGTAATGATGTTGGAGAATGAAAGATCCCTCCCTTTTAGGTGATTGTCATGACCACTAGCCTATAAAGTCAGGCCTTTTCGTTGTTTTATGGCCCTGTGGACCCTGAGTGTATTTCTGCATACTGACACAGCTTCAACAGGAAGACTGGAGAGTTGCCTCTTTCTGCTTTCTCATAAGCATAGGCCAGCTGATAGCTGAACAGTTATGCTGTCCTTCAGGGAAGTAAGAGGTAGGTTTGACCACAACTAGCTGTATAACTGAGTGAACCTGGCAAGAATGGGCTAGAGGAAGCATTACCATACTGTCTTCACACTGTACAGCAAGTATCCTCTGTGTCCATGTGGTAGTCAAATACATATTTAATTATTGTTTTAGATACCTTTCAGTTCAAAGGATCGGAAATAAGTTTCAGATTCTTTCACAGCTCAGCAGAATAGTGTTCTTATGGCCAGCTGACAAAGGCATGTGTTGTACGCCCTTAGCAATGCATTAGGGTGGAAAAGGTTTCAAGGCTTCCCTGAGCCTGTCTCAAAGACTTCGTAAGAGAGAAGAAGAGAGAAGCTAGACCTATTGTATTCTTATCTGTAGTGTTTATGGGGTACACTGAGTGGATCAAAGCTGTGCCTAGGAGCACATGAAAATTTTGATGTGTGTGGAACTAACCAATAAATTCTGAAAGACAACTTGATAGAAAATCATGACGTGCACTTTGGAGAATGACTTGGGATGAAATTTGGGAGCTAAGTTATTTAGCTGTGTAGATGCTCCCTGTAGAAGTCTAATCTCTTTTAGATTTAGAATGCTATGGAATGGCAGAGAACTAATTGTTCTTTTTGGATCCAGCTTTTCAATATCTTTCTTCACTGCCTTTTAATGACTCACCAATCCAGTCTTGACTTTAAACAACTCAGTAAGAAGTCTGCTTTTGATTTAAATGGAAGCTTTTCAGGCCTTGTAGGACCTGAAAGTACAGCAAGGTAATAAAGCAAAAAAAGTTTAACCTAAGGAGTGAGTTGCTTGCCTTCATTAGGAAATGTATGGAGAAGTGTGAAAGACTGAAATACTTTTAAAAGTGGATTGGAATTCCATGAGATTTAACAGCAGCTCAAGGTCCAAAATTGTTGAACAGGACCATTATAAACATATTTAACAGGTGGAAGAGCACAACTTGCTGCAAATTTATGCATCAAGCAAAGTCATATTTGTACCTTGAAATTCAGTTAGATGTGTGATCAGAATTGCTTTCTATTCGTTATATAGTTCAAAAGTGAAAAAAACTGTGGGTTGCTGAAGTCAATTTCTACATAATTATGTAAAGTTTGGTGCACTGGTTTGTTTCATGGGCAGAACTTGGCAGTAAGCGCAAAGACATAGCTGTGTGCTTGCAGTTAGAAGGCACAGCTCATGCACTTTCCATTTTCTGAAGTTTGCATTTTGAACACTTTGTGAAAATAATCTTTGGTATATTTTCTTTTAGTAATTAAATCTTAAACTTTCATCCTTTGAAAAAAAATTTTGATAGTGTAAGTAACTTTATTAGCTACTTAGATCATTTCCCTTTGAGTACTTAATTGGTTTCAACCTAGATATATCTATCTCAAATAGCAGAACAGCTCTGATAAATATTTCATTGCTTAATTCTCATGTCTCTAGACAGAGTAATTAGAGATAAATAGATTTTTCTCATGACAAAACAGATCAAATTGACTGTCTCCTAAGAATATCAAGTGTTTAGTAGTATCGGTAGACATAGGAGGCCTTTTAACAGAGACATAAAAGATTTTAATTGAAGTAATAATATAGGTCCAATAAATATCAGTGTGATTGCTAGCTATGCTCTGTAGCACAGTTTACAATTTGCTACTTTTTGTGCTCAGAAATTTCCTGTTTAAATGAGGGTTATGTTTTTTATAATTGTTTCAGCCCATTCAGTATTTATCAATAATTGAAAATCAGTTTGAGGAATTAATGACAAAGAATCTTGGAATCTGTTAAGAATGGTTGGCCATTCCTAAAAATATTTTTAAAAATGTTTCAGGTTTTTTGTTGCTGTTGTTGTTAATTAAACTTTTTATGATGAATTTGGGATAATCTGTTTAGTGGAGGGACAAGTCAAAACTGTTTGACATGGCTGTTCTTCAAGAAGCAAAAGGATTCAATACTATGCCTGATAACCCCTAGTCCTAGGTTAGTGGATATGAAGTCACTGAAGAACAGGAAATTTACTGTTGCTAAAGAGTGCCTATACATATGTGCATCTTTAAGCTGAAGTTTCAGTTGGCTGACATTTTATCTGCTTTGGCAATTGTTTTTTTAACATTTGATTTTTTTTTTTTCTTCTAGTACAGAGCAACTACTCTGCCTGCATTTAAGTATTATGTGACTTGTGCCTGTCTCATATTCTTCTGCATTTTTGTTGTACAGATTCTGGTTTTGCCAAAGTAAGTGATATTTAACGTGTGCTCATTAGTGTTAAAAAAAAAGTAAAAAAATTTTTAATTCTCAAATTACAGAGGTCAATTTGTGGAAATTAAACTGAACAGAGAAGACCGAGGATTTCATACCATTTTCAAAGTCAGGCTTATTTCTAATTTTAAATACTGTAAATGATGTTATGCTAAGCATTAGTTTAAGTTCTTCATTCATTTTAGTTTTTCTCTTTGCATTTAAAAATATGATGATGATGACAGGAATGAAATTCATATGTGTAAAAAAAGTAATACAAGCTATAAGTTTGTGCAACTAAAATTATATGTAAAATGTGTGATGGACGTTGAAGTGGGAGAAAATGGATTGCAGAGTTGGAACTGTGATAAATAAATGTATTTAACATATCACTGTGATAATACTGCTCTATTAAGCATTAAAACATATAATTAATATTCATAAAGTGTATATTTTTAAAATTAATTTTAGAATATTTTATTCAATTTTTGGGATGATAATTTCATCAGAATTTATATATTATGTGCTGATTTATATTTGTGCATATAAATCAGCTATTTTTCTTTCTGTGAATATTCTAGAAAGGCTGAAAACTGGAAGATAGTTCTAATAAAGAATGTTTTATTAGACGTCTCAAAATGGAATTTTGCTGTTGATTGTTTACTAAGTGGAAAGTTGATATTTGTTTTATAGGAATAATTTCTAAAGACAACTCTGTATATTCTCTGTGATATAGTATTTCTTAACTCATAGTCCTTTCTCCTGTACAGTGCTTTCAGGAGTATTACTTGTAATCACAGTTGGTTGATGGGTCTTGTTCTGTAGTATTTACTCACATTTTAATTCAAAGCCAGAAGGAACTGCTGGTCATTATAAATTGATTTTCCATACTGCAGACTTATTTTATAACATGTATAAAGTTTTATGGACTTCTGTTCAGTTGTTACAGCAAACAGTTTCCCAGCTAGCTTCTAAAACAGAGACACAAGCCGCAAAGGGACACTATTCCAAGAATTCAGCAGTATCCTACTCATGGTTCAGTCTGACTTTGGGCATTACTATTGAAAAATTTGAAATTAAGGCACATGGCTGATTTTATTTTACAAACTCATACTGTATTTTGATAAATATAGGAATTAATTCAAGGAAATTCATGATTTGTGGTATCCCAAAAGCCAAAGGTGAATCTCACTACCCCCTTCCAGCAGTATGATTTCTGAATCTGTTTTTAGGTTTTGATTTCTTTCATGAAAATTTGTCTATGTTTATCATCTATCATACATGTAGTAAGAAGCTCATTTTGCTCTATCCTTATTATGTCATTTAAACCAATAGTGTAGCTCATTAAAATATATCAGATTATCAGTGAACTCTAGGGAGATGTAAGGAAAGTGTCCTCCAGCTTGTAAAAATACATGCTGATATTATGTGATCTCGTTGTAACATCAGAGCAAAAGACACGTGTACTTTATCATTTTCATTAAAAAAATGTTAAATGTCTTATGATCCTTTTATAGGACTGCATATTAAATTTTAGAAGCAAAAGTGTAAAATCAAGTACTACCAACATGAATGGTATTCAGCTTCAAGTGATTTGTGGATTATTTAAATAGATGCAAAAAATGGAAAACAGAAAGTCAGGGTATTATACAGGCACCTCTGTCTTTGCTGGAAAACTGGGAGCATTGCAAATAAAAAATAAATTAAAAAAAGTTGAAAAATCACCAGTGTACGTAGTAATCACAAATGTAGCTCAAATTGAACGTACTCCAATGCTTCAGATGTTATTCTCTTCTAAAATTCTATCTAGCCTTTTTGTTTTCTTCCAAAATTCTACAGGATTTTTAAATGGTGATCTAATGAAGACAGGGAGATGAACTACATCTGTCATTGGGTTTTATTGATTCACTTTTCCATTAATCTGGTTTTGCAGTAGTGTAATATCATTGATTTCTGTGCAGGCACACTGCCTGCTACTTAAAAGTAGATTTGGAGATATTTGATAGTGAATAACATCCAGCAAGTTGCAAGTACTATCTTCAAGATCACAAGCCATTTATTTCAAAGCTGAAATAATTTATTAATGTGTTAATTTTCCTGGGGTCAGTAAACTGATGTGGTATTTTAATAATAAACCTTACACAAAGTGGTAACTATAAATTTAATCAAGTAAACAATATCTTGGCATGAGATGTATAATGAGGAGTACGTCTTTATTGTGACATTAAAATGAAAGCAAATCTTGTTCATTACATTTCCTTGGAACAGACCTTCAGTGGCTCTCTACCGTTCTTCATTTATCAAGTGAGAAAAGTATCTTTAATAATTCATGACAACTGTACATTCTTTATTTAAGCAAACAGTCAACTAACGTGGAATTGGTAGTGTTGGGTTTTTTAAAATGCAAACTGGTGAACTGACAAAAGTATATTTCTATTGAACAGGAGATACTTCTTGTGCTACTCAAGTAAGGGATTTATTAGGGGCTACATTTAAGATTCCTTCTGAGTCTTCACTCTCTGAGGGTGCTGTGTTCAAGAAACTGTGTCCTTTTGTCCTGAGTCATGCCAAACTAGCAGTCTTCTCATTCTACACAGGCAAGTGGTTAGAAGGCCCTAACATAGTATTTCCAATCAGGCACAGTTGAATTTCTTCATAGAAAAGGTAGTACTTAAAAACTTTGTCTGAAAGCAGGCATGTAAAATATAAGACAATATAAATGAAAGAAACCCACCATTATTAGCTATCTTTCTGTTCTAATTTAAAAAACAAAAACAAAACAAAAATAAAACACAAACAAACAAACAAAAAACCCCACACAACTCAAGTGGAGTTATAACACTCGACTGGTATTTTTTAACACCAAAACTGCCATACAGTCTCCATAGTTATTGAATCCTTCAATGGCTTACTGAAAGCATCAGTCAAATTATGAAAAAATAGCTATTTTTAGATACCAAAGGAGTCTGAATTCAGTATTGCCTTATATAATTGTCATTTGCAATGTCTTCATTATGATTTTATCACTTCAAGAGAATTTGCAGTTCTGTAGTTCAAAACATGGACGTTCATTACCTGGCAAGCTAAGGAAATTCTCCACATGCCACTAAGGAACTTGTGCCATAAGTCACATATTTTCCTGAAAGTTACAAAATTGTAGAAGGAATTAATTCTTTTCTGCATTTTTCAGTATCTTTACCTTCATAAATAATTTTTTATTTTTCAGTTGCCAATTGAAATGTTGCCAACAAGATATAAGTATGGATAAATACAAATTTTTTCCAATCCCATACCACCTGATAAAAACAAATAGTTCAAAGCAGAAATTTGCTGATGAAACAAGAAAAATATGAGAAGTATAGCCAAGATCACAAATTATTTAGAAATGGAACTATCTGAAGCCTGAGAAGTTCTCATGCTGTCTCCTCAATGTTAAACTGTCTCACTGTAGGTTATGATCAAAGGTTGTCCTGTCCTGGTGGGGCACTCTAGCAGGTCGTTCCTTGAATGGTCAATTCCTCTTCCATTGAAGAGGCAGGTAAAAAGTTATCTGCTAATGTGATTTTGGGTGTTCTTTTGACTAGTTTGCCTGAATCTGTCAATGCAATGTATTAGGTGACCTGTGAAATGCATTTGGTAACTCTACACAATAAAAGTGAAATTAATTTACTGTAAAGACCTGTACTGGTTTTGTAATGTTCCAGTGACAAAAAATAAATGCATGTTATGTATTTTCTATGGTTATTGCTTCAAATGGGGCTTGGTTTTGCTGGCACTTAATTTTTAGTATTTTGCTTCCCTTTGTAGCATTTTCAGCCCACTTATTTCCTTCTAGGAGAACTATGAAACTATTTTGTCTTAACTGAAACAGAAGTCCTGCTGTTCCCAGAAAAGTATGGGGTGTGGGGAGCAAAAATACTACTTTTTTTCTCTGTTTTCATCCCTCAAATCTGAATTCTAAGATACCACTTTTCCTTTTTGTTATCCTCAGTCCTTTTCTCTTTGCCCTGTTCACCTTGCTGTGTAATTCTTTTTCTTGTGCCTCCTCAATAACATAATTGATTATGTAAAACAGCTACAAAGACCTTTTGTTCTTGTGTGTTGCCTGGGAGATAAAGTACTTTTTGCATAAGCTCTCTTTATGCCATGTTAATTTTATTTCCCTTGCTCTCCAATTTCTCTCACAAACATCATCATTTCTTCTTCTGAAAGGATGCACTCCAAACTTGACTGATAAGGCTATTCTTGTGTTGAATTACTTTTTAAGGTGTTCAGGCTCCTTTTTTTTATCCTTCATATCAGAGAAAGAATAGCAGTATCTTGAAATGTAGGACTGGTTCCTTGAATGTTACTGAAGGACATATGTGATTGGAAGTGTTTATGCATATATAAAAATTAAGCCTGTTAGTTTTCTAATAGGCTTTCTTTCTCATTTCCTGGTTGGCTTTTTTTTCCTCTTCTTTCATCTCTTCTGTTGCTTACTAGATTTTAAATTCCTAAAGAGTAGAGACTAGTTTTAC
Organism: Neopelma chrysocephalum; assembly: GCF_003984885.1. Lineage (NCBI taxonomy): Eukaryota > Metazoa > Chordata > Aves > Passeriformes > Pipridae > Neopelma > Neopelma chrysocephalum. Next base: position 17,301,215 of record NW_020897690.1, read on the forward strand.
ATATTCTGATGTACAGCTTACTGTCTCAGTCACATTGAGAAATTTTTGGAGAACATGTATTCGTAAACAATAATGATTTTCAAATAATTTTTAAAAGAAATATTATTTTAATATTAATATATGTTGTGAATTGCCAGTTGTTTGTTTTTCATCAGCTGTGCACATCAGCCCAAAATCTGATGATTAATACTTAACATATAAGAAGTTCTCTGAGTGATTGGCAGGGAAGCTCATCAATTATTCTCCAAAATGCTTTTAATGGCATCAAATTGGTTGATGCTCCTAATGCTTTTTTGTTCTTTCCTGAAAATAGCTTGTATAACACTGTTGTTAAAACAGATCAAAATGTTTTCCAATACTTGTATGTCATCTAAGGAAATTGATCCATATAGTTCTACTCCTAGTAGTAGTATTATAGTTTTGAAAATGTATACATTTGAGTTCACATGGAATCTCTAAAGAACAGAGATGCATGTTTTTATTAATTCTGATGCTAAAAGGAGTTGAGAAATATTTTTTAATTCTGTAAGAGTATCAAATCTGTGTTTAAAACTGAAGGCAGGTACTCAGATGAGGAACTTCATGACAGCATCTAGTTCTCTTCCTTAAACAATTCAGTTGATCCAGAGCTTCTGGTGTTCTCTTGGAATTCATTAAACATAATTAGGTTCCACTGCATCTTTCCCTAGGCAGATGTGCTAAGAAGCTCTTGTATAGTACCTGATGGAGCAATTATGCTCTACTGCGGTATTCATATAGAGACATTTCCACATTCACAGAATGCATGAATGAATGCACAGATTGTTACTGTATCTCTGTTTCTGTTTACTGAATGTCAAGGGATGCTATTTTGACTAGACCTTCCTATTTGTAACACAAGAGAAAAACATGAATTAGAACACTGAGTAAGGATGATTTCAAGAAGAGTACAGTTTATTCTCTTTTTTTTCCATTTAAAATATCTTGTTGGTTCTTCTTTCTTTGTGGTGTTTACTTTTCCTTCCTATCATGTCCTCCCATACTTCAGAATCAGACTGGCAAGCCAGTCAAATTTGACCATTCATGAAATACCAGTCACTATCAGGGCCCTTGCTGACTGAGGCTCTGCAGCATCACAGATACCACAGGTTCTACCTGAGGGACACTGAAAACCAGGCAACACTATCCCATGCTATTTTCTCCTTTTTTAGAGGTGAATGTACACTACGAACAAGTTTATTTTGTATATATATTAGACTCTTAAAATAATAGAAAATCAACAACATAAAACTAGAGCAATAAGCATCTTTTTTAATACAGGCTTCTTAAAGTCAAAACAAAACAAAACATTGCTGCTGTTAATGTACCCTGTCATTTAAATTATATGTGTAGAAATTATTATCTTCTCATGGTAATAGCTTTGCAAAGTCAGAGGTAATACCAATTCAAACATTCCTGAATTGAAAAAATGGCAGAAGGAAATGCCTGGTCATTCTGGTAAGGATTGGAATTGTTTTTCTATGGTGTTGATGTTTGAAAGTTGCAACTTGCACATAGTAATTTTTCATATCATTGGTATTATAGACAAAGAAAAAAAAGAAAGGTCATGCTGCAACTGTGCAAGAGAGAAATTAATATATGTTTTCCTTTTCTTCTAGAACATCTATTCTTGGAATTTCATTTGGGGCTGCATTTCTCTTCCTTTCCTTCATTTTGTTTGTCTGTTTTGCTGGACAGCTTTTGGTAGGTATTTAAGGAAATTTAATCCATTAGTTGATGGTTTCTTTTAAATAACATGTTCTGATTTTGCCAAGTTACTCTGTCTTTGCAGAGTACCAGTTAAAGGAGAAAGGCTGCATGCTGAGGCTTCTGTGGACGTTGTTTTGTCCATGTTAATTTTCTGTAAAATGTCCTCATTTATCTGAAAACCAGTAAATACCAATGGAGTGGTTGTCTGTATCTACATGGATAATCTCTTTCCCCTATAAAGCTGGATCCTCTGAAAGGTTTTCATTATTGTTTGATTGATTACTTTTTCAAAATTTTTTGCTGTTTTGATTGCAGGAGGTGACTCATGAGTGCTTTCTTTTGAGAACTATGTATTTGTTTAAGTGTTGTAAGACCATTTTCTGAATTTAGAGAATATTTCACCATAACAATTGGTTTGAGATATAAAAATGTTATAGTAAATTTCCAATTTTGCTGTTGAGTACTCCAGGTAATATCTATTAGTGTACACAATATTATGCTGAATTTGAGAATTTAATTTAATTCAAGATTTGGGCAAACCTTTCAGCATTTCACAATGTAATTTCCAAGTATTATTGTCCTCCTTTCAGTTATTCTCAAATAGATCCACCACGTAACTCCATCTAGAACAAGGAGCTTCAGGATTTGTAAGAAAGTGAACACAATCTGAATTTGTCATATAATCTGAAATAAAACTATCTGTATACCTGTCGCTTAATCTCCACTTCTCCTTCTCTGTGTTCCCATAAACTATCATAGTGAAAACTGAAATATCTTTTATAAAAAAGCAAAATACCACATGGGAAAGACTATTCAGTAAAACAGTAAGAAAAGGTAGTTAAAGAAAGAAACAGAGGAAGTAGATAGGATTTTATAATTTCCCCCCCTTCTCTTGTGAGGCTTGTAATCAACCAGGACATGTTTTTAAGAAAATATAATTAATGTACATTTCAGTTGTCTTTCCAATAAGTTACAGATGCTACCACTGCTCAGGAATTAATCTGAAATGTAATGAAACAATATTTTGAAATATTGTTAATCATTGAAGAGAGGTCCTAGAGGTGTTGCTATTACTTAACAGCAGAACTTAGTTCTCATATAATGTCATACTTGATTGCTGTTTGTTATTGACATAAGAGTAAAATGGTGATATCAGTGTACTGCCCGTGAATTAGCAAATTAAAAAAACCAATCCTTCAAGGAAAAGCCAGCCTTTTTCCTGTAGGTAATGGAGGTGCTAATGAAATGGCATCAAGAAATGCTGGGACATACACTCTCCTGGGGCTTTTATTTATAGTGTTACTTAGCAGGAATACAAACCTATTTTTCTGGATTTAAAGGGATGGCTAAGCAAATATCCCAAGTCAGAGTTGAGGAGTTAGCCACTTGAACTTACAGTGCCTTGTAAATAGTTCCCAGAAATGGAGTCCTATTATTGCAATTCTCTTGACTTGGCAGATGTCATGTTCTAACCTAAATAACTTGAAGAGGAGCTACTTTTGTCTACGTCTTTGTGAATTCAGATATTCTAATACAGAAACAATGCTGCTAAGAAGCCTTTCAGCAACTTATGACCATAGTTGATGCAGCGTTGTCTTTCCTTCATGAGCGTGGAAGTTGTTCTGTAAGGTGATGGATGAGAGAGAGAGTTAACAAAAGAGGCAGTAGGTTTTTCCTTCCCTTGTCCTCTCCCTAAGATTTCTTCCTTCATGTCAAAATCCAAGTATTGTTTTGCAGCTTTAACTACAGTGACACCCTATGTTATATTTCAGTAGCATACTCAGTGCAGTATCTGACCCATAAGTATAAATGTTTTCTTTCTAGAAGTCTAAAATTTCAAACCATATAAGTATCAATATCTGAGTTTTCATACTACAGTGTCAATGTTAACAGAAATCAGGCTTTATCATCCTAATGCTAATGTGGTTTGGGTTTGTTTGGGGATTTTGTTGCCAGTGAGGGTTTTTCACACCTCTTTTTCTAAAGAGGTACATTTTGGATTCCCCTATAGAGGGCATGTAGTAAATGTGGATGTGCTTATATGTACCTGCATATGCACATAATTGCAGATTTTAAATTCACCAAATATCTCTCTTCTAAAATGCACCAAAAAACCTGAGAATTTTTTGGGTCTGACTGACCCTGACAGATGACCTGTGCTGGGTTAGCCTTGGCTATGGGCCAGACACCAACCCAGCTGCTCACTCACTCTGCCTCACTCAGAAGGATGGGATAGGAAAATAGGATGAGAAAGCTCGTAGCTTGATATAAGGCAGGGAGATCACTGACCAATTACTGTCATAGACAGAGCAGACTCAACTTGGGGAAAATTAATTTAATTTATTACCAATGCGAAAAGATTTAGGTAATAATAAATAAAACCAAATATGAAAGCTGCGCCATTGCTCCCCTATTCCAAATTCAGCTTCATTCCTTTGCTCCAGACTCTTCTACCTCTCCTCAGGAAGCACAAGTGGGGGTGGAGAGTGATTGGTACATAGGCATTTCTGTCTGCTGCTTCTTCTGTTTACAATTTCATCCTGCTCCATCTTAGGGTCTCCACAAGCTGCAGTTCCTTCAGGAACACCACCTGCTCCAGCATGTGTCCTCCATGGGCTGAAGTGTGGCCATCTACTCCAGCATAGAGTACCTCCTCCTCCAACCTTAGTGTTCCCTCTGCTGTTTCTCACCTTTTGTTACCTCCTCCTCTCTCTGCCCAACACTTCTGTCTCTTGCTTGCACTGCTGTCCCCTGGGGTGCCCCACCAGGGTCAGGCCCTACCACCAACCTGAGCCCCTGCATCTGGTACATAAACTTGCAGTAGTAGTCAAATATTTACAGGACTGTTAACAAGATTATAGAATGGTACCTCTAGTGCCACTGAAGACAGCAAAATGTAAGTTCAGGTTAGGACATCTGGCTGTCACTGTGTTATGTGCTTGTCTCAGTACTTTTGACACTGTCCTCTCAGTCTCCACCAATTACAAATGGCTGTCACCACCACAGAGTTAGTCATACAAAACCCAACACTGAACAAGTTTCTCTGATTTTCATTTCATTGTCAAGAGAAAAAAACGCACCCAGATTGTAATGCTAAAATTAGTAGCTCTTACGGAATTTAATTACAATATTGCAAGAGATTTGTGCTCACTCTTTCACTCTGACTTTATTCTTAATTGATTCTACTGTTTAGCAGCACTGGTGTGGTCAGCTCAATCTAGTGTGGAGTGATAATATTAGTCATTAAAGAAGAATAGGAATGTTTCCATCAAAGGATGCAACACAGTAGTAGCACAAATAAGGAGATGTCCAGAGCCTGCCTTTGGAGTGTGTCATTCCCTGCCAGTCTTGGGCCATAGGCATTGAACCTTCCTCAGTCCTAGCTAAAATGGCATATGTCCTGAAACTTGAAAGGATTTTATATATTTTATGTTCTAATTACTTCTTTGTGCCTATGCCTTTTTTTGTTGTTAGTTTTTTAGATAATCACAGTATTCAGAGTTAAATCTTAAGATTATGAGTCTTTTTGGTGAAGATACTTTCTGGTTTATACTTTCACATTTTAAATGTAGTCTCTTTTTTTTTATTAATTTTGAATATTTTCTTTGAATTTTCCTTGAGAGGTTTCCTTCCGAAATTACATGCAGAAACAGGACCATGCAGTGATGATCCTTTAGGTCATATATATTCTGTGTCTCTTCTCTTTATCTTCTTAAAGTACAGACAAATTCATAGAATGAGTGTGAAATGCCTCAGACCTGGTAACTGTTAATGTGTTTTACCTCCTGATGTGAATCCAAGGAGGTAGACATCTGCTTACCTAAATGATACATCAGAAAATGTAATGCAATCAATAGAAAAAAACCACACCAAGCATGTAAAGGAAAAATCTCTGGGGTGGCTGAGGTGGCCGGCCAAAGAACTATTAGTCTCAAGCAGATTTTCCATGTTCATTGATTCAAATACTATCTCAAAAATCTCTTTGCATTACCTGGGACACGGGTGCACTTAATTGATGTGACATACTCTTTGTGCCAGTTATTTTCCACTAATATGAAATAGCTTTTTGCTGTATATGTTTATAACTTGCAAACCTATTTAACTACTTCAGCTAATAGGGAAGATAGAAGTAATATCATCTCATCTGAACATGTTTATAGTCTCTCTTAAATACCTAGTTGAACCATGGAATTAGCTGAACACAATGCCAACAAAATAAACATCAGAAAATAACTAGCTCTACAGTTGAGAAAGATGTTCTGTTTTGAGGTCACCAAAGCATCTGACATAGTTTAGCCAGTACATGAGCAGCCCTGTCCCTGCTGGAGAGAGCACTTTGTTTACACCACACCACTGTACAAAGAGTGAAACACAATCTTTACCTTTTCTTTGTATTTTACTCTAAAGCAATTGGCATTGGTACTTAACAGTCAGAAGGACAGTATACGCTTAAGGTATTTAAAAACTCTGCAAGGAAAGGAATATCAGCACCAACACTACTTGAAAATTATTTTTGACATGGAATTTTATCTCTGATGTGAGTGTCTCTCAACGCCAATACAGATGAAAGATGTAGGCCCTTTAGTTTCTTCAATATAAGGCTTTGCTTGTAAATTAAGATTAAAACAGGGATGGGGAAAGCCAAGGAGAACCTAGAGAGGCACTTTGGCACCTACAGCAAGGTCCATGAAAGAGGCTCATCAAACCTAAAAGTCATTCTGATGAGTTTCTAGCACAGGCACTACTACAGCAAATCCATCACCACTAAGTAAAGTACTATGCTCAGAAATTTTTGGAAATGTACTGATGTCAGTAAAAAAAATCTTTCTTACCATGTTTATGACATTACATGATTGTGACCAGCTGGAGAACTTGGCTATCCTGGCGAATGAGTTTCTTATGTCTGTTTTGCTAATAAGTTCTCCATTAATATTTTTTGATGAGACTAGCTTGAATGTTTTTTAAATACAGTAATGCTGCTTTTTAGTGTCTTTGCCCAAGATGAGATTGTAAGTTACTTCCAAGTAAGAGATATCCAAGTGTGCTTCCTTATAATAAATCTAGTATGCAAATTATTTTTCCTATGGTTAATTTTATGAGGACAAAAGCAGAGAGCATCCAGATTGTTTTCAAGTTTTTTTACATGTATTACCTACGAGTTGATATTCGTGATGTGTTAGTACTGCAATATGGTCACAGATCAGGGCTCCTGTTGTGTGAGACAATTTTTGGATGGTAGCATCTCACTTCGAAATCAAGACTCGGTCAGCATAGAACGTAGCATTTCGAACTCCTTCCTCTACTTTAGTGCCCTGAGTATTGTCTTTAAATAAAGTCATTCAGGTTTGATTCTTCTCAAACCCAGTAGCTCTTTAAATATTTCTGAGAAATAGAAAAGCTTTGATGCAGGGACTGAGAACATCTTACCTTAAAGTAGCAAATAGCACAGTGACTGTGTATTTTATTGAATGTAGAAAGTGGCACAGGAAGTGCCAGGACTGAACTCTGACTGCCTAAAGACGTATTTATGCAGCTCACAGACATGTTCTTTCCTTTGAATCACACAGTTGAAGTGAACCATGTGGCCATTTTAACGTGACCCTTTGTGAAGGATAATAAACACTGCAAAGTGTGATGAAATTAAAAATGTGATACAAACTTTAGTTTTTGCTGTTATTTCTTTATTCAGTATTCTAGATTTCGTCCAGCCAGTTGCAGGAAATGTAAGTTGAGTAGACTTTTCACCTGAATGCATTCCATATTATTCAAAATGCCTGGCTTAGATTTACAGGTGCCACAATTGAGTTCAAAAGCTTGGTGTTACAGTACTCATATTAGAAGTATTTTGATCCTTTTTATCACCATTAGGACCACTAAGAAGTATGTCAAGTAAAAGCTTGTGCCTATGCAGCAAAATCCCCCTTCTCCAAGCTTAAGTCCACTGTCAACCAGTTCTTTGGGTTTGAACTTTGGTGTCTTCTTCAAGTCTGAGTGTAAACAAGCATGTGAAAAAAAATCTGAATTTTGTTTCTCTTGATTTTATTCTTTGTAACATCAGTATTGGTAAAATACCAAGTTGTATTTGAATGCAAAATGAAAAGAACAATAATAGATTGATAGAAAATGTGATTCAACAGCTTTCTGTAAATGAGAGATCTTCAGTGAAGATGTTCCAACCTCAGCTAGCATATGAAGAAATGTGACAGCTCTTACGACACTGTCTTTCATCTACAACATAGCTGTCACAATTAATTCTCTCACCAGTTCCTTGATCTCACTCAGAAAGACAGCATTCATTTTATTAAATGCTGAAGTAGGTTTTTGTGTGTGGAAAGACAACACAGGATACATTTTAATGTCCTGAATATTCAAAATAAGTTATTACTCATTATCATGCTAAGCTGTCATATCAGATTTAACATGTTCAGATGAAAAGGTAATCCATTAGTTACCTCTCATACTACAAATAACTATTATTTCTAGTTGGTAAATGATAAACACTGAACTATATTCTGCCAGCTCCACTTAGAATGAACACAGAATCTAATGCTACTGAGATCTGGTATCTTATCCTACTTTCATGCTTTCAAGAAATGATTACTTTCTTCCTGTAATCTCATTCTCCATTTTATTCAGAAAATTGCCAAGGAGACATAACATTCACAACAAAAGCACATGATGTAAGCTATTGAATCAGCAAAATAAAGCTGCATAATTCTGCCAGTGCTATTAAAAGTCTGAATTTAATGATCACCCTGCCACTCCAGTTCTGCTTCCAGAGGTTCCCTGAATTTTCAGCAGTAGTGAACTGCTGCAGTTGTACTACATATGGACTGGATTTGGATTGCTGAAAAGTGAAAAGAAGTTCAGCAAATCTGTTAATTCATATAGAGATTTACTGCTCAACAGTGTATTATTTCCTGTTTTCCAAAGACTGTCTACTCAATGGCTTAAAGATTTCTAGAGTTTTGTCACAAATTTTCCTTTCAGGACCCTCATTGGCTTAACAAACTCAGTGGGCATGACAGATGTACTAAATAAACAGTAGTCTTCCCCCTCCAGAACTCAGAGCTGTGCATTTAACAGCCTGGTAAGAAAAACATTACTGAGCTATGGTATGTTTCTGTTTGACAGGTGGAAATAACTCTCTACAACTTCATTTTTTAAGTTACCCTCTAACATCACTCAAATATTTTTTAGGTCAGAGCCAGCAGTATCTGTAATTTTAGCAATAGCAATGAAAAGAATGGAATATCTTTATTGATTAATGACATTGACTGAATGCTATATTGTTTCCTGAAATCTGTGTTGTTCTCCAGACTTTTTCTTAGTCATAAAGTTGCCTTTCTTTTTTTCTTTAATGGTAGCAGAAAAACAGCTTTTTAAGGAAATGTAGAAAATCAGTCCAATTAGTTCCTTCTTGCTAAAATACATTAGCAAAGTCCGCTTTACAGAGTGACTAGCTCAAATCTTGGGTCTTTCCAAACATAAATTTCCTACTTGACAGCCAGTTCTGTTTAAATTTTCCTAGTGGTTACACACGCACTCCCCCTCACGCCCTATGGGTCTCCCCAGGGACTGGTCTGAGACACTTCACCTGGTGTTACTCAGCCCTCAGGTGCCTCACATATGTGATCTCTCTCCAGTGGCTGGCACTCATCCTGTGCTACTTGCCATCTAGTCCAGCATGAAGTTTGCTGGCATGCGCACACATGCAGGCTCAGAATAAAGACTGCTCTTACACAGTAGATGGTTAGGGATAGAATTTAATAACAGTATGCAACAGACTCATTTAGACAAGTGTTCACCTGCAACCATTTCCTTTCATCCCCTCTCTTCTCCATTTACCTCCGTTCTTCTCTGATCCACATTTATGCCTCAGTTTCCTCTCCTGTGTCCTGTCCCTTGAACATCATGTAAGTTTTCCACATACCCACAATACCTTTAAAATACACCATAATGTTTGACACAATCCTAAGTTTCTCTCTGCTCCATTGCAAAATTAAGTATCCTGTGACAACCTGCTATCCTTTTAGGCAGAAAACACCCTTAGTCTGGAGGGAATCCTGTAAAGGAAGTTTTTTTCATTGAGTCTTTTTGGTAGGTTTCCTATAAGAAACCATGGCTGCAACATTCTGCTCCAATAGTCTTAGGAGCAGCAGATTCAGTGGCTTCTGTTCTTCGTTGATGAGTTTACTTTGATTCCACCATCTGTCATTGTTCTTTTGATCATCACCATGTCTTTGTGTTTAATTTGATTAGCCTCTCATCAGATAACCTAAAACCAGTAAAATTCATAGTAAAATATATCTGGTTTAAACCAGATAATTTATTTTCATCATTAGCTTATTTTTCTGGAATTTCTTATCCTACAGGTTTTCCTTACACAGTATAGCTCCCTGGAACATGATTCAGAAAGAAGAACACAGTGAACAGCTTTATCTATAGGATTTCTTATCTACTTTATATTCCTCATACTTCCTCAGTGTACTTGCCTAGTCTTGTCCCTAATACAGCTTAAACCATCCCAGCTACTTCTAAATTTACAAGAAAATCCCAGAACAATGTAGATGAAATTGTAGTAAAGCTCCAGGTGAGCTATAATAAAGGCAAAGAGTAATTTAAGGCAAGATTTCATGACTGTTTTAATTTGCTGTAAATCTGTGCTCACTGACTCATTGGGTTTTAGGCAGACTAGACAGGTAACTAAATGATTCATTTTTGCACAGATCCGTTCCCTGCATCCATTGGAACACTCCCCTTCTGTAGCAAGAGCAGTAACCAAGGCTTTGTGCTTTTTACTATATTAAAGTGGGAAGGATGACAAAACTTTTCTAAAATCTACATGTGGATTCCCATTATATTGAAATTTTATTACATACTTAGGGTCAAAGAACAAAGTTTGGACGTTTAAAAGGGCTTTTGAGTAGGAATTTTTTGCTCAAAAATGGAGGTCCTTTGAGTTTATATATTTGTGGTTTTTTAATATGAAAGAGTAATGTATGTGTAAAAACTGCCTGCATTTTACTTTGTCCATCCTTGAGATTCCAGTGATTGTTTTGACCTTTCAGAAACTGAATTCAGATTCTGTACAATCCAGTATGCAAAACTCCCTATCATAAAAGGAAATTTGGATATTAGGAAGAAGTTTTTTACAGAGAGAGTAATCAGACATTGGAATGCGCTGCCCAGGGAAGTGGTGGATTCACCATCCCTGGAGGTTTTTAAGATGAGACTGGATGTGGCACTTAGTGCCATGGTCTAGTAACCACGGTGGTGTTGGATCAAGAGTTGGACTTGATGATCTCGCAGGGCTTCCCCAACCCAGTTGATTCTATGGTTCTATTCTATGAAACAATATGTAAAAAAAGTTCTGCATATATAGTGGACTTGTTCAAATAGTGTATAATTAGGAGGGAAATAGTTATGTGACGGATGACAAAGACCTTAGTGCAAAATCCATCACGTGTGTTGGGTAGTAGTGTAATTTAGAACGATGATCCATAGCTATTGAACCTGAACTGATGGATCAGTGCTGCAAATTAAGTCCTATTTTTGATCATTTTTTTAGTTCTTCAGTTCCCATTTCTGATGCTGGCTGTGCTTGTATCTCTGCTGATTGCTGTGGTTGGGGTGAAAAACAATATGTAAAGCGATCTTTGATAATATTAAGTAAATAGACAAAACAAGTTGAAAAAAGCAATTACTTTTGTGGGACTGTCATGTTTCTTAACTTTTCATTGCCTTTTTTACAGTGGTTTCCCTATAACTGAATTTGACATTTTGAAAGGGCATAAGATGCTTCTAGGCAACCTTATCTCTTCATTGCTAAAGTTTTGGGAAAATTAATATTTATTGGATGTGTCACAAATTGTTGTTTATTCTGTGTGAGCCTCTTGTGCCTCTAGGCACTATGCATGTATGAATGGAGGCTTTGCAATGTGTTTTTGGAAGCAGATTAAATGAGTCAGTTTTTTATTGTTAATTTTTGTCACTATATAAGAAAAAGATTTCTATTCATTCAATAGTCTTTGTGTCAAATTGTAAGTTCAGTTGTTGTATGCTTGTTTACTTTCTGGATAGTTTTAGGGAAGGTGGATTTGCTTTGCTGAGTTAATTTTTCGCTTAAAATTAATTATCAAACAAGACTTCAAACAAATGAAAGGAAAACTCAGACACTCTTCTGTTTTGTGAGCTGCCAAGGGTGTATCTATGTATATAGCCTTTATTCTCTATCAAAGACTTTGCAGGGTCATTATTTACATTTTGGTGTTTCCAGAGGCCACTAAATATGACCCTTTCAATTGAGGCGAGGCAGGTCAGTTCATTTTCATGGGTTTTACTGATATTAAAGGTAATGACACTACTCTTAACTTTGTATTTGCTATTATTAGTAGTATATCTAAAATGTTTAATAAGGTACTTGCAAATTATAATTATTTAACAGAATTGATATTATGGCAGATATTTTAACTAAATTTGCCCTTAGTTTTGTGTATAATCATGTTCTGTAACTCTTGTGAGACTATAATAGTTGAATATTTCTGTAGACTGTTTCAAGATTAATGCTGCCCTCAATATTGAGCCTTCTTAATTCTACTATTTTTAATACTAATTAAATATACTAAGGCTATTTTTTTCCTCTTTTCTATATCGTTTGCACTTAGCAATGTAGCAAGAAAGCATCAACTTCATTGTTGTGGATCCTGAAATCATCTGGAATAATTGCAAACCGTCCTTGGCCAAGGATCACTCTTACATTGACAACCACTGCTGTAATATTAACCATGGCTGTATTCAACATGGTAAGGGAAAAGGAGTAATTTTTCTTGGATTTTTTTTTCTTTTAAGATTTTTTTGTTGTTTTTGTTCAGTATTTGTTTCGGTGTTGAATTTTTGGCCCGTGGCTATGCCAGGAACCTACATGATAATGATTGCCAGAGACAGAAATATAAAGCAGAGCGACAGAAAACATATTGTGCAATGGGAGCCTCTGCATAAAGGATGCTCTACAAGAGCTCAGAACCTGGCTAAATATGTTAAAGAAAAGTATTATTTATAATTAATAATTAATAATTAAATCCCAGGTTTGATTGTGCAAGTCCCTTGGTCATCTATGCGTTGCTTAGAAAAACAGAGCATCGCTGAAAGGGTGAAGTATCTCCTCACAGAACATGCAGAAGACTTTGTGCAAAACAAACTAAGTTCAGTTTTGTGACACTCCTCCGCTGATCTCAACATTATTGATTTCACATGCTTGTCTTTTTTTTTTAATAAGAAAAAAAATTCAAAGTTACATCAAAACTTCAAATATACTGAACTACAAATTTGTTAGGGCTTATGTCTACTTTAGTCATTTCAACCTGTGCTTTTCTCTTCCAGTAGGAAAAATCTATGTAATTCCATTTTTCTTTTGTAACTATAGCAAATATAGATTAGATCTGTCATTAGTTTACCTAAAGCATGAATCTTAATGATCTTGTTTGTTCTCAAGGATGTATTGTCTAATGAGATGAGCAGTATATGGGATCAAAAAACTTCCTTTGTTTTGTCCTGTTGGCTAGGGCTGTTTCTGTTCGTAAACCTGTGAAGGTATTCCCGTTCAGTTCTGTATCTGCAAAATAGGAACTCCTTAATACTTATTTAGGTAATGTTTTCATTACAACATTAATGCATAGATATTAGTCATGTTTCAAGTGAGTGAGATTTGCGTTTCAGTGCTTCTGAAATTGCAACTCTAGCTCTTCCTTGAGTTGCTGGTACTTTAGAGGCTCAGAAAGGACTCAGAGATTGATAATACCTACTGTGTTTTGTTTTGTTTCCCCACAACATTTCAGAGGACTCTTAGTCGATCATTTTTTACTGTAAGTACTAGAGTCATCCGAGGGCTTTATGTGGGCTTTATGTGTATCGTGGGCTTTTAAATGTGAACAATTGAAAATTCTGGTAGTACCTTCTCTCCATTTTTACTGTTGAATTTTTCTAGTCTTGTTTTTGTTGGTTTTCTGATTTTTCTTTTTCCTGCTTTTTTGGAGGAGAGAAAATAGACTCAAAAATAATTCCATTTTCAGCATTTAAAATTTACCCAATTAATTGCCTGTGTAAGGCTGGTAGAGTAGAAACTCAAAGAAGCAATGGCTGGAAATGAGATAATAAACTCACTTTTCAGCAGTGAAAGCAGTTAGCAATGGGAACAGTTATTCTGAAAAACTGTTGATTCCCCATGACCTTTTATCCTCAGCTCTAGACTATATGCTTTTTTGAATTGTAACCTTCGGCCATGCAAAAGTTATTTATATACAGCAGGATAAAACCTAGAGATGGAGTAACTTGTAAAATGAATATCAGATTAGACTTTCTCTTATATTGAATTCTATAAATGTATAAGAGGAAAAGAAAGAGCCTACTTGGGTTTAAAGTATACTTTGAGTTAGAGTTCATGCATGTGGTTATTTATTAAGTTAAAAAATGTAAAAGGAAATATGGTCAGCAACTGTTTTTTGCTTAGACTAAAGTTCTACTAGTGTGTACAGCCCACTTCAAATTTGGCCTTCAACTAGTAAAAGACATTCTAGCAAAAAAAAGCAGCTGTTCAGTACATTATTTTTAGAAAAAGGTTTTAATTTTGTTGGCTCAAGTCCAATTTTAGGTGGACTAAATGTTATGGTGAAACCTAGTAGGCTGTATTTTAGTCTTTGTGCCTTATCAGTAATGTTACAGTGTTACAAATAATCGTGTTCCATGATATTCATGAGATGATAATTTTAAGTACAATTCCCCCCTTGAAACTAAACCTTAATAGTTTGACTAGCAAAAATGACTTTAAATGTGATTGTGAAATTTGCATTTCCTTAACATTAATAGCAAATTGTGGGAGAGACTCTGAAGTATCATTATTATATCTCCAAGCAACATGTACTTAATAGCGGAGTCCATTAACTGCGTTTATTTCCATGAACCCTTTTGGTAGAAAAAGGCAAAATGTAGCCATTAAGATTTAATGGAGATAGAAAGCGTCTAACCATCCCACACCTAATAAATCATAATTAAGACCAAAATGTCAAATAAAACTCAGTCTTTATGGTCATGGAACACTGGAAGAGAATGGGGGTGCAATTTTACTTCAAATTAGCTGTTTCAACAGACATCTGAATCTAGTCTTCACATCTGAGAGGTATATAGTCATGATCAGTGGAGGGAAGTTAAAAATCAGCTAATGTGACATAGGTATCAAATATTCTTAGCTGAAGGGAGAGGGTGAGCATCAGATCTGTTGCTATAGAGAGAGTAGGACAAAAGTCAGTGGCTGAGGAAAACTGTTTTTGTCCAGATTACCTTCTTTAAAGCAAACATGAGAAAGTATCCTACAGGGAACAATCCAGACATCTCAGAGAGATGGTAGGACTGCATGACTGCAAAGGGTTGATACTCGGAAACTGAATGAATGACTGCATACAATGGTTGTGCCTCACCGTCTTCTGGGATTCATATGATTTCAAGAAACACGGCATGATGAAAGAATCCTGGAAAAGGTCTTGGTTTCAGTGACTTCTGCATCAAATGCATGAATGGTTCTTGACACAGAAACAGAATCTTAGGGCTGTACTGTCCCGGGAAGGTTCTCTAACTACCAACTTTAAGATTGAGGATCATAGAGTAGTCTGGATGGAAAAGGACCTTAAGAGGTCATTCAGTTCAAACCCTCTGCCATGGGCATGGACATCTTCAACTACATCAGGTTGCTCAGAGCCCTGTCCCACCTGACTTTGTTTCCAGGAATGGAGCATCCACCACCTCCCTAGGAAACCTGTTCCAGTACCTCATAACCCTCATCATAAAAAAAAAGTTCCCTTATATCTAGTCTGAAACTACCCTCTTTTAGTTTGAAACCATTACCCCTTGTTCTGTCACAACAGACTCTGCTAAAAAGTTTGTCCTCATCTTTCTTATAGGGCCCCATTGGGTACTGGGAGGTGCTATAAGGTCTCGCTGGAGCTGTCTCTTCTCCAGGCTGAACAACCCCAACTCTCTCAGCCTCTCTTCATAGGAGAGGGGCTCCAGCCCTCTGGTTATCTTTGTGGCCCTCCTCTGGATATTGCTTGCTTTCCTGTCTTTTCATTTGGTGAATTTTTAGCAACTGGACTGTTTCCTCTTAAAGAACATGTCTTTTGAAATGTGAAGACAGACAGAGGTTTGACTGTTTTTGCTCCACTGTTAATGTATGTCTGTGAGCATGAGCTGCCTTGAATGATGAAAGTGTTGGCCCCCTCTAGTCATGAATGGTATCATGTGTTTAAATAATGACAAATAATTAAGCAAGCCTGCTTTCATTCTTATAGGGGAAAGTTGGTTTCTTTAATATACCTTCCACTTAATAGAGCTGATTCTTAATACAGTTGCTGACCTTTTTAATAAGCAAGGTCCTTGGCAGATATGCTCTAATTATATATCCCCAGAGTGCCTAGCACATTGAAGCCCCCATTTTGGAGGGTACCTAATGCATGTCTTTCAAGGAGAATAAGCAGACATTGCCTAGAGATTGACCTGGCCTGGGAACTGGAAGGAGACAAAGGAATGCAGAGCTGCAGTCACATTATTTAAGTGGTACTTGTGGGGCCCCATCACAAATCTATTTCAGATTATAGATAGGATTTAGGAAACTTACAGAAAGCAATATCAGTCTAGGTACGTGAGATTATCAGGGATGCAGCAGCAGGTGAGACACTGTTCTGAAATATTTGCAGCAGTTCTCATGTCTTTCAGGTGTGTGGGGAGAAAGAGTGTTGCTGTCACATGACCATTTGCTCCACAGACCAAGGAAGATGAAACCTCATAAGTGAGCATATCTTCATATGTGTCAAATACCATGGTGGTATCTGAGTCTGTGAAGGCCCAGCAGGCTTCTCATCTCTCTTATCTGGTGCCGGTGAAAGCTCTGAACAAGGCAGTGGCTTGCCATTGCATATTGCCTCTACAGGGAGGCTGGGACCTGAATACATGGTGGCACAAAGGTAGTTCTGTATTTTCACTTGGCACACAAACTTTCATAAAAAATGAAATTATTGAGCAACTTGAATTTGGTACATTTTGACTGTTAACAAGAGACGCCACATGACGAGTCTCTTATATAGATGCATGAACACTCTGAAGCTAAGAAATCTTGTACAAACCCAAACTGCTCTAAAAATTCTGCTAAATGCACTGCACTCTCTATATCTTCATCATCCTTTCCCAGCTAACTGATATCTCGGCATTACCTCTTTTTTTTTTAAAAAATGTTCAATAGTCTTGGTAGGTACTTAGCATTCCAGGCTCTCCTTAAACTCCCGCTTATGAGCTTGTGAAGAGGAGAAATGATACCAGAATTTGGGATCCTCCACAGTATTCTTGAGGTATTCATGTGGGGATATGTGGATAAAAATCCTGATTCAACTGCCAGACCAAGTGGCATTTTTCAAAGGAAGCTGTGATATGCATTTGACATCCAAGTACTTTCATACCTTAGTGAGAAATATGGCTTCTTTTTTTTCTTTTGTGAGATCTATATTAGTGTATTATGTATGTATGTTGTCTTTTGATGATTCTTGGTCAGATAACAAGAGAGATGCACTAACTTGCTTATCCCTCTTTTTGAGGAGAGGGTCTGTTACCACATGGCTCCTATTGAAATAAATAGCAGCACAGCAGGTATTTTCATCATGTGAGGCAAAAAACTCACAACTGAGCATTGCAAATTATACAAACATAAGAAAAGAAAAAGCTGTTAGAATATGTGAAGTTAAAATGAGAATTTAATGGTAGCATGCTCAGATGTTCCCTGGAAAACATAGGTATTCATAAAAAATACTGCTTTTATTTGAGTCATTTGAGTAGGTGTGAGTGCTTAGTAGGACTGAACTGACTTTTACAAAAAATACTATGTTGAAGAACAATATATATCTTTAAAGCTTCATAGCAGATGTAGATAACTGATGAGAGACAAGAAAGACAAGTACAAACACATCATTCAGAATAACTGTTGTTTAGCTCATGGGAGGTGACAATGTTTCCATATCCTTTTTTTCCCTTTTTATATTTACTTAAGTATTCATAGATACACCCAGTGTTCTGTGTATACAGGTAACATTTATAGGTCAAAAATTCCCTGTATGAAGTTCAAAACCAAAATATTTTAATATAAATTACTATATATAACAATATATATGTACCATATATGTTTATATAATATAATTGCATTTGAGTTCTTTGTGTTATATAATTTTTTGCTCTGTGGACATGCATAGGGTGGGATTCTAAAACTAAATAGTTATTTCATGTTTACAGAAAAAGTATATGCACTGTTAGTGGGATGTGGGGACCCTTGGCAAATGCCCTTGTTAACAACAGCTATTAAGTACTTGAAGACAAGCAGGGGGTTAAATACTTAAAGCTGTCTGAAAGGCCTTTGCCCAAAATTGTTCCTGTTAAAGAGGAAGGGCAGCCTGAGCTGTCTTAAAAAGTAACCAAGCAACTTCAGAAAGAATTCTGAAGTAAAGAAGGAAATCATGGGAAAAGAAGTACAAAAGAAACCCAGAAATGTGTAAGAGGAGATAGAGCTATGAGTGGAAACAGCTGACTGTCCAAACCTGGTTTAAGAAGAATCCTAAGTCACCCCTCCGTCATCACACCTCTGCCCCAGTCAGCAAGAGCAGCACCTCAGGTTTGTCTGTGCGCAGAAACTCACAGAGTGCTCTGTCTCTAGCATGTGCCTTAACAGTTTGTAGGGTGTTGCTCAAGTGCACATGAAACTAGAGCACCCACATCTCCTTACAGGGGAGCGTGCAGGTGGGGTAACCTGCATTCCCAGAAGAGTGTGTGCATTTCACCCACACGTCCTGTGAGAAGAGGTAGATGTGCATATAATCATGCGTGTACGAGCCATTAGAGCTCTTTGAGATCAGTTATGGAAAGGTGTTCCGAAATCTGTAGGTGTTTGTTAAGATTTTGTAGGGTCTGGTTTCATGGTTGATCTGTTGTGTTACTGATACTGATCCTGGCTGTATAGTTCACTGATTGCGGGTTAATTATGTGTAGTTTCACGTATATAGTCAGAGAAGTATGCTGGTGAAGGAACACAACCTAAAGGTGCAAGTGTACAAAGTGTGCCAACTTGGTATTGGTAGTAGGTGGCATTTTGATAACCTTTGCAAGTCCACAACCTTGGACTTGTGTTGAAGGGGTGTTACAGAGATAGTGGTTTTAAGCTCTTCTAAGCAGTGCCACAAAACATATCACAGGGCACTCACCAGTTATGGTGGCATGGGAGATTGGATAGTCTCTAAAAAGATAAAAAAAGTCGCTGTGCATGTAGTCCAGTGCTGCGACTGTTGCCAAGGGGGATTGTGGGGTCTCTATCCTTGGAAGTTTTCAAGACTTGGCTGCACAGAGCAATGGCTGACCAGCTCTAGTGTTAGTAAATCAACAAAGCATTTTGATCGTATTTGGTTGATCTGAGTGAAACTGTGCTGATGGTCTAGTGGTTAGGATGCGGCGCTCTCACCGCCGTGGCCCGGGTTCGGTTCCCGGTCAGGGATACTCCCCCAGGCAGATGGAACTCGTCAGCCCTGTGAGGCCATCCATCTATGAGAAGGTCACTCTAAACAAACCTACATCCTGAGGACCTCACTGCCATTGTCCAAGCTCGCTTGGCCCCGGCAGATGAACCTTAGGATTAAAGGGTGGGCTCAGTTCAGCGCATGCTGTGTCTCACCTAAAAAATCCATTGCGCAGGCTGGAAAGGTAAAAGACGTTTCCCAAAATCTTCGTTCGCGAAGACTGGCCGTACTACTATTCATATTGAATTTATTTCATCATTGTCCCTTATGTGTGTGAGCTTCTGATATATAAGAAAGTAATGTAACAAAGAGCCTTTTGTCTTTTATTCAAATGGAAAGTGTCAGATGAAGGTTAACAAATTTTTTTTTGTTTGAGGATGCTTGAACAAGTAATCATGTTATGTCATTTCCCCTTCACTGTTTAAGTTTTCAGTGAAATACCAAAGTTGAATGGTTACTGGCAAGGCTTTCTCTGCTTCTCAATTTCTATTCTCTATTTTGACCTTAAGCAGCTGTCAAGCTAATGGATTGTATGTTGTTTTCTTTCTAGTTTTTCCTGGATAATGCTGTGATAGCTTTTCCCTCAGTTCTTAATTCATCAAATGCAAGTTTTCCTAATTCAAGTAATCAGACACGGTGGTGTATACAAAACAACTGTTTTTTCCTACCGGTAAGTTCATTTTACATTTCTTTGTTTGTTTACAACAATTACACTAAATTGACTGTTGCCAGATCTGCTTGAAGTTAAACACCCACCAGATTTTAAGACTGCTGTAAAAGATTGATTTTTTTTTTCAGTCACCTGCAACTGCATTTGAAGTAAGTGGGAAGTTAAAGGAGGTTGGTACTTCTAAAAATAGAGGTTTTAATGAATGTCAGATTAAAAAAGCAGGAAACAGCATGATAACTAGGAAGTATAGCTCACCCATGTCAACGCATTACAAGATATCGGAATAACACACAGCGTCTGCAAAGCACTGAAAGTCAGGTTGATCTGCAGACAGGTTTCACAAGGACCAATGGCTGACCTGAAAAGATTCACCATTTTCATCATTGACAGTAAGTGTGAAATCTGTGATTGTCACACTTCTGTCATTGCATATTTGATTAAGAGGTGGGGTAAGAGGGATGAAAATAAAACACTCATATAAACAACTATATAAACTGCTTAAAAGATCTGAACTGCTTAAAAGATCTGATCTGTAGAAGATGTCTTAGTGTGAATAAAAGCATAACAGCACATGCTTGAAGAGTTGGGGAGGACATTGCTGCAAAAAATGGGAACTATTTCCTAGAGAGCTGTTATTCTTAAAAGGATTGCAAAAGACCTGCAGTTGAACATAACAAGCTGTATATTGCATCAAAATAGATCAACAGTCTTTGGATGAATAAGCTGGTGTCAGCAAGAGGAGAAGGGAGATTATTGTGTCTCTATGGTGAAATAATGAGACCATTACCAAAATGGTGTATACTGATTTCCACACAGTATGTTTTAAATGGAACAGCTATTCACTAGGTCAAACAAAACAATCCTAGGCACACACAAAAGCAAGATGTTGATGTTAATTATGTATAGAACTCTCCTGGAATAAAAGCAGTTGCAGTAACTGCAGCACTTACAGATTTTCATCATCTCCCTGGTAAGGTTACAGAGGAAGATTAGTTTCTGTTTCTTATTTTCAACTTAGCTAACTTAATGTCACCAGGTATGGATAGGTGCCTACGTTTACTTTTGGTCTGACATCAAGTAATCCTATTGACAAAGAAATTATGCAGTCCTTCTTCCATCCTCTGTATGTGTTCACACTCACAAGCACATAGAAATAAATTTTTCCAGTGCTTATTTATATTTGTTTGCTTCTTTAGTTATCAGGTTTTCTAGTCGTCTTCTTTTCTATTTCTTGTTATAGTTTTGAGCATCTTGAAAGGCATTTTGTTTTCTTTTTTACCAGTAAGTTTTCCAACAAACATCTGAAGGATATAGTTTTCCAAAATTATGCTTGCTGTTAAGATTCAATCTGCTGTTTCTTTGTTCATTTGTTTTCCCGTGTATAACTAAGATGTTTGTCAGCTTGTGATTGGCACATTTCTAGCAATTCATGGTTTATTTTGTCTTTAAAGTATTAGAACACATTCTTTCATCTAGGAAACTTTGATAAACTGGCACTAAAAAATTATGTTAAAATTTCACTTCTGACAATAGTAAATGAAAAATTTAGGTTAGCCAAAATTTTTAAAAACTTTAAAACATCTCTCAAATGCACATTATTTTCATCCTCACACACTGCATAACTTCTAGCTTGAAAAAGCTGTAAATTCCTTTTTAGTTACCACTTTTGATATTAATTTTTTTTAATCTGGGAATAAAATTCCTCTGTCTTCACTGAATGAGGTATTGAATACTTAAGCTGACAAATGTTTGTTTCCTTAAACTAAAAATTCAATATTTTGAGTCTGTGTGTTAGGTATAAGCTTTATTCTTGTCAATAAACTTTGTGTGATTTATGATAGTGGACCTGACAGATCTATTGACTGTGTCATCTAAAATGAGTAAATAAGAGGTTTGGGAATTGTTTTAGTCCCAATTGAAATAAGTTCATTTTGAAGCAAAGTAATTGATTCTCGTCCTCCTCCTCCATCTCTCAAAGTAACTTTTCTGACTTGTACTGCTTGCTTTTTTAAAGACTTAGCAAAGATTCCACAGTAAGTTATAGGGACATTTTTGTGTTTAGTTTTGTGTAGTTTTGCTATGATGCTTCTGTAGTTTCTATGTAATAGAAGTTGAACCTGGGAGATTTCAAGACGTACATATCTATTCCTGTGACAAAATACAGTCTGGTATCAGTGCTGCCATCTCCACATGTTAAATAAATAAAAGTTATAATAATGTCTGTTCTCAAGTTTTTCTCTATAGACATGAGAGTAGAATGCCTTCTTATTTCAGTGAAGTTCTTTATACCCACAGAACTGCCGTAGGTGTTAAATTTTAAGAGACCAAATGCACTGGGCTGGATCCTAAGGGTGCAAGGCACCAGACTTGCGATCCCAGTAAGAAAGGCACTCAGACTCTGTAAGGTATTGATTAAAATACCCTTTATTTGAGCTAGCACAAGAAGGAAAAACAGGATAGATGGAGTTATGCCCCTTCAGATGCTGAGAAGCCTGAATTGTACAACATGAGATGCAGATTCTGCCTGTGGAGAGGTTACCCAGTATTTCTCTTTTTTGAGCCGCTAGAGGATTTTCTTAAAAGGAAACATTTCTATTCAGTGTTTCTGCCCTGAGACAAAAGTGACATCCATGAGAACTTGCTGGTGCACTATTAGACAAAGCCAAGGCCACAGAGGTGGCACCACCTCTGCTACAGAGTGGGAACTGCCTGCAGGCTCCGTGGTTGTGATAAGTTGGCTGAGCTGGCTAAGGTTATCCTGCAGCCAAGGGACATGCTAAGCAGACCATGGGCCTGTGCCCGGTCAGCCTCACTGCTGTGTGTATTGCCGGCTCTACAGATCTGCTTGTTGCTTAGTGAAATATTGCATTGCAATACACAATATCACAGTCTACATTCTTAAATATGTGGCTGTACCACTCTTCTCTATTCCATTAACCCTTGTCTGAAATTTTAGCTGAAATTTTCAATCTGTTCTATGTATTCCTGTGGAACAGTGTCAGAGATTGTTCCACTTGAAAGTTTCTTGGTCTTTGTCAAACAACATCCAGTGTTCAAGACTGCCTTTCCGTGTTTCTTTTTGGAAAACTGAATGCCTTACAGAGTCAAAAATGGATGCTGCTACTTTTATGCAGCACTGAAATTGGAGTGTGACCTCCTGTGAATTGCAGCCATCAGAGTAGTTTTATTTTTGGTGATTCTGAACAATAGTTCTATCTATTTCTTATTTCAACCAGATCTTCAATCAAATTGCAGTAACAGGAGAGATTGAGATGGCAGATCAATTCTGTCTGATGGGTGCCGTGAAAATTATTCTTCTTAGTGATCCCCCAAAATTAATGATTCAGGTTGTCAAAAGTAGTGCCATCAACAAGTCAACAGCAGTCTGAAAATCACATGTCTAGAAATAGAATGCTTTGTAGTTTCAGAAAAGAAACTTCCTTACAAGGTGCAGGACTGTAATTTTCAGGAAGCATTTTTGGCAAAGGTGTTTCGTATTACAGAATAATGATTCTAGTGATGATGTATTATTCCTTTTTTCCAGAAGGCATCCAGAAAAAAAAATTTTCCATGAATTTAACTTCAACCATATGTTTTTTTTTTATATATATGACAAAAAAGAAAAAGCTTTTTTTAACAATTGAATGTGTTCTTATATAGTCATAACTCAAGAGGATTTGACAGAAGGATTTTTATAATATGCATAGGCCTTGTTAATAACTTTGTATTTTTCCTACCCTAGCTGTATTTCTAGAGTTTGTAAAATTGCATATCTATGAGGTTCATAACAACTGTGTGTTGGATCAGTTTATAATTACTGAAAATATAGGCAATGGAATTGTTATTTTCAGATCTTTAGACATTTTACCTTGACCCTTGTGCTAACAATACATACAGGGTAATTGTTGGACTCAAGCATGAGTGAAAACTCTACAGTGGCACAGGAGTAAATCTTTTGTGAGTCTGCTGGTAGTAGACTCTTACATTAGATTTCAACACCAACAGTGATGTCCCATGAACGCAGATGAGTAAATCAAAAGTGTCAGAGTGAAAATTAGGGAATATAAATTAGGAGCATAATCTGGATTCTTTTGAGCTTTCAGTTAATTGAAGCCTAATTAAAAAAATGGGTCTCTTTCGTAAAATACCAGCATCTGATTGTTATTGGCTGTCTATAAACCATAGTGTCCCAGATTGTGATAGATTGCATACTTCAGTGGTTAGTCAATAACTTGGTTTTTAAACCAGACTGAGCATTCTATTATGCATGATTTCCTACTCAAGAGCCAAATTCTAAATACTTTCCATTTGATTTTTCTTTGCCAGTATTTTATATACAGCTGCATATTAGGGCTCATTTCCTGTTCTGTTTTCCTGAGGATAAATTATGAGTTGAAAATGGTAATAATGTTGATTGCATTGGTGGGCTACAATGTTATCCTTCTGCACACTCATGGGCCCATGCTGGATGACTACAGCAAATTTATGTATGCAATGGCACCTCTTAGAAGGTAGGTGGATAACTCCAGTCATTCTGAAATTAAATACTACCTTTGGCACTTCTAATATCGTGAAACAGATTTTTTTTTCTCTGTGTTTGGCTATGTAATCTGTGAGTCAAAATTTAAAATCATTGTCATGCTGCAGTTCGTATATGATTTAATGTCACACCTCAGAGCATTAGAATAAAAGAAATAAGTCTGGATAAGGCATTTAAAGCAAATACTGTAGGAATTAGAGTATGGTTTAATATTAATTTTTTATAATAAAGGACATTACAAAGAAGTCATCATCAAGGTTGTTAGGGCCTCAGACTGTACATCATTAAGGCTGCTAAAGCATATTTGCTGGAAGCCAAATAAAATCAGCCTCCTCAGAACTAGTACATAGTCTTAAATCTTTACAAATGCAGTCTTAGCTATTGAAAAAATTAGTAGACCAACAGTTTTTCTTTTTTTTTTTATTTTGCTGTACTTGTGAATTTGTATGTTAAGTTTTCATGAGACTGCTGAAATCTTTGTTACAGGTGATAATATATAAGACCAAACTTATGACTCCAGTTCCAACTATCGTAAAATAATTTTTGGACACATGTATTTTCTACCTCATTTTCAAGGCAAAGAGGTGATTCTTCTCTGTGTAGGGTGAGTGTGTGGCATATGCCACACCAGAGAGTCTGAATATTCAGAGTAGAGTTTCGGTATAATTTTTCCTGTGCTATAGCAATCATGGAAAAGGATCTGAATTTTAAAAAAAAAAAGTGTGATTTTCTTTGCACTTAAATCTAAAAGATTAAATGAACAAAACCAGGTCTCTGTTTTCATTGCATTAGTGGAAAGGATATCTGTGGGATGGTATGGAGAACCACGGGATGGTTTAGATTGAGTAGTTTTGATTTTGCCAGTCAAGCTCTCTGTTGGTATTTTCCTTCCTAAATTTCTCACGAAGGTTCTTCTTTCAGTGGCCTCAGAGGAGAGCTCTAGTGTCTTATGCTAAAGTAGAGTTTTTAATACACTCTGTACGATATCTACTTTCTGCCTCCTGTAATTCTCAGGTGAAAAGGTATCTTGGGAGTCAGGTGCTTTGGTTTCTGTTTCTCAGTATTCATTGGATATGGTCAAGCTCTCTGTTATGGTAATAGTGTTGTTGCATTAAAAATCTCTTTTTATTCTGCCTGTATAGAATAAGCCCCAAATGCTCTCCATTTGTAAGCAAACAAGGATATTGTTTTTAGTAAATCCTCATCTTATTATTGGACTTCAAAATGTAGGCATATTTGCATAGAATGTAGTAGAAGTAATTCAAGCTACATAATATAAGTAACGACATTTCATCAAGTAATAAAGCATATAATATTTAAATGGTCTTAGTTTGCATACCAGCAAGTAGTATAAATTGTGGTCTTATTTTTGTGCTTGAAGAAATATTGGTTTAACTTTTGAGCAGCCTGCTTTACTTATGTTTTTGTTTTGTAGGCCAGGAATACTGAAAGACCTGAAGACAATGGGCTCAATTTCCTTGTTCATATTCTTTATCACATTACTGGTTTTGGGTAGACAGGTAAGATGCATGATTCTCTTCCTGTGCATCAGTGGACACAGTGCCAGCTGCCACATGCAGCCTGTCACCTTCCCAAAGAAACACCTTTATTCCGTTCTGTCTCGTACCCTTACAAAGGAGCGTCAGAAGCATCTATAAAGATATTTTATTTATTACTTTCCAATTTGTCCTCAAAGCTCACCAATAACTGTCATTGAGACATTATGCTGATAGTGTACTGTGACTATTGCTTGTCACTCTGACCGATATTGTCTTGTAGCTTCCTGGTTTGCTCCCATCTGTCTGCATCCATCTGCTGTCTCCCATAGTTGCTTAATTGCAAGCTATTTTCTTCACAGATATTGCAATTTGATGCAGACACAGAAACAATGTAGCATGCACGCATAAGTGTACCACATGCTGAGGCCATGGTTACACTAAAACTGTGACCCAACAGGAAACTACTCTTTTTGTTACCCAATTGTGCTTTTTCAGAACAAATCTGATGTCAGTGGTCTTACCTATACTAAGCTGAGGGAAGATGCAGGGGCAGTTCTTTCTCTGAATCCTCAGGCCTGTCCATGATTGTTATGGGTGGGAGTGGAAGGCTTAGACAAAGTTATTAAAAAGCAAAGCCTTACCAGTGAGTCTTGAGGTACAGAATGGACTTCCTTGCTTTCTAAACCTCTTCTCAGAGAGTGCAGCTAAACCCAATCTTAGCCTTGGACTATATTAATCGTTTAAATTTAAGGAATTATAGAGATATGATTGAAAACCTTTTGTCCTGCAGGTTTTAATGATTGGCAAAATGAGAATATTTATATAAAATAAATAATTTATTTTATACAAATGATCAGACAAAATATTTTAATCAGAGCTATTTACTACACAATATAAACGCTAAAAATCTACTTGTAGAATATAATATAGCATAAAGTAGTATAGTGCACTATAACAAAGCAATTATTGAAGCAGCTGTATTAAAGCTAGCAAAAAGAAATAATTATTAAGTAGAAATCTGATGTAACTCACCCATACCAACGCTCATGGGGAAATCTCTTTGTCTCAACCTCGAGGAGTATCCTTGTGGGGCGTCCCCAGCCCAAGGGAGGGATCTCCACACATACACCCCAAGAAGGGTTATGTCAGAAGAACCT
Source organism: Neopelma chrysocephalum (assembly GCF_003984885.1). NCBI lineage: Eukaryota > Metazoa > Chordata > Aves > Passeriformes > Pipridae > Neopelma > Neopelma chrysocephalum. Next base: position 17,328,403 of record NW_020897690.1, read on the forward strand.
GACTGCATGAGAGGGGACTGGACTTTTATAGTATAAAGTGATTGACTGCTAGTCACACCTTTACAGGCCAGCTATTAGCTTATCTGTCAAATCAGACTTCAAAAAGCAGGGTGTGTATTCAAAGTTTGATGAAACAGGATGGTTTTAGCATGATTAACACCAAGACAACACCCTGGCTCCAGCAGTTGATCTTGCATGGTAGCTTGATTGATAGCTTGGTTGGATTTTAGGTCTTACCAGAGTGGATTTATCCTGCCACAATGATCCATGGCTAAAAGCTGCAATTCCAGCCCATTGTGCCAGAAAGCATACAGTGCACAAGACAGGGCTCTGAGATGGAAGAGGCAATCCATGAGAGATCTCTTGAACAGCCTATCCCAGACTGTTCATAGATCACTCATTTACATTACAATTCCTCAAAATGTAATTGCTGTCATTTAATTGCCATGCAGGCTCTGCAGGTTATTACACAAAAATTTGTTATCTGGCAGCTTCTGCAGTATTTGCTGTAGTGGAGAACATCCTTCTAGAGTTAGAAATAACATTCTTCATCTGCCTTGCTGCTAGCACAGCATTAGAGTTTGCTCATTTGGTGACGGTAACAGAGAGTGGGGCTGGAGCACAGCTACTTCCACTCGGAAAGAGGGAAAAGTGCTTCTTTGCACCAATTGAGAATCTTTAGTCCCTGTCAACCAAAGTGTCAGATGGAGATGGTGGGCACAACACCAAAAAAAAAAGGAGAGAAAGGCTATCTTCATCACTGGAAAGGAGAGATTTCTTTGTCGGTTTGGGCACATCAAGAAGTTTGTTTTGCATACAACTACAGGTGTTCTCTGTCATGGCAACTGAGAAATGATCCTGTAATGGATAAAGTCTTCATTTTCAGAGCTGTAGGTTCAGAATCCTTGTCATGATACCACTTATTTGTAACTCATCAGAGTTTAGCCTTTGATTTTTCCTACTAATTTATTCTCCCTTTAAGAAGGAGAAAAAAACCTGTGTTTTCAAACACTCTCAAGGAAAGTCTAAATATTATGGACTAATTTGAATACATACCTGGAGTGAGACCTCCCATTTTAAGTTACTGTTGGTCTACTGTTGGTGTACTAATTGGTAGCAAATGCTTGGAAAATGAAAAGGGGAGGAAATCAACCTGTGTAGAGTGATCTTTCCAGAACATATACTTCCCACCTTCTGTCCGTTGGCATTCCTGTGGCAGTGTTTAACAGCTATTGGCTGCTCTGCTTTCTGTTTCATTGTCTGATCCCTTTTTAACCTATTTTATCTTCCTCATCTTCCCAACACTGATAATGAACTTCACAGTTTGATAAAAAGTCATGTGACAGTGTCTGTCTTTCTGTTTTTAAACTTTCTGTTTGCTACTTTCACTGAGTGGCACTTACAGGACACTTTTGAACCATATTGGCAGTGTAGGCAAAGGGAAATTCTTCCTTAACCATCTTCCACAGAGTATACAAGTAATTTCTCTGTTTGTTATTGCATTTTTCTACTTTGCATATAACATATCTTTTCTATTCTTTTGGTATCTGCTTTTTTAAAAAATGCTAAAGATAATAGCCACTGATGGAAAGGGTGGCCTTTACATTTCCCTTAAGCTACCACTGTCCCCAGAGTGAGTAACCAAAATGTTCATCCAAACAAAAAGTGAATGCTTTCCTACAAGCCTAGCTCAGTGAACCTGCTCACCACGGGTCAGCCTGTCCTGATGCAAAAGCAGAGGTGGGGAATATGTGTCTCTGGTTCAATGGGGATGAAGAGAGAGAGAGTATATCATTACAAGTTTTATGAGCCAACTTAGGTTCAACCAAAACTTTCAGCTGCACATCCAGTATCTCTTCTGGAAGTAGGCCTTCCATCAGCTGTTCATTCTTATTCTCGTGTCTCCTCATTTGTACTGGCACAGCTCACTGTGGAGCTGTATTCTACACCAAAACAGGGAAATGATCAGGCTTAAAAATTAACCCTGGAGAAATGGTTGGTTTCCAGCCAGATCTATTTCCAGGACTTATGACGTGGCTGCAGCAGTGCTTGTGCCAAAAAAATCAGCACAGGATGGAAGTGAGGTGGAGAAAGTAGAACTGCTTTTTTTAATGGTCATGCCAGGATAAGCTACAATCATTTCCTGACACTGAGACCAAGTGACTCATTTCATTTTGCATGTATACACCTAGAGTTATTTGAAAATAGGCTGGCAACAAGCAGACGATATGTTGGGAATGGCGACTCTTGCACCCTGCCCAGGAGAATGCAGACTGGTGTGGGCTTGACTGTGTTAGAAGTGTGCTCACATTTAAACACTATTGAGCATTAAATATCTCTTATGACCTGCTTTGAATTACCAGTATTGACATAGCCTATGAATTCCTTTCTCAACCTAAAATAATACATATCCCATTACTCTGTAGGCTGACTGTGTATTTTTTTCATTATTGATTATATTGTGTTTATCCACACTGCATTTGATTGGCTGCTTCACTGCTGAGATGCTTATGGCAACTTTCCTCAGCTGTGAAAACTGCTTATTTGTATACTCTGTTTTTTTAGTGAGCTTTTTTCTGTGAGGGGATCCTTCTCTTCTTGGACAACGTAGTCTTTTTCTGGAAGAATTTAATGAAAACTTATTTCAAATTTCACTCCTAATCACATGACCTTTAACTTCTTTGTAATAGATGGAGGCGTGTTTACAGAAGAGGTTTCAGCTCTTCCAGTTGTATCACCTTTAGGCAATATGTCTATATAGCTCTTTTCCTTATCATTGTTTTTTTACAAAGTACCCTGCTCTATTGTTCCACTCCTTTTCCAAATATTTGCATTATATCCTTACGATTTATTTGTCAGTTCTCTGACACTGTGTCTGTTTTGAATGATCAGGCTATCCCCCACAAGTTTCATATCATGCAAAAAAAAAAAATCCCACAATTCAAAGTAAGTTAATAAGCTATTGCTTTTTTGTTTTTAAAAGTCTGATTATAAATTTTGAAAAATGAAATGTTGACTTTTCTAATTTCAAAGCAAATTGTAGAATACATTCTGATTTATTTTTTGATTTCTGAATTCTCTTTGCCCTTTATTTAGCAGACAAAACTTCATTCATTAAATAGTAAAGTAGTAAATGAATTATCTATTTAATATTAGCTCATAAAAAAGAAAAATATTTTTGAAGACTTCAGCTTAGCTTCCACCTTTTCTTTTCAATACAAAGTTGGTACAATGTGTGGATATCTAATTTCAGCAGGCATCCACTTTGCTTCTGTCCATTTATGCCAATAATTTTGACATCCCAGGTTTTTATTGTATTTTTTCTGCATGAATACAGTTGGTGGCATTTGAATTTATCAGCTATGTGTATGTATATTTATACAACTAAATATTTAGATGTATAAATATCTAATATACGTATTAAAAAGGCATGCTAAAAAAGTGACTGCATGAATTTTGCATCATGTGGAAAGTTTTGAAAAAAACCTGTTTATGACCTCAAGCTTTATAAGAGGTAATTGCCATTTAATAGATGCATGATGACAGAGCAACAATAAAATCATATTTTCAAATTCCTGCAGAAATCTGTTGTCAGGTTCTCTGTTCCTTCATGTTTGTCTTTACAAGGATTTAAGTCTCTGCCCACTCTTCATTTGCTTATAATCTGCAAATATCCTTTAGTAACATGTAATTATTGAAAATATCCAGCTTGTTTGCTTATTTGACATTCCAAGTCCAGATTCCTGGGATGCAGGGTGATCCATTCTAAGATGTTAAGACCCGTTTTACTTTCAGAAGAATGTTATCTTTGAGTCAGAAGAGCCAGAATATTTCTTTTGCAGTGCATTTGAGGTCTGCACTCTGTCCTTGTATCAGCACGGAGCGAGTATGTCAACAAAGAAACAAGGATTTCATGTTATGGATGTTCTCTTTCAGTTTTGTAATTAAATATCTGAATAGTACCTGACCATTATCAACCAATTTAAAGGCAACATTAGTGTATTGCTTTCTATGCATTTAGAGGAGGCATCATTTTCCTCTTACTGTTTTTTCATCCTGCAAGTATTTGGCAGATGATTTTTTGCTTCACCAGTTTTTACTTTCATTGCCTTTTAAAAGCTTGTGAAATCATTTTGATACCATCTAATTTGAACTTTCTACTCTTATCTTTGGCTGTGGTCTCAACAGAATATCTATGAATCATTATGCGCCATGACAGCCACTGTCCAGTCAGAAGGACTGCTTTCATTTCTGTTGTGAAAGCTTACTGACTGCTAATAACACTAACTAGCATTTTTAGGTTTTTCTATAATAAGATTGTCATCATAATCATATTCTCCTGGTTAAGAACATAGTCTTCATCGAGACTGCATGGTAGTGTTAAACCATTAGACTACATTGAAATAGCTCTTGATTTATATCAGCTCAAATGAGGTTGGCCAGAGGAGGCTTTACTGTAGATATAATGCCATAGAATTTATGACAAAACACTGACAACATTGAAATGGAGTTCCACAAAAATGTATTTTTATGAATTTTTCACCATCTTTTTAATGAAATCAGGTCTCAAAACATACTGATATTCCAAAAATGTTACACCTTTAGATATAGTTCTATCTTTAGATATAGTTATTGTTGTAGATACTAAAAAGCTATTATGAAAACTCTGGGACAAAAAGAAAAGAAAGATAAAATATTATAGAAAGGAGTATAAAAGCAATCAACCAAACAAACAAACAAAAAGGAAAAAACAAACAACAAAACCAAAACTCAATTGGGTTGGTCCAACTGATTGGGCCATTTTTTATAGTCTGGTCATTATTTGATAAACTGAACATATATTATATGAATAGGCTGTTTTATTTTTACCAGGCTGATGACATGACATGATTTCAAGTTGGTAAAAGTTAGGGTCTTCCTGAAACGCCCATTATTATCAGTGAAATTCTACAGTAACAAAACCATATTAAGTTGCAAAACTAAATTGTTTTGATTACAGTGTTTGATTTCTGGAATGAATCTGCTAAAGCCAGAGAGTAAATAAATAAATCTTCCATTGTTTAAGGCACCTCACAACTTTTCTTTTTCTTTCCTAGGCCTTTTTGTTGGGTTTGATGAAATGCATGTCACATAGTGCATGCTTGGGGTTTGATTTCTGCGGGATCTGGAATTATACTTGAGTGGCCAAAGAATAGCCCTGTAGGGGTTTTGTACTGTGCTTATTTTGTCTCTTAAACCTGTACTCCAGCAGGACAAGATGCCTATTGTTTCTTTACTTCTGTGTCCTCTTGTAACAGAATGAATATTACTGTAGGTTAGACTTCCTGTGGAAGAACAAGTTCAAAAAAGAGCGGGAGGAGATTGAAACCATGGAGAACTTAAATCGGGTGCTTCTGGAGAATGTGCTTCCAGCCCACGTAGCTGAACACTTCTTGGCAAGAAACCTGAAGAATGAGGTCAGCTGTCTCTCTGTATCCTCTGCTCTGTAAGAAAGCAGTGTATCCTGGAAGTACACTTGATGCTGTTTTGAACAGTAGGTCCATACCACTAGATTATAGATTTACAGTCATTTTCATTCCCCTTTGCCTACCTGAAAGGCTTGCTTTGCAGCACTGAATGCACCTTAATACCTTGAAGTAAAAAATGTGACATTATCTTAAGTGGCAATGCACTTTGCCTATTGAAGGAGGATTAAAAAAATGTGAGGAGTAGGAAGAACAGGATGGTTGAATCAACATGGATTAAAATTTAAATCATATGTATTCAGATGCTTTTTCCTCTGTGATCAGAGTGGAGTTGCAACCAGGTTCTGAATTTTCTTCTGTTGACTGGAGAGCTTGCTTATTGGAGTGAAAATTAACCTCTTCCCTGAAACAGCGTCTGTGTTAATTCTGCAAAGATGTTTTGAACACTGAATTACCTGTTTACTGACTGCTTGTGGACCTAATCTAAGCACCAGAAAAGTCACCCAAAAGATCCATCTTTACTTTGGTGGAAATTAGTTCTGCTCCAAATATTCCTTTACAGTATTAATAAAGCAGAAAAGAATGAAAATATAAAACTATTTAGAGAGAATAACAGCTCTAGAGATCTTAAATGCAAGAGTTTGAATTACTTTTGCATACCAAATAATTGTTTCAAAACTGATGAGAGAGGGGAGAGAGCGGCTTTGGGGATTCATTTTTGATCTCCTGTGTCAAAAAGGACGTCTTCCCTTTTACTGTGGTTTGCCTTAAGCAGTACTAATCAGTACTTCATATCAATACTTTAGTATTCTCTGCAAATACTCATTTGGTAGCTCACATCGAATGAAAATTGCTGTGGGATTCTTTTGAATGCTTCCAGACTTTGACTGGAAACCAAGTTGACTCAGCTCCAGTTCCTGTTAAGGCATTAAACACAAGATTGCTTTCTCTTTTATGTGCTATTCCACCTCAGCTCCCCAGCAGAGCAACAACATCTGCTCACGTTGGTCTTGACAACTGGATTTGTCTTGTCATCCCTCAAGATTCTTAGATTGGAATGAGCTTTATTAATTGTAATGAAGAACATAAATTGTAATATGCTGAGCTCTCCAATACATCATGTCAACTGAAATAAAAATGATTTGACATGATTTTAATGGCATCCATTAAAAAAAAATAAAAAAAAAACACCAAAAAAAACCCTCAACCTGAAGTTGTTTCTTGTTTTGTTTCTTTAAACACAGTTCTCAAAGAAGGAAGATCCTTTCAAATCCCTGGAAGTGTTCAGGAATATAAGTATCTGTCATGTCTTCAGATTTGTTTCGATGTCAGAAAGGTTATGTTGAGCCTTAAAGGACACTCTGCATGTGTGTGTATATACACCTAAAGATGTTAGGGCAGATCAGGCCTTTATTTTCTTTTTGTGGATATGTAGGTCAACAGATACTAAATTGAAATTTGTCCACATTTTCCTTAGTTGCAAACATTCATGTTAACGTGATTTTATGTATGTTCTTTTCTGTTTAAATCAGATTCTGAGATAAATATTAAGCTAATGGATGAATAGTCTCTTTCAAAATACTACTTCTCTTAGTGTTTTATGCATGCAGCTATATGGAGAGAAGGAAAACAAAGTGTGCTGCTGAAGAGCATGGGGAAAAAATGAAAGGGGAAAAAATGAAAGAGGAAAAAATAAGTGGATGAATTCTAACTGGGAGCAGAGGGACTGTACTTTCAGGTGATCAGCAAAGGTCTTTTTATAACAGGATACACACTGTCTAATGCTGATATGCAAAAAGAAAAGTTCCTTCAGAGTAAACTAATAAAGGTTTGTTTGCTTTACGAGAACCTCCAGAGCTGGGTTTCTGCTTTAGTCTTCATGCTGGGTACCAGACAAGTTACTTTCCAGTTGAGAGAAAGATAGGAAAAAATCTAAGATGAAAAGCAGGAAACAGGGCAGGATTAAATATATCTGCACCTGGATTGTGCAGCATTCTCCTTAATGCTGTTAGCATTCAGATTCCCTATTAGTGAGAAGTGCTCAGAAGCTTTTGTGCTGTAAGCTAACTGGCAAGCCTTCTACTGAGCAAGAGGAATTCTGTTTTGTTAGCTACAGGATGGCGCTAGTACCCTACTTAGAGCAAAAATTCTGCCCCAGAGAAGCTGACCACCATACCCTTCCAAGAGGTAGAATTGGATTACTTTGCCTTCTCTATTCCAAGAAGATCTTCAGGCATTGGAGACAAGGGGACAGAAAGAGGAACATACTTGCAGATTTTATTAAAAAGAAAAAAAAAGGATTGAATTCAGAAGACAGGATGATTTTATTTTTGTTAAAAGAAGCAAAGTTCTTCCTTCCTGGATTGCTATTGCATTTAATTTTCTTATTAAACATTTTTGAGAGTAATGTTTCAAGAGAGATACTCATAGGAAAATTAAGACACTCGATTACCACAGCCTTTATTATTATGAATGATCACAATAAACTAACTGGGAATGTCTTCTTAAAATTTTCTGACATTTATTGTGCCAGTCACAATTACTACTCATCTGGTTGTAAACAGTGCCATTTGTTGTTGTTTCTGTGCTGGTACTATGCTATAGAGCATTAGTGGGTGTGGATATTTCCCCAGTATTAGAGAGGAAGGAAGAGGAATGGAATACTGTTGCTGAATTCTTTCACCCCAAATTGAAATCAAGTTACAGGGAAGGTGACTTAAGGAAATAGAAGGAAAGCTGAGTTAACTACAGAATGTAATCTCTGTACCTTATTAAGGAAACTTCCCTGTCCAACCATCCAGGAGCCACTCTGCCACTCACACTTGCACACCTGAACTGGAACCGAAGTCCCTTCACAGCAGGCAGCTCCAGTGAGCCAGTGGGTGCCCCTCTTGACTCCCTTCACACACCATGCTCCCACAGTCAGACAAGGCTTCCTTACCGGCTCAACGCTTGGGATTCCTACCGCAGATTCTCAGATGTCTGGATCCTTAAAACAATTAACTCATGGTGCAACAACAGAGTCACAGCTCAAGCTGTGAACTGCAACAATATATGCCATCCCTACTGCACACAGTCATGGTGGAGCTTCAGTGATGCGCTGGTTATGGAATCCTTAGAAAATACAGACAAAATCTAGTAATAAATAATTCACCTCATCCAGATGCTTGTGTTCCTCCCTGTTGGCTTTTATTTTCGTGTTTGACCAGAAACTTCCCTCACACCTGTGCTAGGATGAGTCAGTTTTCAGTCAACAGTTTTCCCATACTTCTGCTATTTTTCAGTTGAACATTAGTAGTAGAGATCCACTATGTCTGTACACGTCTGTGTACAGACAGGCACATCACATTCTTCCAAAAAGAAACACTATCAATGAAATTGCAAAATCCAAGCTTTGGCACATAAAAAGGGAAGTAATATCCAATGCTTCTTGAAATCACAGAGCTAATCCTATTCATCTTTTCACTTGAGTATTGAAATCCTTTTTTTAATCAAATAATAACCTGAAGATAATTTTACATTATAGTAGTTTGCAGCATCTTTTATTCCTGTGGCAACTTTTGTGTATAGATACTAAATTTTTTTAAGTATTACTTTAATATTTTCTTCCATCCTTCCTTCCTTTCTTCCTTTCCTTCCTTTCTAGGACACGAATTTGTCCTGAAAAAGGAGATATTCTAATGCTTAAGGGCAGTGGAGAGGAAACTGAAGGGGGGGAGGGTGGTGATTTTTAGCAACAGAATCTTCCTGGGGAGAAGACATTCTCATTTCGGTGGTCACAGAATCTGACATAACTAAGTTTTAGTTCAGGTGACTTCTTCCCCTTTGCCTCAGCATCTTGTTATGGGAAAGAAATGTCAATTATTTTGTCCTATTAGGCATCTTGTCATTTTAGGTTAGGAATTATCAGTCAGGATTGTGTTGCATTATGCATTTGCAGTGCTTTGGGTTTGTGATTTTGTTTCAGTTTTCTAGCTATTACAGTAGCACAAACAACTAATAATAAATTAGACATCGTTTTGCAAAATGAAAGAACCAAGAAGAAAAAAATCATTAAAATGTTTTCAGCTGTATATGTTGAGTCTTTTAAAAAGCTGGCTTATACACTGTTAAAATTAATAAATGCAACTAAATCCAAAAACCACCCAACCACAGTCTCAAGGCATTCCAAATACTTCAGTGCTTCCCTTTTCAGAACCTGGACACTCCAGGAAACTTATTTACAGCTGAGTATGATAATTTTTTCCCCTCTATTCTGTTTTCTTTTGGACAGGATCTATATCATCAGTCATATGACTGCGTCTGTGTCATGTTTGCCTCTGTTCCGGATTTCAAGGAATTTTACACAGAATCTGATGTAAATAAGGAAGGCTTGGAGTGTCTCAGGCTGCTGAATGAGATCATTGCTGACTTTGATGATGTATGTACTTCTAACAGTTGACTTATGATTTCAATCTTAATAACTCAGGGTATGCAACAATAAGCAAACACACATGAAGGGGAGAGTGGAAGGCCTGTCAGAAAAGAAATTTTGTGTGCCTGGTCACATGGTAAATACTTACAGGGAGTATTAAAGGAAAAAGATATTTATGTGGCATAAATCAGATAGTGGTCTGACATCACACTCAATTGCTTTTGACTTGCTGTAATAAGTCCCCTATGTGTATATCTGATAGAAAAATTTTGCCCTTTAACTGCAGCTCATGAGGCACATTACATGCCATATATTAACTACAAGTTCTAAATACTAATTTCTAAAGTCAAATACAACTTTTTGTTATACCTGATCTGTGTTGGTCTCACACAGATCATTGATCAGTTGATACATAAGCAAATCAAGTTTTAATGTTCCATTCCCTGAAGTTAGAAGCAAGTAAAGAGTATGACTACAGATGGATTGTGAAAAGGCAGCTGGACAGAATGTGAAAAGGCCTCACTGAGAACAGTATTTGTCTTTAAGAAAGTTATTAGTAATGAAGATACCAGTAAAAGGTATGAAGATCGTGTCATGACTCAGACAGTACAGAGTCTGGATTTGCGGATCAGCAGCTATAAAGGGTATTTTAACAGCAAACCTGTTTGAAGAACTGCGTGTCCAAAGTCCAAACCAACCTGGGATATGAACTAAAATCCTTGGATTTTAGTCCCATTGACATGGAGAATGCCATTGGCACGGAAGAGATGCTTACTTTCAGAAGGCTGCTTAAAGCTGAGCTGTTGGCTCGCATGGTGACTCAGTTCTAGTATCGCATGAGTGCAAAGTATCCTGACTTCTAAAAGCTGTATGTACAATAAGGTGGAATTTATTCTCATTCCTATCAATTTAGTGCCTTTATAATAAAAAAGTATTTCAGACAAGAGCAATTCTCTTTTGTTGAAGGTTGTAACCATTGTTTTATCTATCCTTAAGTCCTTCATCCTGTATATATTTGTGAAGCCATTTGAGGTCTAGATTGAAACTGTTCTAAGAATTGATGCTCTGAGTGGTGTTAGAGTAACAAGGCTGCTGATCTGAATTATGAATAACCATCCTTGTTTTACAGTTATTGTCAAAGCCAAAGTTCAGTGGAGTTGAAAAGATAAAGACCATTGGAAGTACTTACATGGCAGCAACAGGACTGAGTGCTACCCCCAACCAAGAACAGTGTCAGGTACAGGAAAATGTTCTTGCTTAATAAAAAGCATGTTCAAATGAAGGCTAAAATTCTGTTATTTAAAATCCATATTATGTATAATACTGTAGCCTAGTTTTTTTCATATTAACATAGATTATATTGGACAAGTGTATACTTTAGTAGTCTCTGTGAATTGTTCTTCACATTGCAGTTTGAAAATGCCACCTCCGTATTTGGTAAAACAGGCCTTCTACTCTAAATACAATACAGGATTTAATTCCCCCATGCTGCATCAGAACTGGATTTATAGAATGTACAAAACCTGCAAGAATTAACGTTTTCCATTGTAAGTGGGAGGGCTGAGTAGCTTTACTAACCATACACTTACAGAGCCCTCAGATTCAGCATTGAGAATGTGTTGCTTTGTTTCTAGTTTACTTATTATGATAGGATTAGGAACTGCAGTCAGTAGAAATTAAGTTCAGAGAAGCAATTCATAACTTTCAAGCAAAAAACTTGCATTTGCCATGATCTTTAGAGTACTACAGGTTAGCAACAGAGAGACAGCAATTACTAATCAACACAGTCTGTGCTAAGGATTAATGTGCTCTTGCCAAACTAATGTTCCTTCTAGACAGAGGCAATTACCACATGAACTACAGACCCTAAGGATTCTGAGGAGAAAAAAAAAAGAGAATTATTTTAAATTAGTTCTGACATTTAATATAGGGAGGTGAAGGAATGAAGAAAATGCAGAACTGTAGACTGGAAATGAGAAGACAGAGAGCTCTCAGTCATTACTAAAACTAGTGTATGCAGAGGAAGAAATTTATCATTGGAGTTATTTCCACAAACTATTAGTCAAGAGATCAACATTTTAGCATTCCTTTGATGATTTAGTTGACATTTTCTAAAGAAATCCGCAAGAACTCAGCAGCCTTCAGTCCAGATTCCCAAAGATGCACAGATACTGCAATACCTAGTGTAGTGACTGACTGCTAGACATACTGCTGGGAACCACCCCCATCTTAAAGCAAGCATCCAAGGAAGACTAAGTGCCTGAGGAGGGGGTCTGAATATGTCAACTGAACAGGAAACCATCTGTCTTAGTTAGGAGTGAACTCCAAAGGAAACAGACTTCATTCATCTAAACAGCTGCTCCAGCAAGCACCACTACTGTCCCATCCTAGACTAATGCATCCACTCTATGAATCATCTCTGAAGTTGTCATCTGTCCATCTCTTCTGTCACTTTATCTGAAGAAATGGGGAAGATTCAGCAATTTCTCAGAGAGATCAGTGGGTCTCTCTCTTACGAAATCGTTCGCTAGTCGGGGTCCTTTCCTGGGCTGTAGGAAATCAAAAATCAATTTTCTCCTTGATCTGAAGGGACTCAAAACAGTACTTAGAAATCAGGTTACTTTGTTGATGTATGAGGAGGGATTAAGTCTACAGCCTTTACAAGTGGTAAAAAGCTCTGAGCTAGTAAGTTAGGGGACAGAGTGGGGTTACCCTCTTCCTGTCTTGCTCTTGTATTTTATTCATTTTCATATCTGTTAGATGTTCTCAGAGATGCTTGCTTATCTGCCGGATGAGATCAGTTGAAGAACTCTTAAAATTGTGAATTTCACCAGATCATAAGCATTTAATAAGGGTGCTGAGCTGTGCAACAGTGACATGGAGGAGTCTCTGTGGGGCTGTCCATAAGCATTATTTATTATGAAAGGGCATAAATAGAAGCGGACACCTAGAGAAAATGAATTAACAAATCCTAGGCACACTAAACACTGACTGCCCGTGGGATTAGATAGCAGCTAATCAGTTATTTGACAATTGAAACATTAACTTAGGCATGGTTTGGATCTATCATCTCTGGACTGCCTGGTTGTATAAGTAAAATGCATCCTAGTCTCTTGGCCATTGTTTGATCTAACTGATGCTGGGCAGGGTGCCACTTTTCACATTACTTTCCTGCATATTCCTGCTGGCAATAGAACCCCTAAAGGTTTAAGTGCTTTCAAGTGTTCAGCATATTTTTGTTGTATTCTCATAGCAACTAAGGCTCAGGAAAATGATTTTACTCTATTTGTTTGTCTTTTAAATTCAGGAACCTGAACGACAGTATATGCACATAGGAACCATGGTGGAGTTCGCATTTGCATTGGTGGCAAAACTGGATGTCATAAACAAGCATTCTTTCAATGACTTCAAGTTACGAGTAGGTAAGTATCACAGGATTTTTATGAGAGTATGTTATGGTTTTAGTTAAATAAGAAAGATTATTTGCTGAAATTTTCATACCATCACATAGTTCAAAGTGTAGGGGACCCCCTGCCACCCCGCCATGGCTGCACCGGGATGTGGGGGGCGTCCCTGAAGTGAGACACCATGAGAATTCACAGGGGAGAGGATAAAACCCCCCAGTATTTCAGGAACTGTTCTCTTGTTCCTGTGTGTGGGTACTGCTTTTTGCCATGGCTTCCTGATGGGTGCTTTAAGGAATTCTTGCCACTGCTGCTTTTTGCCGCGGCTCCCACGTGACATCCATGGCTTTTGCCACGGCAGCTGCCATCAGCTCCCTGAGGGGTGCAAGCACCATCACCAGCAGCTGCCACAGCCACGCTGAAAAAACCTGGGTGCTTCCTTTGGTCCCAGTGCTGCTCCAGCTCCATCCCTGTCACATCACGTGGTCTCCGTTGGCATCTGCGCTGCCATCTTGGTGGCATTAGAACTTCTTTTCTTCAAACGAAATACTCTTCCAGGTTTTTCTCATTTTAACCAAAGGGGAGGGGGATGGCTAGGTGACATTTTTTCTACTGTTGTTTGGTTTTGTTTTCCTCTGTTTGTTCTCCTTTTTTTTAGTAAAATTGTTATCTTTTCCGTCCTTCATTCAGACTCCTCCTAACTTCAAAAAACTTGACAATATTTGGGGGGAGGGAAACAAACAAAGAGAAGGAGGGTTTTACCTCATCAGACGTCCCACCTCCTGAACATATTGTCATTAAACTAAGACAGAATATCATGGATGAGGGGGACAATTCAGTGTGAAGTACCAGCTTATTAAAGTATTAGTAGAACTGACCAAAAGGGCCATGACAGTAAACAGCACTGTCCTGTTTAAAAGCAGCCTACATGGCATTACCCATCAGCTTTAGCTGCTGTTGTCAAAAGGAGTGTTTCAAGGCAGGACTCAAGGCAATATTCCTAAGTAAAGAATGGTTGAAAAAATGTGTTTGCGTGGCTCTGAATGGTTTTATGATAACTCTGTAAAATTTATTGTAGAGGTTGCTAGCTACATACATTTTTTAAGTTTACCAATACCAAAAGACACAAGAAAACTCTAGTCTGGGCTTTGCAAAACTGTATAAAGGGTTTCAGAGGACAAGAGCTATAAGGGGACAGTGAGGCTGAAGTTTGAAATATTTTACATGTACTAAACTCAAACAAGCATACAAAAATGTACCCTTTCCTTTGCAGTATTAGACAAGGGAGAGTATTTATCTGCTTTGTTATTCAGATAAGAGCAAAGATGACTGGTTATTTACCATTGTAAGGGATATCCCTTATGTTTTAGTTTCTAATTGTTTCTACTTGTGCATCATGGTATTTTTAAAAAGAAATAGACAGCTGCAGTAAACGATGAAAAGAATGATGAAATAAATTATTTCAGAGCTGATCAAGAACCATATGTTCCAAAATGTTTATTTCCTGATAGCAGTACACAGCAGTTTTATAATGCAATATGTAACATGGAAAGTGTGAAATGAAAACAGTAAACAAATATTGGAAACCCATAAATCCTGTAAACATGTCAAAAGTATTTGATTTCCAACAGTTATTCTCCTGTCTTGTATTTTTCTTGCTATGCCACTTGCTTTTCCTTTTAGCTGCTCCTCTCATGTTTATTTCACAGTGCCACCCACTGGCAAAACTTGCTGTCTTCTGACTTGAAATAGGTACTCCTTCAGGCACTTCTTTACCAGGAGTTTGGTATTCCTTGCTAGAGCAAAAAAATGATGAAGCAAATCTGAAGCATGCTTTCTTCTCAGAGTGTTACAGAATTTGATGGGTTTAAAAGAAATGTATAGAGATACCATATTTCTGTACAGAATAAAAGATGACATGACACTTGCAAACATACTTGTATCAGCAGTATCAGTACAAGTAAGGAGTTGCTGTTTGTCAGGGCTACATCTGCAAAATGCTTAAAGCAATACTGACTCCTTTAAACTGGGGAACATGAAGAAAACTTTTAAGGAAAGAAAAAGATACTTACTTGATAAAGCGCTTGCTAAAGGTTCCAGAGAACTCAGACTCCTTTGCTTCATGAAATGAGGAACGTTTAACTCTGCAAAAGGAACACAGCCCCCAAACTGGTATTTTTGCCATCTTAATCCAACATAAGCACCACTTCACTTCCCATTTTCACTTCAATTCTTCTCCACTTCTCAGCACAACCTGATGATGAAAGCATCTGATATCCATACCAATTATGACCACAGAAACATTTGAACATCTACCTCCAACATAATCAACTTATATTCCAAGTGCCGTTTTTTAAAAGCCTCTCAGCCAGCATCTGACACCATAATTGTTGCAACTCACCAGAGGTTTCAGCTTTCATAATTTTCTGTGAGTGCCCGAAATGCTGGTGTGCCTTAAGAGGTACACAGCCCACTCTGACCTTGTCAGGCAATATCATCACCTAGATGATATTTCAGTCATTCCTCCCCTTCTGTTAGCCGAGGCACTCGATTTTTTAGACAAGCTTAGATATACTTTTGCAGCAAGTTTTGCACAGGTACTGCTTTTCTCAGAAGAGAGGATGATATATTGTTTTCCATTTACTTCATAGTTAGAACATTCATGTTGTAAGTGACTTAATTTGGTTCCTGATTTTGGCTGAGGCCAGGCTATAGGATACACAGGTAGTCTCTGTCATTCCTGTGGAACAGTATTTGCTATTTCATTAAATGATTAAATATCTCTATGGATATGAGAGACAGAGACAGTTGGTGTCACCCTCTGTTAGAGCATTCACCTGTAGTGAGAGTACTAGTCTTCCAGCCTTGCCCCAACAAACATTCATGTCTGTCATGCGAGGAATGACATAGAGTAGGATATCCCAGAATGCCTGAGTGGCCAGAACACATTCCTGAAAGATAGAGGTAGAAGTCTACTCGAAGTAGGAGGAATCCAAATCTGACTCCTCAACCCCTGAAATATTAATCAAATCATCTGTAGCGGTGGTTCAGAAAGGAGGTAAAAAATAAGAGTTCCTTTCTGCTTATTGTATTTTGTAGGAAAGTCCCACTGCACAGCCCAGTTTCTGGACCACAGCAGAATGTATGTCACACACACCTCTTCATTATTCCCTGCTAGCCAGATGGCTTTTGTGGATTCCATTCTTAGGTCCCTGGTTGTTTCTGCACATTGGATGCCATGAATTAGAAAGACCCATCCATGGTTTGGTTGTTAATGCAGAGTGTTGGCAAAGCCCAAGTCCCTTTGTGCATTTACTCCCAAGGATTTGTTCTATTTGTTATCCTTTAGGGTTTGCATGTTTTCCCAGTTTTCTAGATTTTACTTGTACAGTCACTTTTTCCAGGGTTTCCAAGTGGGCTTATAGAGTCGTTGCTAGCCCTTGCTGCCATGTTACATACTGGATGAGTCAGTGCTGAGATCCCTCTCCGTCCTACAATCACACTTTCAATTTTGCTGCGTAGCTATATCCCTAGTGATGGTTTCAGTCAAGGAATTAATAGAAGTCAGTTACGAGGTAATTATAGAAATTCAAACTACTCTCTTGTTCAGGGTTTGTTTCTCACTAGGTCTAACTTGGCTTTCCTGCTCATCAGTAGGTACATTTGATGCTGGTTAACAATAGTAGTTTTGATTTTGCCTCTCAGTTTCTTTCCCTGCTAGCAGAGTTACTCTCTTTACAGATGTAACATAGGTTAACAGACTGACTGCAAGATAAAAAAATACCCAGAGTCTAAGGAGGTACTATACTATATTGTTCTATGCTATGCTTAATCAAATTATTTCAATACATATTTTTATATTGCAGTTATTTAGGACTATTCTACGGTCAGTCCAGCCTTCAGAACAAGGCTTCAAATCCTTTCAGCTCATGCGTATTAGTTTATTCTACATTTAAGAAGCAAAGATAACTACAAAAGTAATTTGATTCAGCCATCAACTATTGCAGAGAGGAGAGGCCCTTTTCACTACAAGCAGAAATGAAAAGAAATTCTTATATGTCTGTTTTCTAACTAAAACTAAAATTAGATGAGCTGACTTTTGGCATTTCTATAGCTAACATTCTCCTGCTGTAAATGGTGGATAAAACCATGATGAACAGACTATTCACTGCTGTACTCACTGTTCAGCGTGGGCCAAATGTTATGTTGATTGACTTGATATGTTACCAGATGCACTACGTGTCCTTGTTTGATGGATCTTCACAGAAGCACAGAATTAAGTTGGGAAAGGACCTCTGTAGAAAGGGATAAGGTCTCCCCTGGGCCTCCTCTTCTCCAGGCTAAACAAATTCAGCTCCCTCAGCTGCACTTCATAGGACTTGTGCTGCAGACCCTTCACCAGCTTTGTTCCCTTTCTCTTCATTCCTAATGTTAAGGTCTGATGTTTTCCAGGTATAAACCACGGACCTGTAATAGCTGGAGTAATTGGAGCTCAAAAACCACAATATGATATTTGGGGCAATACGGTAAATGTGGCCAGCAGGATGGACAGCACTGGTGTCTTAGATAAAATACAGGTAAGCCTTGACTTTGTGCTAAAATTTATCTTATTCTTTTGAGTTTGGTTCTTAAAAAACATCATATCATTTGTACACTAAATAGGTCTTTGTTTTGAAGCTAAGTAAAGAATTAAAAGAAAATTATAGGGAAAATGGGAGGAGAATCAAAACTTTGTCTTGACCATAAAGAGGCATACAGTGAAGGAAGTCATGGGTTGCCTGGAAATGCATCCCTACATTAAGAGAGATTTTGTGAATTTCTAAACTCCTAGAATACTAACTACCTTATCTCTGAAGGACAATCCTGATGTTAGTAATTTCTAAGTAAAGGAAATTATCATAACTGTACGTCAAGTTAAATCCATAAAGCAATCATGAAACTTCCCTTGTAATGAACCATGCTGATTAATAATCTTTGTAGGTTATTATCTGTATCGATTATAGATAGGCCTGTATAGAAAAGAACTTCAATTTTCTAACTTTCTAGTGATTCCATAGTCAGAGATCACATTTTAAGTATATGCCTAGTATGCTGCCTAGCACTTTGGGATCTCAGCATGCAATTGAGAGCACTTCAAATTTATCACTGAGATTATTCAGAACTAAGTAATGGAAAAGTAAAGTTTTAACTGTTAGTTAAAACTGAAAATGGAACATTAAAGCAGTGATATCTACAAACAGTTGCTTCACAAAGAAACACAGATAGTCTGAAACAAATGATGGTGTTGAACTACCTGTCCTAGTGGATTAAACCTAAAATGGCAGAATGACCTAGATTTGGGTTCACTGACAGTTCTGTGAGAAACTGGCAACAGCAGCTCTGACGGGTGATGCTAACATCTTACTATATCACTTCATTTACACAACCTTAGTATTTGTAAAAAGATAAGGAAGCTTAAGTCTACGGAAGTGAAAATAAGCACCTGAAGTTGAGAAAAGTGCACTATGAGGAAGAGTGTTGTCCCTAGTGCCATTTGAGTATCTACAAGCTCTGTTTTTACAGCCCTAGATACAGAAGTGGTTACATCACATTTGATACTGGATGTAAGTGATCAGAATGGGCATCCAGAAACAGACTACTTGAAAGCTCAGAAGCTCAAACCTCACCTCAGGCCATTAAAGGCCTTACAAGCATTATAGCAAAACCTTTATAATTGTGCAGAACATATGTTCTCTTCATACTCTGGAAGAAGATTTTGCTTTGCTTTGTTATCAACACTGGTTGTATTAATGTATTGCTGCAGGTTACAGAGGAGACGAACAACGTCCTGCAAACACTGGGATACATGAGCACTTGCAGAGGAATAATAAATGTAAAAGGAAAAGGAGAATTGAAGACATACTTTGTACATACTGAAATGACAAGATCCCTTTCACAAGGGAACGTGGCATCTTGAAGATGCTTGTACGTGTCATCAATACCATATTTTCAGGAAAGTATCACGCACTTTTTAACTACATTTTGGCCCTTAACATGCGTGCTATTTTCTGGTATGTGGCACTTATTTTAATATGGCTGCAGAATAGTCCCATGAGCCATCATTTTGCACCTTGATATTCCTATGTTCAAGGACAGTTGCGGTGTACACTATAGGACTGGAAGATTGTACTGCTACTTGCACTGTTATTCAAAGACAAGAAAAGAAGGAGTAGGAATCAAAAGGAGGTAATGTGTCCTGAAAAGACTGAGAGAGATGTTAGTGACAAATGCGGGGAAAAAAGGCAATAAAGCTAGGGGTGCATACTATTTTCTGATGCATGGTGTTTTCTGGAAAATACAGTCGCTCCCCAATAGCATCCACTAATCTGGTATTAAAGTATACAGTATTTGTAAATAAGTTTACTCTGTCCATGATTTGGATGTGATCAGTTGCATCTCATAGCCAGGGACACGTTGGGTGGCTTGCTGGCATTCTTTCTGAAGAGAGAACTAACAATGCTGGAATAGTTTTGTACAAACGTGTCAAATGTTTTGAAGCTATTGTCTTTTGTAAGGGTAATTCATTAAAAGTTTATATGTACTTTGTCTTACTGTTGCTGTCTCTTAGTTATGCTTCCTTCCATGGCTTCTGTCGCTCTAAACCTGCGTGTCTTTTGCTGCTGCTGCTTTTTATTCAGCAGTTAGATGTTGAGGCAGGGTATGGCCAGCTGTCTCAATGGCCTTGGTCAGCAATATCTGCTAGACTTGTTATTGCCTTTCAGAAATTAAATCATCTCTACTGTCCTCAGTCGTGGGTGGCATCCTAGACACTTTGCAGGCATGATACAGAAGACTTAACCTCAAATCCATAAACACAAGCAAAGTGGGAGATACTGAAAACGGTAGCAGAGTTCCTACTTCACAGCTGGCCTGCAGTGCTTAAACAATAACTAGGAGAAGTTGTATAAGGGAAGAAAAGTTTTGTTTGTTTTGCACTTTGACAACCTCTTTTGCCCTTGCATGCCTTTCACTTAACCTTCGCAATGCTGGATTTCATGGGATATTTTAAGTAACAATCTTAGTTTTCAGTATATGAGTATGAGCAAAAGATGTAAAAATTGCTATTTTGTGGATATTTGAGATTAATTTAAATCCCACTGAAATAAGTATAACACTTGCAGAGTTTCATAGATGATCCAGGTGAAAGACAGAAAAAGCAGGTAATTGTACTATCTATGCTCTTTGAAGCATAGTAACAATTAATTTTTGCTTAGTCGTATCTAGTACTTGAAATTAACATAATCTTATAGTCATAGCGTCCTAACAAGACCAAAATTAATAAAATTGTCCTACTTAAAAAATAGCATATAATTACAAGGTTTTTTTCTGACTGATATCATATGAATATGGAAGTCAACTTATGCACTATTAGCTCTGGCTTGTTGTTGAAATGTAAAAAGTATTCAAATTCCTCATTCACAAAACATATATATATATATATACACATTTGTATAGCATTGGTGTGCTTTCAGAAGAAGTTCTCAAAATTATGGGTCACAGGTACATGGCATCAGGCCACAGTCTTACTGAGCATGGCACAGTATTCACAGCAGCCATATGCCCACTGGCAAATTGGAATGACAGTCTTGGCTAGGCTTCGCAAACGAAGATTTGGGAAGGGCTCTACCCGCGTTTGTTACAAGCGCGTTGGTGGCTGAAAAGGCCAATACGAGATAGACACATCCGACTGCAAAAGGCACAGCAGAAAGACTCCTTAGGTGGTAAATTCTGCAAGACACGATTCTTTCTGCGTTGTCTTTTCTCCTCAAGAGTGATCCTGCATGCGTTCTCAAAGGAAGCAGCAGCGTTATAGATGGTGTGTCTCCAGACCTCCCGACTGGAGGCCAGAGTAGACCAGTTATGGTGATCAATATGCCCGAGGATGAGATGTTGTTTCAGGGAGTCCTTGTATCTTTTCTTCGGGGCTCCTCTTTTGCAGCAGCCGGTGGCAAGTTCACCATAAAGCACGACCTTAGGGAGGCGATAGTCCTTCATCCTTGAGACGTGCCCTGCCCAACGCAGCTGTGTTCTCAGTAACATGGCCTCAATACTTGTGACTGCTGCTTGTTCTAGAACAGATGTATTGGTCACATAGTCTGACCAGTGGATGTTTAGGATTGTACGGA
Organism: Neopelma chrysocephalum; assembly: GCF_003984885.1. NCBI lineage: Eukaryota > Metazoa > Chordata > Aves > Passeriformes > Pipridae > Neopelma > Neopelma chrysocephalum. Next base: position 17,349,851 of record NW_020897690.1, read on the forward strand.
GACAGCGTTGATGGAAGCGTTCTAAGAGTCGCAGGTGGTGACAGTAGATGACCCATGATTCGGATCCATAACAGAGTAGACAGCACAGTGGCTCTGTAAACACTGATCTTTGTACTTTTCTTCAAGTGTTTATTTTGCCAAACTCTTTTGTGGAGTTTTCTGAAGGCACTATATGCCTTTGCTAACCTGTTGTCTATCTCTCCGTCAATCTTACCATCCAAGGAGATGAGGCTACCTAGGTAATTAAACTGCTGGACTGATTTGAGCTCTGATTGGCCAATGGTGATATGGGGATGTTGGAAGTCTTCCTGAGGTGCAGGTTGATAGAGAACTTCTGTCTTCTTTAAGCTGACTTCCAGTCCAAAGAGCTCAGCAGCGTCTGCAAAGCAGGATGTTAAACGCTGCAGAGCTGCTTCTGTGTGGGCGACAAGGGCGGCGTCATCAGCATAAAGCAGCTCCCGGACAAGATGGTTTAAGGTCTTAGTGTGGGACTTCAGTTACCTTAGGTTGAATAGGCTTCCATCAGTACGATATCGAATGTAGATACCATCCTGATCATCGAGATCTGCCGTGGCCCTTTGGAGCATCATGCTGAAAAAGACTGTGAATAGGGTAGGAGCGAGAACGCAGCCTTGTTTCACACCATTGGTAATTAGAAAGGGCTCAGAAAGCAGCAAAACCAGTGTCCCAGTTACTGCCTAAAGCGAGCTGTCACTTAGCTATGCTTAAGACTTCTGCTAAATCCCTCCTTACCACTTACTATAAATTTGTCTTAGGAACACTTAAAAAAGTTAATGATCTCCTTCTTAGACTTTGAATGTACTCCGGGCCTTTAAAATCATTGTGGTATTACCACAGGTCAACACAATCACTTCTTACTGTGGACGAAAACCCTTTATGTAAAGTTGATTCTATTATACTCTGTCATATATATATGCAGCTTTCAGGTATAACCTGTACATTCAGGATTTTGCTTTCATTTGTATTCTTGCACATCATTAACAAACCTTGTACCTAGCTCAATGGACTTGTTTCTTTGATTTTTATGAAAGTTAAACAATATTTTTTCTGTAAGCTATGAAATGCTAAAACATCTGAATGGCGGGGAGCTGACTAGTCCAATGAAATATAAAAAAAGAGATATATGTGCCCTCCAAGAGCATGTTGAAAATGCTCATGGTTCAGAGCACTCATATTTCACTGGTGCTCTTCTCTCATTTTGTAATTGCATTTGGATTCTTGCAGCCAAATCCTACTAAAGAACAAGAAAGTGGGCAACAGACATACATCATACATGCAGTATGATGCCCAAAGAAAGGTGCATACCATCCTCCCTCTAGCCTTCAGTTACTGAGCATCATTATTATCTTTCTAGTGCTGAGAAGCTATTTGTATTTAATAAATACCTCTTGTCTTCCAATGCATTTTACATCTACTGTTTATACTGTTTTATTTTTCCGCTGTCTAGATTCACCCACAGTTCTTGTATCCTCTTTCTTCCTCCTCCTGCAGCAATTTCAGCCTCAGTAACTGGATATAATGCTACTCATGTATCAGTGTGTAACTTGAAAAACTTTATGATAATCATACAAATAGTATTTAACATTCCATATATTCCACATCACAGTAAGGTTCTTTAAGTTCTACAACTTCCATGTTGGTGACATAGTTCATAGGTTGCTAGCGAACCAGAGTGTGACTTCCAAAAGTACAATGCAAATGCATTTCATACTGTGAGGCAGCAGCCAAAAGATCAATGTAAGAGTGATTCACTGTGGTCTGGAAAGAAGAAATTCAAATGGAAACACCTGGGAAGCCTACTGAAAATCTTTTTTGAAGTCCGTGCTTTGCTCCAGTTTATGGAGGACTACCAAAGGACAAGAAGAAAGATTAGACTTGCAGGTATTTTTATTAACTATGAAAGTATTTGGGATTACCTGAAATTAATGCTATTTAGCTGCTGTTTCTAAAGACAGACAGTAGTATCTTACTTAAGTTATGTGAAAAGCATTTTTCATTCTTTTAAATTCCTTTATGTTTTCTTCGTTTTGTGAAATATCTACAGATTTCCAGTGAGACACAGGTAGTTCAATCTGTTTCTAAAGCAACAGCTGTGCGTATGTGAAGGTAGACCTGTTTCAAGTCTGTCCTGTTTTGTTTTCAGAACTTCAATCAGGACAAATAATAAGCTATGTTGTCAAGATGCTTTAAATAGGAGAAGATTTACTGTTAAAAGATATTATTATCTTGTACTTTGATATGTAGTTTTCCTTTTGGTTGTGGTTATGTATGAACATACTTTAATTTTTCATTTTCAGATAGCAGATTCTCCTTCACCTGATATAGATACTACCCTTTAACACTTTTTACAGGTGGGCCCCAAACAATTTTAAGCCTAGGGCTTTTTAGTTTTGTTCTTCATTTCTTGTCTAAAATAATGAAGTGATTCTGAGGAGGAAACAGATGTCAAATATATGTGCCTTAAATAAAACATGTAATTAAAAGAGTATTTTTTGTTCTTTGAAGTAATTCAGGTTTGTATGGACTTGTCAAAAGTGGTATATAAATCATCTGTAACTGGTTCACCCTAAAGTTTGCTGCATATTAATTTTAAGCATTTTCAAATTTAGGGGCAGGAATTATTCAGGTCAATGTAGCTTTTGATATGTCAAAATGCAACATAAGGGCATTTTATTCATATTTGCAATTGTGATGATATGAATCCCTTTATGTTGTAGGATGCCCTGTTTAAAACAAAGATTCTGCCAAGAGTTGTTTGAAATTTTTTTTGTGCAGCATTTTTCAAATCTATTTGTAGACACTGAGATACTCTTCATGAAAATCTCAGTTTTGACAAGAAAAAGTGCAAGTGGAGTATTTTGAAAGGTTGACATTCCTGGACTAGAATTTTTCATGTTTGCATTCCAAAACAGTGTTACAAATAGCAATTGTTATGAAAGTAATGTCACCTCATGTATAAAACTGTGTATTACTCTTCTTACCAAGAGGGTTATTGAACAGAATATTCATCTGAATTGGAGCAGATATCAGTCAGCTATACTGGGCTGTGCGGCAAGGTTTTGGTAGCAAGGAGAAGGGACAGGGCTACAGAAGTGGCCTCTGTAAGAAGCTGCCAGAAGCTTCCCTCATGTCTGACAATGAGCCAATGCCAGCTGGCTGGCCAAAGCCAAGCCCATCAGCAATGGTGGTAGCACCTCTGGGATAAAGTATTTACGAAGAGGAAAAAAACACTGAAACAGCAGCCGTAGAGAAGAAACAACTCCACGGACAGGCACTGGAGCAGAGATTCCCCTGCAACCCGTGGTGCAGACCATGGTAAGGGAGGTTGTAACCCTGCAGACCATGGAGGTCCATGGTGGAGCAGAGAAACATCTGCAGCCCATGGACAACCCCATGCTGAAGCAAGTGAATGCCCGAAGGAGGCTGTGACTCTGTGGGAAGCCTGCGCTAGAGCAGGCTCCTGACAGGAACTGTGAGCCCAAGGAGAGAGAAGCCCATGCTGGAGCAGGTTTGCTGACAGGACTTGTGACCCTGCGGGTGACCTGTGGTAGAGCAGCTTGTTCCTGATGGACAAGGGAAGGGATGTCCCCTTGACATGTTCCTGATGTCCCCATGGAAGGGACCCACATGGGAGCAGTTCATGAAGAACTGCAGACCGAGGGAAGAATCCATATTGGAGAAGTTCATGGAGGACTGTCTCCTGTGGGAGGGACCCCACGTTTCTGAAGAGCCTTCCTGTTTGAGATAGATGAGCAGTCAGTCGATAATTAGAATCTAGAAGAAATAAGCACTTCTGTGAAACAACTGGCTTGGCCCAAAGCTATGGGAATGGAAATGGGGGAGTTTTTGAGCCATTTTTGTTTCAGCCTTTTTCAAGGGCCATCAAATGGAACATTTTTTGCAAAGACTGTCTCTGCTTTGTGGCTCAGCTGGAGGTCAGGACCACATGGCAATCTGATACATGTTGAGGTCAAACAGCTAGGACAGGAGATGGATTGCTAAACCTTAATTTGACAGCAGGCTCTCAGCTCTAAGTGACATAAGCTTGAAACAGGTACCTCAGCTTGTAGTAAGAAAACAGCTACTTGTGTTTTTTCTGTGTATCGATGACCTGTCCAGTTATATGTCATCTGTCCTCTTGTGTCGATCCTGTCTCCCTTCCCCTGTTGTCATTGTCTCTGTTGTGTCCCCTCTACCTGCCTCCATTAGTATTTTCTTCACCTATTCCTTTTAAGAATTCTTTTTTCAAAGTTATTCCATAAGCCAGTCTGACATTTTAGAACAGTGACCCTGCTTTTGACACACTTAAGTGTGAAAAATTGCTATAAAAATACATACCAACATGTTCAAAACTCAGGAACCGTAGCAGTGGAACGTGAAGGGGTATTACTCTAAAAAGGCAGTCAATTGAACTTCTCAGCCTTAAGCCACCAAATTCAAAGGAATTTTTAACTCTTTGGTCTCCTAGCTCAGCTGTATTTGAATGCATAGTTTTCACCATACAGACTAAAATTGCTTCATTGTTTACATGTTCATATTTAAGTTACTAAGGAAACAGACCGACCTTCCATGCTACTCTATAACAGGAACATGCACTTAACAGTAGGATATTAGTAAAGTCTGGTTGCAATTGGAACAAACCCCCCTGGGCATTCATATCCTGCTTATGGGGAGTCTGCTAAAATCAACCAGAAAAAGCCTTTGTAAAGTTTCAAATGATTCTAAAAGGATTTATACCTTCATTACGAAGGAAAAAAATAGTGCAAACCATAGTTTTAAATTATTTTGAATGGAGGGGGGAGTATGGCAAATCTATAACAAGCATCCAGAAATGTTTTTAACAATCTGTATTGCATCCAGATGCTGTAATTCAATTTAATGTCATCAATTTAACGTTAATCAAAATGAGGTACATGAGAACAGTAGGAAGAAAACGGGAGAGAAACCTTTCAGGTCTGACTTCAGAGCTCTTGCCTAGCTTAGTTTATATCTCTGGTGAACAGTTTCTTGTGACTCTATTTATAGCTGCAGTTTTGGCTGAGCTGCTTTTTATAAAATGGGCTTGCTATCTCTTTGTGCTCGGACTAAATTACGAAAAAAGTACTTGCACAGTGGCAAGAGGTCTCTGCGTAGGAAGCTGATGTAAGGCAGCTATTGGATTTTCAATTCCACTGCTCGCTTACGCTGCTCTAATTTGGCTCGTGCTACAGAAAGAAGAGGATCTTAATTGGTAGAGGGACATTATTAGATAAGCAGATGGAAATTGTCACAAATGTTTAAAAAAAAACCCACAGAAGTCTGCAGATTATCAATGCCTCCACTCTGCACTTGCAAAGAAGCAGTAGTCTGTGTTATTCAGTGGATTAGTGATGGGAGAGTAGCAGTTACATAGTGGGAATGAGACTTTTGTAGGCCTGGCTCCAAAATGCCTGAAACAATCAGTTGTGAAGATTTCTGGTACTCTGAATGTTGGAGGTTTTAAAATAAATTTTGGATGTTCAGTAAAATTCCAGGTGCCTGGAAGAATGCTGTTGCGAAAGTCCTAACCAAAAGATACTGGTAGCAATAATTGTAATGCTGTACCTACAGCACAATAGTTCTACAACTGTGGTTGCAGAAAACAAAGATAAACCAAACCAAGCCCCTCACAAATCCCTAAGAGGCACAGTAAGAAGCAACACAGGCATAGTTACATGTATGTATTAAACCGGGATATCTGTGGGGTGAACCCAGGTGCTATTAGGGCAGAGCAGTTTTACAGTCAGTCTGAGATTTGCACACGGGAGATGCTTACTTTCAGTGCTCCCAACACAAGTGCGTGAGTTTTCCAACCGCATTGCCTGAAATGGCTGAGCATCCCATTAAAACCTGTGCTCGAGTAGGTGAGGAGCTGCTGGGCAAAGAAACCAAGCTGCTCAAGACTCAGGATCCTCATTCTGGTGGAAATTCCATGCTGCAGTGTGTTTTTATTGAACGAAATTTTTTATTCAGCAAAAAAAAGCTAGTTCATTTAAGGCAAGCTTTGCTTTAAGCACCCACCCCAGCTTCCAAGGACACAAGGGACCAGGGAGCTGGCCTGAGAGCGGGTGATGCTGGAGCCGCTGCTCAAAACCGGGACCAAAACCCCACGGCCGGGTGTCCGGAAATCCACGTTTCAGCCTTAACACCGCTCTGTGGAACGCCCAGAGTCCCCGAGCACCGGAGCCCAGCCGCGGCCGTGGGTCTGTTCCTGCCAGGCTGCCCAGGCTGCAGGCCGGGGCCGGGCGGGGCTGAGCCCGGTGCCCGGCGGAGCGTTGCCGGGAGACGGCGGCCGCCCCGCAGCATGGCCGGCCCCGGCCCGTGGCCGCCGGGTGCAGGAGGGTCGCGGTGGGCAGAGGAGGCTCTCGGCATCGCGGCGGCAAGAAGGCGGCCTGCCCTCGCTGCCTTCTCCGCCTTCAGCTTCATCCCGCCCAGACGGGAAGGGCCTCCGGAGCTCAGCTATTTCAACCGGGCGGCCAAGGTGAGGAGGGGAAGGGAGCGAGGCGGGGACAGCCGGGGAGCCTCTCGGGGCCGTAGTGACAAGCCTCCCCCGTGTGTCTCTGCGCAGCATAGAGACGATATTCTCCGTCCTTCTGCAAGGGCTCGGCCCTCATCATGAGGGACCTGGTCAGGCAGGTGCCTAAAATCATCATAGAATAGTTTGGGTTGGAAGGGACTTTAAAGATCACCTAGTTCCAACACCCTTGCCATGGGCAGGGACACCTTCCACTGGACCAGGTTGCTCAGAGCTCCATCGAACTTGGCCTTGAACACTTCCAGGGATGGGGCATCCACCACTTCTCTAGACCACTCGTGCCAGTGCTTCACCACCCTCACAGTGAAAAATGTCTTCCTAATATAGAAATGCTGAACATTAATCTTGAGCTAGCCTAATGCAAAAATAGCAGGTTTCATCTTCAGAGGCCTTTGCAAAATATGTTTGCTGCTTGTGGATGGCCAGCGAGGGTAAAGTCTTTTACTGGACAGCAAGAGAAGGCAGAGACATGGTTTGTCAAGGATTGAGGACTGACAGGTCACGTGGTATCAATGAAATGTGAGGCATCTTTAGGGGGAACAATAAGAAAGGCATCATCTGTCACTGGGGTTGGATTGCAGCACCTGTGGTTTTTCTGGTAACACACAGTCTTGGGGATTCTCTAACAAGAAACTTCTCCATTTCCAGTTGAGGCAAAAAGTTTTCAATGTGCATTGCACAATTTTTCCATATGCTCGGCTTTAATAATGAAAATTGATAGAGCTACCCAAAACAATACCATCATTATATGCCTCAAAAACTGAATGCTTCTGAAGGTGTTACACTGCACTTAACACGTACAAGTCAGGAGGCTCACTCCTCACTCTCTGCTGCATTATATCACCCTTGTTCCTCATTCTCTGTCCTCATGTTTAACATCAGAAATGAAAAAAATCTTACACCTTCAGCCTCAGCTGAGCTATACTTCCTGGGTGGCAAACTTTTCTCTTTCTGAAGTGTCATATGAGACATTGAATTTAACACCCTTTTCCTCAAAAAAATTACCCTTAAAAATTTCTGAAATGTCTATTATATCAATATAATATAGCAATATTATGGCAACATATAATTATTTATAACAATAAATACACCCCATATATTTATCCCATTCCTGCTCAAGTGACAGGCTGCTGAATGTGCCAAGCACTAGGCAGTGCTGACTGGTGATTTGTGAGTTTGCATCTTGTGTGTCCCTGGGATGTGGGCAGGGTGCAGACCAAAGAACAGTGCTGGGCATTAAAGGAATTAGGACAAGAGGTCACGATTTTCAGCTCTGCCAGGGGAAGTTTAGGTTGGATATTAGGAAGAAATTTTTTACAGAGGGAGTAATCAGACATTGGAATGGGCTGCCCAGGGAGGTGGTGGATTCACTGTCCCTGGAGGTTTCTAAGATGAGACTGGATGTGGCACTTAGTGCCATGGTCTAGTAACCAGGGCAGTGCTGGATCAAAGGTTGGACTTGATGATCTCCGAGGTCTTTTCCAAACTGGTTGATTCTATTCTATTCTATTCTATTCTATTCTTAAGATGAACAGCAAATTTCCTGCATTGATCAGGTGGCCCTGAAAAGACAAGTAGAGTTGTAATGTCAGACTCTTTTGTGTTGATTCCAGCATCACCTTGGGATGGTGCTGTGAGCCAAAGATGAGCAAGCACAGTTGGTGCCATGCTTAACAAAACACAATAGGGAGAGCACAACAAGATTAAGGCTAGGGCAAGTCAAAGGGCTGGCATGGTGCACTTGGGGCTGGTGGAGCTCACAGTCTACCCAGTCTGCACAGAATTAGCAACCATATAGCAGAGCTTTTGCTTACAGTATAGTCTGCTTTCACACTCACAATTATTTATACAGCAAAAAAAAATTCAGAAACAGGAAGAAGATATGCTCATCATGTGACCAGAAGCCAGAAATTCCTGCCTTTTAATCCCTTGGCTGACAGTTGCTCCCTCCTTTGTTTTACATGTTACTGTAGCCAGTTTGCCTGATGTTTCCTCTTCTGAGTTGTGGAGAAGGCCATTACTTATTTTATGTGTGTCTGGAATATTACTGAACGCTTGCAAAGCGCTTACCTTTAGTAGCACTACAGAGGATGCCCACCCTGAGTGCATATTTGTCGTCTGCTCTGCATGACTCACTTGCTCAGAAAGGTTTAAGAAACAGCTCAATACCACCACCACCAGCCAGGCCAACTAAGTTATCATTTAAAAGCAAAGAGAAATAGTAGCAGAAAGTTATCAGTGTATTGAGAACAGAACTGTTGCCTCTACACATCTGGCAGAAAATCTTAAACAGATCATCTGGGAGAGAGCTAGTTTTTCACATAACAGGCTGGCTGCCTATCTGTGAGTTCCAGAAAGAATGAGTTTTCTGCTCTGACACAAGTAAAAATAACAGACAAATAACGCCACATGAATAGAACCAAAGAGCAAATAACGCTTCTGGTGGTGGGCACAAATTGGATGCTAACTGAAATTCTGAATGAAACTGGTAGCATGGGGAAGAAAGGAGAAGTAAGGAAATAAGAAATAATAATAATCATGAAGGTGACACATCAGGTGCAGGATGCTCTTGAATGTGACTGAAAATCTCTGAGGCTTGATGGTTTCTGGGAAATGAAGGGGTAGATAGGTTAAATACCAAATAATCCCTCCTCTTGGCAGAACCAAGTAATGAAGGTATCTTTACAAATTAAGCCTGTGATTACAGCAGTGTCTTACTAGTGCTCCTAACTATGGTCTTCTTTTAACGGAACCATTATAGCCTTCTTGACTTGCCCTAACTTGACTATTTTTGAAGGATTGCACTGTAAATTGTAAGACTCAAAATACATGAATGTTTCAAAGGTTAAATAGGACACACTATATTAGAGGGCGGAAAAAGCCCAACAAAATGCATAATTTTTTTAGTCAGCCATGCACAAAGACAGTGATAGATTGATGTTTAACTGAATGTGGACCTTTTAATGAAGCTCATTAACATATGACAGCATATTTCAGTAGGGGATTTTGCTTTTTCCTTGAAAACTCTTTTTGTTTTTGAAATTCCTTTGATTCCATTCATGACAACTTGTTGATTGGATTTCACAAATGCCTTTGTTAGGAGGTCAGATCTTTAATGTTGCTTATTTGGATATACCTATATCAACAGTTATACAATTATATTCTGTCTTGGGGCATGCTATATTTTCATGCATGACATATGTATGTCACTCATACCACTGGATCACAGAATTACCACTGTGGCATGTTTCAGAACTGTTCTCAGTTCTGCTTTAATCAGAAATTAAACAATGATTATGCTGCAGGATACCTTTGTCCTTTTCATTCCAAATTAATTTGGAAACTGCCTGTTTTGCTTTTACATAATAGTGCCAGTTTAATTGACAAATATATGAACTTAAGAAGAATATTAAGTTCAGAAAATGAAAGCAAATAAAGCAGTTAAATTTCCAAAAGTTACAACAGACTGGGGTGGGGGGGTGGGGGGGTGGGGCGGCGGGATGTGGAAATTGAGGTAAATTGCCACAAAGGAAATTTCAGAGATGGCCAGACTTAAAAAAAGGTATCATGTGTCATTAGGCAATTTTGCAAACTATTACAAAGGAGTGACCCAAACTTGCTAATAAGCTCAGTAATATTACAGTTGTCATTATCTAATACAATATATGCACCATTTAAGTATTGATTTGACTACATATATGCTGTAATCTGCAAAGTTAAGCAATGCTGTGAATTAGCCACGTTTTCCCCTTTTCTCAAGACAGAACATGTTTTCACCTATGACACCATTTTTAGAATACCAGAAGGTTACAACAAGTATCTTCCTCGCTGTGACAGAAAACACGCAAAAGGTCATGGTCTCAACATTAATGAGGAGGTAACCCTTTGATAAATTCATAATTATCTTTGTTAAAGTTGATTTTTATTTTTCTAAAGTGGCTAGGGGCTATAGGCATTGTTTTACCCTTTAGAGTGCAGCCTATATGGTAGGAAAGGAATTGGAAGGAGGACGTCCTTGTGCTCAGCCTGGAGGTTTAGAAGAAAGCATTAGCCCATGAAGACACCTGAATTAGCTCTTGTTCTTTGGCATCCTGAAGATTTCCAGGTGACAAGACATATGCAAGTTAAAGGACGGGGAAAAAGGCAAACCCTCTGTTACAGAGTTCAGGGAGAATTCTGAATGTCTGTGCCTCTCAAGAGTTGTAGTTCAGGTGCTCCTGCAGCTATTCTTGTGATGCTTGAAAACTTTTCTCCCTGAGAGGACTGGATTCAGAGGCCCTGATTTCACTACTGTCCTCTGACACCCACCCTCCCTACACCAGCATTTGCTGTGAGAGTCCATGCTTCTGAAGCTGGTGAGTTTGTTATGGAAACTTACACCAGATTGCCTTGCAGGAAGGAGATTCATTGAGAGCTAGTGCAAAGGAGTGGTCAATCAGAACACCATGGACATGCCCCGAAAAGAATGGGCAAAGTATTCAAGGCCAGCAGAATCTGGGTTTGATGTGCAGCCCAATAGCTAAATACAGCCATGGTTTTACACAGCTGCCTTGAAAACAGAAATATGATAATATATATACATAAATATATATGCATGTATTTTTCCATGCAGTGTCTGAATAATACAACTACATACACAAGTGTTTATGTACCTGTTTATGTACACACACACACAAATTCACCCACACGCAGAGGGAGAGGCTGTCAAAAACCAAACGAAGTGTAACTTCTGTGTGCTATTGGCCTCAAAATCCCAATGGGTTCATGGGATGTAAAGTAATGGGTAGCCTAGGGATGGCTGGCTGCCTTGATGATTATATATAAGGAAGAAGGAAGAGAAAGACAAAAGTTAAAATTACTTTAATTGCTGTGAAATAAAATTGTTGTTATTTTGTAACAAAGGCCACTGCTTGTGATTTGTCTCACTAGAAGCCATGTATGCCAGATATTTCAGCGCAAGTGCATAGCCATAGTACCCTTCCACTCTATCAGACAGTGCAGGAAGTATTAGATGCTCCCAAATGAATCCCAGGAGTGCCCATTACCATCATGTGCTCATGCCTAGTAAATTTGTGAGGCTAATCTGTCAACTGTAATCTGTGTGATGCTAAAAGGCATGTGAATGACAACTCCAATTAGAAATGAAGTTTTTTATTTCAACAAAACAAAGACAACTCCCTCCCTCACTACCAAGCCCAACCCCAATTGGGAAATTTGTGTACAGGGTTTAGTAATGTAAAGTTCAGATTTTTTACTGAGTGCTTGCATCAACAAAACTCACTTTCCTACCAGTTTTCTTCCTAAAGCCAGAATGGGCCAGAATTCATACCAGCTCTGCTGGGCAGTGCACACTAGGGATTCTGTCTGAACAGGTGTCCCTTAATCCAGCCCTTTAATTAGCATGGAGACACATCAAACCCACACCTGTTTAATGCTACATGATCCTGCTGTACGTGATGACACCCAGCACTGGATGTAACCATAACTAAGTGGAGGTCACATACTCAACTCCTCCTCTTAAATTATCATTGTGGCCCTCACAGACTTTATATAACTATATTATAAAATATAATAAATAAAAATACCACAATCAACATCTTTCTAGTACAACACTGAAAGCAGAAAGGCTGAATCCACCACAGTACACTGCTTTACTTGAAGTGGAAAAAAAAATAAAAAATGCTGCAAGTAAGCCCCTCATTTCCTGCAGAGCCTGGGTGCACACAGGGAATTCAAGAGCACAGCCACAGATACTCGGTTTAGTTACATGCAGCACAGTAACTGCAGCAGAGTGTTTGCACAAGACTGCCATTGCTGATTTCAAGTGTTAGCAGTGCTAGAATTACATGCTGCGAAGGCGTGTAGCAGGATGCTTCCCAGCCAACAGTTGGAAAATCTGAAATCTGCTGAATGCCAAACCCACAAAGATAAAATGCCAGTGTGCACAGTCAGTGCTGTGCTACCGAGGATGCCGAAAATTGATTCTTATTTGTTTAAAAGGAACACAAACTATTGACATTACATACTGCTGCCTGTGATTAGCATTGTAAACCCTGTATTGCTAGCAAAGTCTTTCTCGATGGTACAAAGACTTTGTCATTTCTCATTTTTCAACATTTATCCACAACTAGGGCAGGGGAGAAAAACGGTCTTAATTTTGTCTGCTGCTCTTTTTGACTTGATTTTCATTCTCGTGGGGTTAAAAATTGCTGTACTGAATAGCTTTTAATAGGATAGAGTAAGGTGAGTAGGAGAACTGGGGAATGAATGGTAGTTTTGTAATAGGCTTTTCTCTTGAGGTTTCTTTGAATTTAAAAAAAAAAAAAATCACGGTTAACAGCATCTTCCCAAGAATCTCAGGTTCTGTTCATGAGTCTGGAAATGTCAGAAATGTCTCTCAGCTGACTGCCCTGCTATGAGACCCCACCAATCTGTGGTCCCACGTGCATCCTCACAGGACCCAAGTTCTGATTTGGCTCAGACTTGTGTCTGTTGAAGCAAAGAAGTGATTTGTTTGCACTTGAACTGTGGTGTGGCATCTGCATTTTGATTTTCCTTTTAGATACTACTTATAAGACTAGATAAACACATCGGGGACCAAGGCTTACTGTATTAGTCAGTGCACAAACACACAAGCAGCCTGATAAACCTGAGACCTTTGGCTAGGGAAAAACAAACAAATCCTGTCTTTCCCTTCTGACTCCATAGCTCCCCATTGCTGTAGCACAGGAAGGAACTGCAGATTGCAGATAGTGATTGCATAGTCACTTAAAGTGCAGCTAAGAACAAGCTTAAAATAATCTTTTCTTAGGTTATTTTTCATCAAGTCTACTTCCTATCATTGCAGTTATTTCTGTAATCTTACAGATACGAGCATTTTTAGTAAAACTTTTCATTGTGCAGAATTAAAGTAGTATGTGCTTTACTTCCTTCAGGGAAAGCTAGCATGGACTAGTGGTCACTCAGGGTTTTTCTTTAGGCTTTGATTTTTTTTATGCTGTGCTTTCACTGAATTATGCAAGCAGGGTAGGTGTTCCTGTAACACAGGACACAAATGTCTCCCATTTTTCAAATGAATCATGCAACTCAGTGCACAAGAAAAGTAAGAATAAAAATAAAATCTGTGCTTTTCAGTAACATAGCATTTAATTTGCCAGTAATCACATGTTAATCGCGTGTGTATGTATGTGTGTAAAAAGTTATCAGTCCACAGCTCCATATCTTATCATCATGTCAACTAGTGATACACAAATGGTTTATTCATATACATAAAAAACTAGGGCAGGGATGGAACAGTAAGGGTGCAGATCACTGCTAAATAAATATACATCTGTATAGCAAGTGCTGTACAGTTCTGTCAGTTATTTTGACCCTGGCCACAGCATATTTCGCATTAGAAAACTGCCAAGTTTTCTATTCAGTTATTTTCTTATAAGATGACTTTTATATTTTCACAGGAAATGGCAAGACCTGTTCCTGTGTTGTCATCTTCAGAGTATGGGAAACGTGTAAACAAGCCCTTAGAGCAGCCAACCAAAGAACATGCAAGGGCTAATCACCTCCATGCAGCAATATATGGGGAAAAGCGCAGCACCCGCTTATTGGAAAAACCTCCGAGACTGGATCCATGTTAAATCTCTTGCATCTGTCATTGCCAGCAACATTTATGTAGAAAAAAAAAACACATCAAAAAGCAATATGGTGCTTTTGCCTTTTCCTCTATATTTTAGTTAATGAAAATTATCTGAATTAAAAATAGATGAAAGAGCAGCTGTACTTCTTCTCATGCTAATTAAAATGCATGTCTTCTCCTTACATTCTCACAAAAATCCCATGAAGAGCAGCACCAACAAGAGCTGAACATTTTAGGCAGTAAAACTGCAACTGAGACCTGTTGGGTCAAAAGCTGATTCTGCAATTCTAGCCACTGCTTCTACATAACTATTCACAGACTTAACATTTAAGTAAGCTTGTTCCTCAAGATATCAGTGGTCAAAAACTTCTTAATCCTTATGACGTTGCTACAGAATTGTGCACCATCATTTTATCTGCACAACAGCTGAAACGGAGATTCAGCTCAGAATTTTCTAAAATGGATGGGCTTACTCATAAATGGGCAAATAAAGAAATGATCTGATTTCCAGAAGTGCTTAGCAGTTCTAGTAGGCTTCAAGTGGAAGTCAAGTTAAAAGGAACTTCTGAGAATTACCATTTGAATAGACAAAATCTGGGTTTAACTGATTTCAGACATTCATTTCACTGACTTTCACTATAGGAATGGTGTCTGACAGATTGATCTGACAAGAAAAACCACCATTGGTTCTGTATCCAATGCTGAAAAAAAGGTAAAAAAGTAATACTAGCAGAACAAGCACTAAATAGAGCAAATGCCTAAACTTCCTTAAATATTTAACACCTTGTATTCTCACTGAATCCAGTACTAAAGTTTTAAGGTAATTTCAGGAGGAGTTTCTCCTGCAGCATATGCATCAGTTTGGTTCTCAAGAGCCATTGATCCTGCTGTTGTTTAAAGCTGAGGCAGTATTGTTTGGAAAGGAACAACAGCCAGATTGATCATGCCAAAATAAGGACTGGAAGTCCACATCTTTGACTGACACTAGTTTTGTTAGTACTTACACACAGGAAACCTATGTCATTTTTGAACACAGCGAGACTTCTAGTGAAAAAATAACAGAAGCAAAAAACTTCTTAATGTGTGGCCTGGATAATTGCCTAATAAATTAGGCAATCAATAGCACTTGTTTGGCATGGAGTGAGAAGCAGAGCACATAGAGCAGCCAATTCAGAGAGGTGTTTGTTACTTTCATTATTTATTACCTGCAAGTTCCTCTATACTCAATGGGCTAGGGACAAGAGGACATTAACTGCTATATTCAACAATAAATATTTCATTAAACAAGTCCAGCAGCATTAAATGAAAGGAATCACGGTAAGAACAGTCACAAGGAAATGTTTTCTAAAATTAGAATGTTTTTTCAAAAATCAGTATCAAATGTTTACCAGTAAAGAATGAGAAGGAATACAGCCATATTCTTGGCAGGTTATTTTTAGTTTGGGACAGTCAGTACAAATTGCTTCTTATAAGTAGCCTTACTATATTTACATACCATCTGTGTTTGAAAAACTATTGGAAATCAAATTTGTTTGAGAACACCACCACCTTCTGGCCTGTGTGATAAACAGGCACCACCACTTCACTCACCACAGAGAAAATCGAGTCATCAAAAAACACCTGAGTCTTCCCATCTCATTTCTTTGCTTACGTCATCCCCTTCTCATCCTTCCTCACTTTTGAAGGCCTTTCAGAGGTTGCTCCTCTGACTACTTGTTTCTCATTTAGTTCTGAGTGGCTGACTTCTCCCTTCAGTGCTCACTGTCAAAAGAATACCTTGACAAATTCTTCTGTATTACGGATAAGTTCCTTATAAATGTCTGAAAAGCCATTTCCTCTATTCTCCTTCAATTTCTCTTTTGCTAGGATGATGAACTGTTAGGTTACTGATGTTCTGAGCTTACTGTTACACCATTGGAAAACATTTCATTACCTCTTGGTGCTCCCTCACCTGTCAGCACTGACATCCTACTGTGAGTAAGGGTTTTACACATGCAACAAATTATCATGAACAGAATGCATAGCATGATACAGAGGAAATCATATTCTGGATCTCGATTTGCATCTGGTAATCTCCAGGGATTGTTGGGACAATTGATACACCTGCAACTCACAAATTATTAACAGTAGCCTCAGAAGGAAAAAAGGCCACGCCCTGTATCTATTGGTAAAATACACAGAATATCAATGATGTAAAATTTTTGCCTTTATTGTATCAAAACTAGGTGATGCTGGGAATTCTGCTTTGCTACTAATAAATAATAAGCTAACTTGAAAATGTGTTTTATGTGACAGTTCATCAAGTATACATAATATGATCAGAAATAAAGCTGTGTTGTTTTCCTTTCATCCATCTGCAAAGCAACATATTGACCCAAGTTGGGGCACATTTGTTCCG
Organism: Neopelma chrysocephalum; assembly: GCF_003984885.1. NCBI lineage: Eukaryota > Metazoa > Chordata > Aves > Passeriformes > Pipridae > Neopelma > Neopelma chrysocephalum. The sequence goes on from NW_020897690.1 coordinate 17,366,456, forward strand.
GATGAAGTGGGTACTGGTTCTGGTTCTCCATTCCAGTATTTCTACTCATACATAAGAAAGGACTGCCACAGGACATAGTTCTTCTGAGCTTCAGAGCATAGAGTTTCTGTAAACTGAAGGAACTCTGGAGGGCATATGTCACCCTACTTAGACAGTTTAGCTAAAAGTGCCACCTAAGACAAAACTACAAATAGAATATATCCAGAACATCGGTGTCCAGAGACAGTTGTGCAAGTCCATTATCCTGTGGTAGCTGTTACTTTACAAAGTAAAGCAAATATTTTTTTTATTAAAAGTGCTCTCATTTTCTGTAAGGCACTGCTACCTATTGAACAGCATTCTACATCTGTTAAAAGCAATAAGCCAATACGGCTTCTGCAACTACTGCAAATTTTAGCTTCATGAAAGATTTGGGAAATTACACAAACAGCTATAAGTAAATTGCACAATTTCTTCTTATACTGCCAAGAAAAGCCCCAATTAGTACAAGGAAAAAGCAGCACTGACTGTCCGGCACTCACATCTGTCAACTTATAATAAATACTGACACAAAACTTAAAAAAATATGACTCTCTTTATTAGTCTTTACATGTCAATTGTTCCAAATATTGGAAGGTTTCAAATTCAGAAGCTCAAATTATCTGAGGTGGAGTTATTTAGAAAACACGATTTTTCTTCCATGCACAGTATTTACACTCTGTAGTATAGGAGGTCAACCTGTGATTTAGTGGCATTCTCCAGTGTCATTTGCCGAGTCCGTATGTATGAGGAAAGATTTTTTTGTGCAGATATTCTGCCATTTTCCTGCAATTTTCTAGACTCTCTATCTCAAAAAATGGAATCTGGAAACAAAAAAAAATGATTGCTGGAAATACCTTTTAGTAAACAACTGGGTAAGAGAGATGTTCATTAAGCAGATGAAAAATTACACATCAAAGATTTTTCTGCTTTAAAATGAAATATTTAATCTTAAGCGTATTATTGATCTGTAAATCACCTGAAAAGAGATTATTGTAAAACAAAGAGTGAAATCCATTACAGTTTAAACTAAGTTAAATATTATGGAGTTAGGCTTATGTAATAAGTGATTATAAATGGAAAATAAAATCTTGAAAAACTAAACGTATGTTTAAAGGTAAAAATACCCCTATTTAATTCAACAGGCAAAATAAAGATATACTTGTTGTGAACATTTCATTTACAATACCAATCAGTTTGGGGGTTTTTTAACTCTTCCTTTTAAACCCCAAATTCAAACCTTTTAAAAAAGAATTTAATTAAAAATGCCAATTCTACACAACTCTTACACATTTGCCTGTGAGTCAAGACTTGAATTAATTATTGCAGAGATGTAATCTTTCAAGTAGCCACTATTTAGCAGAAAACACAGACAGAATACACCAATACATCCAAGGAAGAAAAAGGACTTTCTGTACACCCTCAAAGAGGCAAAAGCTAAGCAGAGAGAACATAATGCAAGACTACGCCTGCCTTAGAAATTACTTGAAACTAGTTTTAAGCATTGTAAAATAATTTTTTACATGTTTATATAGTCAGAGCAAAAGCAAATTACTGTCTTTGGACTTTACCTGCACAACTTCATAACCAAGTAACTGAAGATGTCTCTGTTTAATAGCTTCTTCTCCCAACAGATTGTGGCTATTAGCACAAAATCTATTTTGACCATCAACACAGAGGGCAATTCTAAAATCAAGCATAAGAGTAGTATGAAGGAAGAACCCCCAACAACCACTTATTTAATCACAAATACTGCAGTTCCTAAGAAGCATTAAACAATACCTCCCTCCTTACTTCCTTATACCACCTAAATCAGATTTTGCAGGATGGGAGTTACCTAGTTCAGGACAATTTAAATCACTCAATTTAAGGGCGAGAGCTGAAAGCCTGAAGCTTAGTGAAACTGATCTGAAAAGCTTTTTTTTTGCTCTGAACAAAAATTACCATACAAGTTAATGAGAGATTGATATTTTTAATACTACTATTGGTAAGCTGGTTTGAATTCTTTTAGAAGGAAAAACACACAAAAAACTTGCCTCAGCTTGAAAGCATTTCAGCAGCTAAATTTATTTAACTTACTAGTTTACCTGTTAAATCCATTACACTTCAAGTCAAAGTTAAGTTTAAGCTAAATCTGTTTAAGTTAAACCTGTATGTATGATTGGCAGCATCATGGATTATAACTAAATTTTTTCTCCTTGATTTCTATATTTACTGCTAAAAAGTTGCTTAATTTTCAGTACGTTAAGTATATTGTGAACTTATTTACAGATGAAAACTGTTATTTAAAAAAAATAGTAAAGCCCATTCTTAAGCATTTAAGCATGGGATTTTTGAAAAAATCTACATTAGTCTCTGAGTCTTGTGAAGGTTAAGCTGGAGAAAGCAAAACCTTTTCAAAGTATTTTGCTTTATTCACAGAAGTGCTGTTGCAAATAACACAGGGAGGCTGCTTAACCTCATCTAAGTTTTCTCAAAGTAACCCTTGTTTAACGTATTTTTTAAACACCTATGCATTTGTCAATTAAAACCCCCAGCATCTGTAGCAAATATCCTCATTACACAGGATTCCTTACAGAAGTAAATTTGTGAACTAGCTTAAACTATATTAACTCTATGCAAATACACTTGATTAGAATTTAGTTTTAATTTGAAAATGAATTACAGAAGATCTAAATACATTACTAGAAGCCAAACAGGATCACTTGATCCTGACTCTCACTGGGTAAAGAGACTAATTGCGTGACACCACACAGTCAGGTGGCAAAACAATAAGCAAAAAAGCACAGATTGTTAATTTTGTCCTTTTGCCAGTGGTTTTAGTGTGAAACCTTAACTCAGCTGAAGTCAATGAAAAAACTCCAAATAGTTTAAATTTTGCCAATGTTTCACCATGGATGCTCTTTGTTAATGTTAACCAACATTTGACCAATGGTTTCTTTTATTCTCTTACCTTTTGTGTACCTCTTCACGTTGGGCCACAGGCAATACAAAACCTTCCTCATCTAACTTAATCTCGATATCTAGTACAAATGAAAAAACAAGTGACATCAAAACTCATTCATATAATGAATTGTTTACTCTAATTCTCATCCTCTCAGTCTTTGTTTTATAAAATTACTAAAATACTATCACAATTCTTTTTTTTTCTGAATCACAAAGGCTTGCAAAAGATGTGTGTAGACCTAAAACAAATGAGTGATAAATAGCAACACTTTGGCTTTTCCTAATGCTAATCAGCAAATTAGTATTCCAAGTCCACTAAAAACCATAATGTAATCAAATGGCACCTTGCTGGTGTGGCTAGGGCCTCTGGAATTTGAGGGCTTTGTGAAGAGTCTCTCTCTCTCTCTCTCTCTCTCTGCCCCCATCCTTTATTTTTCTCATTAATTATCTAGTTTTATAGATTACGTCAATTTGCAAACATGAGTTTTGGACCTAAACCCTGCCATCTTCAACACCCAGGTGGAAGCTGAAGGCAGAAAAATTCTGGAATAATCCCTCTATTTTTTTTTTTAATCCCTCTGACATCCATGGCATCCAAGAGGCCCTTCCCTCAACATTGTATTATCACCCACCCCTCCCAGGCACACATCTTTCCTCATCACTACCTTCTCTGTTTCCTTTCCTGCTTCATGAAACACTGTTTTGCTCACTCCTCTCCTTCAGCCCACAAACCCCCACTAACTGTATGTAGTCAATTGTTCTTGCTGAGGGGAAAGGAGCCCAGCTGAGCAGGGCACAGGGCTGACCACCTTCCAGTTCTCCCTTTCTCTACTCACCACTAAAGCGGGAAGAGCACGCAAATGGCACTGCCTCATTTTGCTTTACATTATACAAATTGTTTAAAGGATAAGGAGCTGATAGTAAAAACAAAGAATGCAAGAGTTAGCAGCTATTTTCAGTACAGACGGGCTGTGCAAATTCCAAGAAATGCTGCAGTTCTTTTCTCCCCCTTTTCTTCTTTCTGACTGTAAAAATGGATTTACTTGAAGTTCCCAAGATGTTTCCCCCTTTCAGACCTTCTACAGAGTTTTGTATTCCAGTTTACTTTTTTTGTATTTGCAGAATTTAGAATGCTTACAAAGGGAATTAAAGTTTTGGCAGGATAAACTCACATTTAATTATTAATCTAAAGAAATGTTACTTACCAACTGCATAGAAATATGGTGTTGATACTTCTGATGCAAAATATATTCTTTTTTTTAGTAAATAAAGTAATCCAGTCTTCACCCTTTTAAGGAGGTGAACATCACAAGAACTGTGAGGCATTGGAAACGCCTTTACTTGGTACTTTGGAAGGAGTTTTGGACCCTACATAAGGACAGAACACCAAATCAAACAAAAGAAAAAGGAGATAACATTTTTGTAATTAACTCATTAATGTAGCGAAATGTATTCTGTGCATTTCAAAGCCAAGTTTGTTGAGAGACCTACAGTCTGAGGTATGATCTGCTGGAAACTTAAAATCCCCCAAACAACCACCAGAACATCCTCATCAAGCTTCCAAACTGTCATGCTGGATATGCTCATGAGAAATGCACAACTGTTTCCATTCCTCTCCAGTCAGGCCAACATCAGTGTGCCTGATCTCTTTCTGTGCTTCACAACTTCACAAGCCAAACATAGAAACAAAACAGCTGCTGGAAAAGTATTTGAAAATACAAAAAAAGTACTTTAATAACTTAAGAGTTAAGTTAGTTCTGTCAAACACACAAATATATCAAGTCAATCAATCAGGTAGAAATGCTTCATATTTTCACCAAGAAAAAAAAAAGCTATTTTGTCCAATTTGAATATTTTTATGGGAAAGACAGTCCTTAACTAATTCTAAAAAGGGTCCAATGAACTTATCACCTCTTGTTAACATCAATTCTGGTTTCATGTGTACTGTACCTCATAAAATGGGCACTCCAGGGTGACAGTCAGAAAAAGCTGGGTTAGCTGGGAAGTAACAACTCGGTTCAAACCAGGTGGCTGAGCTGAAACAACAACATTCAGGCTTTCAGGTGTACCTTCAAAAAAGTGTCTTTACACAAGCCACCACGCAGAAGTCAAGAAAAGCTATTCAGTTTAATGTGCAGAGATCTTTACAATCGATCAATTTACGTGATCATTACAATTCTCAATAATTGTTTGAATGAACAGAAAGATCAGTGTGAAATGATAGAGTAAGAAAAAGGAGGGAATTATTTACAAAATATCAACATAAAAAATATACAACTAGCAAGCTCTTAGTTAAAAGTATCGTATTCTTTCACCAAAAAAAATGAGGATCTCAGAGATACTGGACATTCTACAGAGAATAAGTTTGAGTGGAGGTCTTGGATAAATATCCCCTTCCAATAACCCCTTCTCCCCAAGTTATAATACCAGAATTTCATTGTTTCACCTTTTTTTTTTTTTTAATCTGCAAGTAGTGGATAATACCAAATAATTTTTGGAGATTTGTCTGTGTCATAAAAATCAACACCTTAAGGTACTTCATGTTAACAAAAAATAAAGTAACCAAATTTCTAATCACTTTGAAAACTTGACCTTAGTTTTATTACCAGAGCAATCTTAGCTGAGATCGTTAGAAGTCACTCACCTTTCTGGCATAGCTTACATGTCTCTATGACACTAAAAATGCTTTACTATCTAACACAGAATTTCTTAAAATGTTGTGTTGTTCGTAATAGGTTTGTGTCCAAAAGTATTGGAATACGCAATAATTAGAGCCAAGGACAGGGAGATGTTCTAGCAGCCTGTATGAGACAAAGGACAAACATGGGGAAAACCAGGTCACTATTTTCTAGAAAAGCTGAAGGATTAACTGAAATAAATTTTTAAAGGGAATTCAAGTCTCTGTTTAAGATTGTACAGTCAAATTTTCAAACTCATCTAAATGATATAACATGAAAGAGAACTGCAACTGTGACAAGGAGGCATCGCTCTTTGGCCTCCTTATCACTATTCTCTTAAATCACTTAAAGTCACATCACAGAATATTCTGAGTTGGAAGGGACCCATAAGTATCATCAGGTCATTGCTGATTTGACAGAGAATGATAAAAAATGTATGCTTGACAAGAGACAAACCACGTAGTAGAAAAAATGTGGAACATCCCTAGAGAAACACGGCTCCTTACCTTGAAGCTTTTGCAGAAAATAGGGACTAAATATTTTTGGCAGAAAATTTATTGGATAACGTTGAATAAGGACACACGAGTGTAGCAGGTTCACCAAGGTGTGAGGCTGAAAGTGACTAAGCCGAGTGTGCAGTACAGTTTCAAGCCTCCTAAACAATGAAGAAGCACTTGGAGGCAGATAGTTAAGAGTCCCAAATGGTATAATATATTCAGCGATCTGGTCAGTGGTAAGTCTGTCAGCACTGGAAATGAAACTTTCTGCCACTGCATCAAAGATGGGCTTTGAAAGGATTGCCTTTTTGCAGCAATACTGCATGACTTTGCAGACTGTTTGAGGATGCATGGTAAGGATGGACTCAGGGACATGCATTTCCAGTGCGTCTGTAAAAATTTGTTCACGATGTCCAAAGTATAGGAAGGCGTCCAGGACATTTACCAGCTCACAATCCGTGAAATACGGAACATGCTTAGCAGAATGTTTACACAGTGCAGCAACTAAGGCAACTGTCTGAGTCTGACAAAGAACCACCAGTGAATTCAGTATTACACTTGCAAAGTTTGGGCTTAGCTGGGAAACTGCAGGTAAAGTGACACTGTTCAATCTGTTTAGCAAGTTTTGGTATTGTTTCCTTTCCCTGGAAGTCACCTGCAGTATCTTATAAACCATCACTATTTCCCTTGGACTCCACTTCTCAATGTCTTTTTCTTGCATGTGGTTCACAATTTGTTCCAGCATCGCACAACTTGGGCTTTCCAACTCAAGCAAACTCTCTCCAAGAGCACACAGATTTTCAACAGTCAACTGTGCCTTGCCAAGTCTCTCCTCGCTCTCTGAAAGCAAGCTTGCCATCAACGTGCTCTGCGGATCTATACGTAGCGTTACCAAAGCCTGCAATGCATTCAGCAGCCCAGTGTTCGACAGTTTTGAAGATTCAAATTCAAATTGCAAGCATAATGCCCTGAAAACTTCATTCTCTAACACTCCAGGATTTTTCAGACCACTGTCATCAACCTCAACTTCAGAAATCCTCTGCAGGGCTCCTGAGGCCATAGTATCAGACATGACTTCTAGAGAGCTAAGAAAGTCAAAAATCTCTTTTGATGTACAAAGGTTGTTCAACTTCTTGAAAAATAATTGTTCATCCATCCACATGTTATCAGATTTAGTACAGTTCTCAGTATCTCCACAGAGACGCACAGTTTCTTTAACAGAAAGTGACTGCATCTGCAGTTGTATGTGGTTTTTTCTACAAAACATATACTGAGATTTATCTTTGACACATAACATCCTCATGGCTACAGAGCTACAGCACTGAGGCTTTTGCTGCCCCCTGATGAAGCTCAATCTCTTTCTTAGGGTCATCAAAACGGACCTGCTTGCTGGTGTGCTGGATGAATAAAACTGGAAAGTTTTTCGGCTAATCAAAGCCATATTGAATCAAGTGGGTTCTGAAATAATACCTAGAGAAAAAAAAATACATATAAATATATAGTTTGGGAAACAACACTACTGTCACTAAAATGGAGCAAAAAAAAAGACCTCTTTTGGCGGCTGGAAAGGACTGGGACGATCCCTCTGCTACAAACATCAGCGCAAGGCAATGCAAAGAAAAGAAACTGCCGGGAGCGGCGAGGCCTGCGTGACAGGCTGCAGCACATCTCTGCCCCTTGTTTCCCTAAGACCACTTCGGGAGAGGAGCGGGGAACATACACGGACGTTTCCCCAAGCAGAAACTGTGGGGCGGCGCTTTGCCCTCCACCCCTGCGGCCCGGGCGCTGGGCGAATCTGACACGGGCAGGGCGGCACCGGCGGGGCTCCTCCATCCCTCTCCGCCTCACAGCCCCAACTTCCCTCCCGCCCCAGCGCCTACTGCTACTGCTGCTGCCGCTGCTGCCAAGGAACGGGGCCGCGCTCCCTCCGTCCCGGGGGCACGCGGCAGTGGCGGGAGCGCCTCCAAAGCCTCACCTCGCCGCCATGACGGCCAGCGCGGCGCCTGCCGGGATTTTCCGGCGCTCTCCTGGCGGCACCTCCGGGCGCCGGCAGCAGCTCCCGCCCCCTCCCCGCGGCGCTGCACTCACCCCGCCCCGGCTCAGTCCCTCCCCCGCCCCGGCTCGTCTCGGCCGCGTCCTCGCCGCCGCTGCACCCGGCTTGGCGCGGCGCTGCCAGGACGGTCGCGGAGCGCGGGCTGGCACTTTGCCTCGGGAGTGGGATTTGTGGATCGCGTCCTCCAGCGCAAGTACTCCCGTACCCCGCTGCGGGGGATAGCGGGCGCCGGGCGGGGCAGATGCGCGGGGGGGTTCATATCTGTCTTGACGGTGGAGTGAAAGTGGTTCTGAGCAAGTCACCAGGTGTTGAAAAAGGGGCTTGGGAATGGCGTTTATGTCTCTGAAGGCACGGTCCCACAACCCGGTTCAAAGCTACACGGGAGAATGTAAAACCACTGCACTGAAGTTTCTTGCTTTTTTATCCGGTCCGTGGCCACTCAGTTTGACATATTTGACAGAGTAGGTACATGACGTGCATGGTCTGGCCTTGCAGTGCAGCCGCGTAATTGCCGGGGCCAGCACGTGTCGTGCAGTGGCATTCACGGATGGCTTGTTGTGTGTTGACTTACGGGTCTGATGGACTCCCTGCTAATCTTCTGTGGACTCAGCTTTTTTGACTTTTCCGAATACTGGATCAGATGAGCTGTAATTTGGAATTTCATCCTTAGTTTCATGTTAAGCCCTGCTTTGATCCAGCAAATCCCAGGTAGTTTTCTCGGCTTAAACATTGTTTTTTAAATGTGCAGCTACCAACACAACAACACGTTAAAGGCTGTTGGTGTGGTAATACTGTTAAAGTTGGAAGGATTCTCTCGATTGAGCTAGAAAGCTCGATAGTAAAGAATTACCGTTTTTCCCCCTCTTCATTCCAGTTGAACTTGCATCACGTAAGTGGAAATGTCGTATCATCTTTGAAGAGTGTATAGTGCAGAAAAGCAAGAGAAGTGTGGGCAGCATGTTCATCTGAGAGCGTGTTGCTGGTTTATGATTGTTCATCTGCAGGTAGGCATGACTAATTTTTCTTTCATTAAGCAGGCATCCCTTGATAATTATGTGCATAGGACTCTTTCCAATTGTTGACAGAAGACATGTTTAAATCATAATCAAAGGAGTTTATTGATCTATTGATGACATAATTAACTGTTAGGGAGTTAAATTAACTACTGTTTAATCAGTTGATTGAATTACATATTCAAGATCAATAGCAACAATGCAACAGATGGGATACTAGGCACTTACAAAATGTTAATAAATGCCTACAAATATTTAAACAGCATTCTGTATCTAATTCCAAGGAATTGTCTAATTGTGGCCTCTCCCATTCCCACAAAGATGCATTCACACTGTTACATACGCACACAATACTCTCTCAGGATGCATATGCATCTCCAGCATCATCTGCTCTTCTGGCCACATGGATTCTCTTGTTTCCACTATGCCTTCTGAAGGCAGTGTGGTTGCTCCAGTTTTGCTGTGCAATCTGCTAGTCCACTCACCAGTGAAAAAACTCTCCCCAAGTTCACGTATATGCACCAAAAATGGGTGTGATTACTTTTTGCACCCTTTATTGTTGCTGTGTGTGGAGTGGAATAAGCTTACCATGTCTTATGGAGACCGCGGCTGCTCTGCCTGACCTGGGCAGAGGTCATGGCACTGTTAGAGCAGCATTGACCATGTCAGACCACATTGTGACTGGAGTTCTTTCTGTTGCCCTCTCCTTTCCCCCTACTAAAATTTTTGTGCTACTCAAGCATTAATGTCTTCCCAAGCTGATTCTTGTTTGAAGTCTGTTGGTAATCCCCTGGTTATAATGTTGGCAGCTTACCCCTCAGCTTTTTGTGTATAGAAGGCTTCTATGCTACGGTGTGGTCCCAGTGGAAAACTGATTATCTGTCTCCCTTTTTGAGGTATGAGAAAGAATATAGTAATGAGATGCCGCTTCATCTTTACTGGGTTTATCCATTTTTAGTCAGGTGATGCCACCTGCTGACAAGAGAATTAGGTGAAAACAGCACACGACTGGGATGAATCTGCATTACAACAGGGATCTGAGGGTATTTAAATTGTATTTACACTATTTTATATGAATCTTCATAGTTATCATGTCAGCACATTTCTTTGTATTTCTTCTGGAAAAGGAGGGTGGAGAATCATTCTGTGTATTGTTTTGTTGTATGCATCTTCTGTGCACATGCATGTGAAGCTGTTTATGTAAACAAATTTATTTAAAGTGACTGTTAGGGTAATCATTAATATTTTGAGGTAATATATGTAATCAATTTAAGGTAAAAACTATAACGCAAAATGTAGTAGAAGAAAATACAATGAAAACCTCAAAATTTTCTAGTAAATACACTTTTCATGGAATTCACGTGTGTTACAGGCACTGTACTCTTAAGAACCTATCACTTAGTTTTGCTACTTCTGGTGTATAATTATGCTTTAAAAAAAATTCCCATAGAAGAAACCTTCCACAGTACTGTGGGGAGAAATATCTTGCCATATCAATGGAGTACAATATTCTTCTTATACAATTGAGCCACGTTTGTTTTCCCTTGAGGGAAACAGAAAAAAGATGCCTCAAATTACATAGCCACAGGTTTCCGTAAATCAGCGCATGTGGCTTTCTGTAGCTGAAGCTCTGTAGGGGCAATAGGTGAAGTACAGCAAATGAGGCCCAGACACATGAAAAATATCTCAAGTTGGGAACTGAAAATTACTCAGTTGTAATTCTGTGTATCTGAGTTCTACTGCAGCTCCTTAGCAATGACAAAATATTGACAGAAAATTAATTTGTAATGTCCACATGAAAGACCTTCTGTCTTTCTTATTTACTGCTGCTTGAAATTTTTCTTACATCTGATGTGTTATCTGTGTCAAAATCATGGAAGAAAACTTCTTGGATTCAAACTTTCATGGGACAGGTGAATGGATAAGGTTGTGCATCTCATTCATCCTACTGCTTATGAGGAACTTTGTGAAGGAGTGTTATTTTACACTATGGCAGATTTCTCTAAGATTGTTTCTGACTCTTAGGAGAAAAAACCCCAAACAGTAAATTCCATAGTTCACAGAATCACAGAATAGTCTGAGTTGGAAGGGACCCACAAGGATCATGCAGTACAGCTCTTAAGTGAATGGTCCATATGGTGATTGAACATATGACCTTACTGTTATTAGCACCACGCTCTAACTAGCTGAACTAATCTCACAGTCAAGTTGCACTTGTGTAAAAAACTCCTTTTTGAAATGTGAAATAAAAATCAATGTTTTTGCTCCAAAGTACAGACATAGTGTACAGTAAAGTCATTTGGGAAAAAAATACTGATTTCAGAAAAGAAGAAACTAAGAGTTCTATTTTTTTCCTCAGGCTTCATAGTTTGACTTCACCAGGTGTATGTTATGTTTTGTTTTCAAATACATCTTAGAAAAGTGAACAAAGCAGTCATTGACTTGAAATGGAAAATATAACTTATGTAATAAAAATAATATATATTTTCATTAAAATAGTTTTTGTGTTGTCTTGTTTACAAACTAGATTCTTGATATTGGGGATATTGCAATATTATTGCAACATCAAGACATTACAGCACACAGGACCAATACTGTGAGTCCTTCAAAACCTGGTCTACAAAGCTTAGTTGTGAGAAATGGCTTCTCTTCAGAGTAGATGCCTCATTTCCAAGTTAAACACCAGTACTGCTATCTTTAAAGTATCTCTTTTGAATGTCATAAGCAAAGTAAAATCTTGCTGTTCTGCTTACAATAAATTCACTTTTTCTAATTCTTTTTTCCCCTGCAGTGTCTATAGAAAAAAGTAAAAATCCTGTGTTTTGGGAAATGTGCTGTGATTCAAAAAGGAGGTTTTTGCTCCTCTATGCAACACAAAAGGGGCAGGCAAAAGCCATAGCTGAGGAAATATGGCAGCAAGCAGGTACCCATGGACTTGAAGCTGATATGCACTGTATAAGTGAAATGGATAAGGTGAGATACTCCACGCTGTTTTGAAAAATAAGTATTTAAGAACTGCATTTTTCTTCATGTGCTTGAGTGGTGGCCCTTTATAATCATGAAGGCTACCTGATGCACCACCTAAAATATACCATTGAATTTTAAATTTTTTTCCTTGCGAATCAGTAATTTGGACCAATACTCACAGTCGCTTAGTAGCCTTCTGTCAAACATACATGTTTCTGGTGACTTTTTTTATTAGAACTGTAAATATTTATCTGTCTTCTAACAATAATTCAGTGATTTCTTGAAAACTATTTATGTATGCAGTAGGGTAAAGTCTTGTGTTGTTAGAAATGATGCACCTTTTTCCTGCTCTTTGTTCTGTTTCTTTTGTTGCATTGATGTTCTGTGTGCTGTTAACTGTGGGCTCCAGCATGGCCTGGAGCTTTTGTGGGGTCTTCTTGTGTTGCTTAGCGTATGCACTCACTTCAGTTCCCACAGGATTCACTTAAGTTATATTCTAGAAAAAAATAAAAAGCTTCTCTGGAGCAAGGAAGTGACTTTTTGTTACTTGCTGTTATCCAAAAGTAAGAATATGAAAACTATTAGTGTCTAACTAAAAGCAATATGGAGTGTAATTTCCTTCACAAAGTATTTTCAACTGTATGTTCTCAAACAAAAGCATATAAAAACCATAAAAAACAATCAAAACTGGATAGCCTGGTATTTCGTATGGGATGAGAAGAAAATAACACCTGAAAGATTTTATTTCATGCACTTGAAAATGTGAGATATTTTGAATGAATGTTCACTAAGTATTAGCTGAACGTTACATCTATGCAGCCAACCTGGAATGTGAAGATTCTCCTTATATCATTCCATTTAATTTCTTTTGCATTTGACAGGTGGTAGACAGGATATTTCTACCTCTTGAATAAATCTATTCTGTCAAATTTGGGAAGACAACTCAGAGCTACAAGTTCATGATGAGGTAGAAATATGTACTGAATTGAGAATCTGAGAATTAGGCACGGAGGAAAAAAGTAATTTCTGCAGCTTTGTAGATTTTATCACATAAACTTCTGCTTTTTCCCTGTTTGTCAGTTAGAAGGTCTGTCTTTATGTAGCTGTTGGGTATTTTCAGATCTTGTCATCACTTAAAGGGATTGCTGTGACGATGTGTGGATGGAGTAAGTGACTACAGAGTCAATACTCATAAATGTGCTCCTCTTGCCATACAAAAGTGGATCTGCTCAGATCTCAGAAACACTGGCTGTTTCCAAGTAGTGTCTCTCACCTACAGTCTCATGGGTGAGAAAAGGTCATAAATCTTTGGTTGGTTATGGTGATTACTTTTTATGGAAGACTTAAATGAAGTGGAAGTGAGGTAGTAGCAGTGAAAAATGGGAGGCTAAATGGAGATCATCTTGGGTCACAATGTGTATAGTCAGCCTTGGATGAGTTACCTGAATAAATGCATTTGTCATGATATGTATTATTCTGGATAAGACAAACCTAGGTGTCTGATTCTGTCCTCTTCCTTCAGTAATCATTCAGAGCTTGAACGTGCATTTTGCTGCTGTTGTGTGGCATTGCTGTCCTCAGCTGAGGAGAACTTTTGAAGAAAAGAATAAAAATGGGACGAAGCTGTAACACTAAAGATATAAGAAGTGGAAAGTAGAGTAAAAAACTGTGTAGTTGTGTTAGGTTCTTGTTGGTCTAGTGATATATCAGACCTCCCAGTAACTGACAGAAATTATTGTAGAAACTCTGTCACCAAATGTTTGGCTTCCAAAAGTTTGCAGATGAGAATCTGCAGTGGAGCAAGGAAGAATTCAGTGAACTGATCATACCTCCATTCTAATACACCACTTTGCACTTTCTGAGCTTGTATCTTTTTTAGTTTTTTAATGGAACTCTTTTTAGTAAATTAGTAAATTTAGTGAATTCTTATGTGATACCACTAGACTCTTACTTTCTTTACTTGAAGAATTTACTTTTGTTTATAAGTGCAGTAGTCACCTGTGGCAATGCACTGCAGAAGCTGTTGTGTTTGTACTTATCAAATCAGCTGTGGAAGTTTTGAAAATCAGGGTTCTTATTGCAACAGGACCCTTAGGCCTTTTTTTGTACAACTCATACTTCAGTTTTGGAAGTCACAGGATTTTGTGGGTACTTGGAGTTCACCTGAACTTGCAGAAGACAAAACCTCTGTTTGGAATGTTCCTGGACCACAACTCATTTAAGTCTGGCAAAGTAATCGGGGAATATCCTTGCGTGCTTACTCTGTTCACTTACACTTCTCTAGGCATCTGCTGTAGGCCACTGTCAGAGGTGGGACTCTGTTCCGGTAGTAATTTAAATTGACCATACAACTGCTTTTAGGTTCTTCAGGAAGGATTTGGAAACACTGCCAATAGCAAAACCCCTTTATACTCTGTTTATCTGTATTCCTAATATTTTGGGTTGTAGATGTCAGGTAATTTTTTACATGGCTTGACAAGGGGATAAGGTTTGAATGATTTCTGAAGTGAAATGTTTAGAACATAACTCCTCAAACTCTAAAGTTTAGAGTTGCAGTCCTGAAACTGCTTTAAGTGAAACACAGCATCTGTTGCAATCTTTATTTTCTCATAACCCTACTATTTTTATTAAACTTGGAATGCTGGAAGAGAATTTTAACTGCAACCTCCAGGGAGCACTAGAAGGAGCTTAGGTTGCTTATTATGGCAAAAATGAGGCTAAGGAGTGATCTAATAGCAGCCTACATGAGCCAAACTCTTCTTGGCAGCAGAAAGCTGTATAACAGGAGGACAAATCCACTGACTGCCATCTGATAAACTCAGATGTGACACTAGTGGAGAAGTTCTTCTGGATGAAAGAAGAAAATGGGAATCTCTGCCCTTTAGAAGTTTTCAAAATTCAGCCGGAGTTGTAGCTGACCAAGTGCTGCGCTGGCAGTTAGTCCCACTTGGGGTGTGGGGTGGGGATGGTGACCTCCAGAGGTCACTCCTGAACAAGGTGTCTGTGGAGCTGTGTTTCACCCAGGTCAGTGGCTTGGCTGCATGATTCAAAACCTATAGGCCGTAGGGGTGCTGTGAGAGCAAGTTGTGTGGGTGACCTGACCAACAGCATGCTAG
Organism: Neopelma chrysocephalum; assembly: GCF_003984885.1. NCBI lineage: Eukaryota > Metazoa > Chordata > Aves > Passeriformes > Pipridae > Neopelma > Neopelma chrysocephalum. Next base: position 17,381,744 of record NW_020897690.1, read on the forward strand.
CACAGTGCCTAGCCCACTGTTGGTGGAAAGCTGGAATAATCAAAGAATCTGAATGATTTTTACTTGAGAAGTAATAAATGGTTGCATGAGACCCGAATTTATGGAACTGGCACACAGTCCCTAGTACAGGCAGTTCTTGTCAACCTGGTATAGGTAGGAGTAACCCCTATGAAACTGGGAAATATGGAAGATCGCTGTTAGCAAAGGGGAGAGAAGTGAATTGGGGGCAGGGTGAAGGGGCCAAAATTAGTCAGGCTATAGAGTAATAATGATAATAATAATGGCCAGTCTTCGCGAACGAAGATTTTGGGAAAGGTCTTTTTACCTTTCCAGCCTGCGCAAGGGATTTTTTAGGTGAGACAGCATGCGCTGAACTGAGCCCACCCTTTAATCCTAAGGTTCATCTGCCGGGGCCAAGCAAGCTTGGACAATGGCAGTGAGGTCCTCAGGACGTAGGTTTGTTTAGAGTGACCTTCTCATAGATGGATGGCCTCACAGGGCTAATGAGCTCCATCTGCCCGGGGGACTGGGATTCGAACCTGGGTTGCAGTGGTGAGAGTCCCGCATGCTAACCACTAGGCCACCAGGGGTCCCAGGCTATAGAGTACGGTGAGTGATTATCACTGTTCAGAACTACCTTAGTTCTGTCAAAGCACAGGGTTTTTTTGTGGCAACAGATGTAACATGGAAGTTGTCAGACCAGAACCAAATGATACTTAATGGAACTTAGAAGTGATCCCCACAGTTTGTATGGCCACACTTCACTTATCTGTGTGAAATTATGGTGTTTTTTGGTCATATATGCAGAAATACTTTTTCCACTTGACAAATTAAATACCGTAGGGGTTGCATACTTAAGCTGCCTGAGTGCAGTTTTGAGGTATTCTTCATGTGTGTATTAGCCTGCTCAAAATGCTGCCATTTGACATTTGTTTATGGGATCATAGGATATTTCAGGTTGGAAGAGACTTCATGAGGCCATCTTGCAGCAAGGTCGGTTGAGGTCAGAGCAGGTTCCTCATGGCTTTACCCAATCTGGTCTTGAAAATTCCAAACAAGGTTATAAATTGCATCCCCAAAATGACTTGTAATTATTTTAAAGACTTTCTGTGGTTTAATATAGGTAAAATGAAATTAAATGTTTTTCTATGTACCTTTGGGAAGAGGAAGGGCGGAAGATAGATTATCTAAGGCCACAAATAGGTATCAAATGGCACCTGGTAATTTAACTTGTCCTATTGCTTGTAGTATAACCTGGAAACAGAAAAGGATCCTGTGGTTATTGTTATTTCCACTACTGGTACTGGAGACCCACCAGACACTGCCCGCAAGTTTGTAAAGAAAATTCAAGACTCAACCTTACCACCTGATCATTTCGCACATCTCCAGTATGGATTACTAGGTGATTTAGTATTTTCTATATTATTGCAGAACTTGTCTGTCAGTGAGTAATTTTTGTCTTTTTTACTTCTGAATAGGTTGGTTGGGTTTTTTTAAGTGCTTATAAAACATTAATTTTTAAAATATAAACACTTTTTTTGTGTAATGTCATCTATGAGCAATAAAGGAAAAATGTCGCAGAAATTATCTTAATGTAAGGTACTAATGTAATTTTTTATTGTTTAATTTTCTTTGCATAAAAAACATATGATGTAAAGTATTTATAAATGCTGAAGTTTTAATTTCATGTCAAATCTCTAGGAACTAGATTAGTTTACTTGACTGTGTGAGTCATTGGGCATTTTTCTATACAGAGGGAAAGGCAGTATAAAATGTTCTTAAAACCAAGGTTTTTAAGATCATCCCATCCCTTTAAATTTGCAGTAATATTTTAATTTTGAATGTCATATTTATCAAGAGAAGGAATGTAACATCGTCTTAAACATGGGTAAGCAAAATACAGATTTGGCAAAATGCATCTGATGTATCTTGAGCTGATGATAAGGTCAGTTTGTTGAGTTTTCAGATTGCATTTATAAACAAACTCCAGAAACATCTGTTTGAACCTAGGTTATTTTTATCTGACAAGTTTTAAGTTGATAGCTGGGAGTGAGGAAATTTCTAGGCATCCGGAGAGGAAGGTACTCACTAGAAGGAAATTTCTACTGGATACATAATGTGGAAGTCTGAAATATATGCATCGCAGTCATGTAGTGTTTTGAGATGTTGTGCTATTGCCTAGTTATACATTACAGTTTGTGAAATGGTTAGGTTTTTCATAGCTGACTAAATGCATATATGCATGTATGAAGATAAGCATTGTATTAATACTGACTTCTGTTGTAGCAGAAATTATAGTGTCTAAGTTATAACATGATTCAAGTCTAACAAGTTGTCAGTCTTAAAATACATTCATGGTAATGATTTCAGCTAGTCCAATGAAGTGTTTACTTGAGCAAGATCAGAAGTCCTCTTAAAAGAAAAAAAAGGCTGTTATAAGGAGAGAGGAATAGTCCATTATTAGGTGGCATCATGATTTAACCCCAGCCAGCAACCAGCTGCTCTCTCACTCCTCCTACCTGCTCTGTCGTGGGATGGGGCAGAGAATTGTGGGGGTAGAAGTGATAAAACTCATGGGTTGAGATACAGACAGTTTAATAAAGAAAGCAAAAGCTGCACACACGAGCAAAGCAAAACAAGGAATTTGTTTACCTTTTTCCATGTATAGACAGTATTTCAGCCATCTCCAGCAAAGCGGGGCTCCATCACGCATAGCAGTGATTTGGGAAAATAAACGCCTTCACTCCATATGTCCTTCTTCTCCTTCTTCTTCCCCCAGCTTTATATGCATGATGCCATATGGTATGGAATGTTCCTTTGGTCAGTTGGGGGTCACCTGTCATGGCTGTTTCCAGCTTGTGCACCCCCAACCTCTTTGCTGGTGGAGTGGGGTGAGAAGCAGAAAAGGCCTTGACTCTGTGTATAAGCACTGCTCAGCAATAGCTAAAACATCCCTGAGTTATCAACACTCTTTCCAGCACAAGTCCAAAACATGGCCTCATACTAGCTATGGCGAGGAAACCAGCACAAGTGGGAATAATAAGGATCTAGTGGTTTGGAATTGCACATGAGAAAGAGTCAGGCTGTGAAAAATTCTGACAGTGATAGCGAACCAGAGGTGTGGATTACTTACAGAATGTGTGAAGACTACCTAACCAGTGGTCTTTGGGATTGTTAGACAAGCATCTGTTAAGGATTATTGATCACTTTTAAGGTGGGTCAGTGTTTTAGTTGACCTCTTAAATCCTCCATGGACATACTTCCTGACTGACTGTTCAGCATCTTGTAACAGAACATCTTCACAATAGTTAAAGGGCAGAAAACCCAGTGCAGTTAAAATGAGATCTACAAAGAAATCTTAGATTCCCGAGGAGGAGGTTGTTGGACCAGATTCCTTCATTCAGATTTTCCTACTTTCTTATCAGTTGTATTATTTTTCATTTTTTGTGGTTCGTTACATTTTTCCTGTGAGAGGAATTTTGTGTTTTTTAAAAACCTCAAACTAAAGCAGCATTCTTCTAAAATGTGAAATACTGAAAGCAAAGTGTTTTCAGAATATTTCTCTGTCCTATATTTGTGATGGAGGAACCACTTTTTCAGCTGTATTTTGGGACAAACACAATTTTGTTTGAAGTTCATATATACGTAAGTATTTTTCCATGCAGCATCTGAATAATACAGTTACATACACAAGTGTTTATGTAATTATATCATAGAATCATAGAAGGCCCGTGTTGGAAGGGACCTTAAAGATCATCTAGTTCCAAGTCTCCTGCCACGGACAGGGACAGCTTTAACTAGATCAGATTGCTCAGAGCTCCATGCAACCTGGCCTTGAACACTTCCAGGGATGGGGCATCTACAGCTTCCCTGGGCAACCTGTTCCAGGGCCTCACCACCCTCACAGTAAAGAATTTCTTCCTAATATCTAATCTAAACCTATTTGCTTTCAGTTTGAAACCATTCCCCCTTTCCTATCACTTCATGCCCTTTAAATCTTCTCTCTCTCCATCTTTCCTGTAGGCTCCCTTCAGGTACTGGAAGGCCGCAATTAGGTCATCCCAAAGCCTTCTCTTTTCTAGGCTGAACGGTCCCAATTCTCTCAGCCTTTCTTCATTGGAGAGGTGCTCCATCCCTCTAATCAACTTGATGACCCTCCTCTGATATGTCGTTCCAACATATCAGATTCTTCTATTTGCTTGCAAGAAAATCCTGTATTATCTTTGCAGATCTTTGTCTGCGTAGCCTGAGTGACTGCCTAATTGACATGATTCCTCTTTCCTTGAATTTCCTAGGTCTGGGAGATTCAGAGTACATGTTCTTTTGTAATGGTGGAAAGACAGTAGACCGACGACTTCAAGAACTTGGTGCCCAGCACTTCTATGACACAGGATTAGCAGATGATTGTGTAGGGTAAGAGCTGAATGAGTTTGGATTTTATTCAAGATGCAATATTTGCACGTGTTTTTGGCTAAGTGTTCTGAACCATTTGAAATCTGTTAAACCTGGATACTTAGCACCTCATAGGAATGAGTTCCACCCGAGCACAGTATGCCTTTTCAATCTCAACTGTTATTAAGTAAAACTATTTTTAAAGTGTGAACAAACATTTGTAATACCTGGAAAAATAGAGAATATTTAGCAGTTTTAGAAATTATGTGGTTCAGACTAAGTGGAGGGATTATAGATGTAGTCTGTTTTTTCTCTTTTTTTTGGCGGGAGGATGACTGTAGAGGAATTATGTAACAAGATTTTTTTGTTTGCTGTAGAGGAATTACGTAAGAAAACAACTCCCTCACTGTTCTGCTGCTCTTTCTGGCCAGTAGGCTGCAGTCTTGTCTTAGTTATTTTGAACTGCAGCTTATATTGGTTCTGTGCATGCTGATGGAAGGCAGTTGAACAGAACATTTTCATAACCATAAAACTTATATCTTGTGTTCTAAAATAATAAAAATGGACCATTAGTATAAGCTATTGATGTTGCTGTAGCACAATGAAAAGTTGCATATTCTGGTACCGTTCCTTCAAGTTCCTGTCATAAAGTTCAGCATATGAAAATAAAAATGAGAAACTGGAAGAAGAGTGAGGCTGTTATACATTTTAGACTCCATAAATTTACATAGCGATAGCCACTAAATAATTTTTTTAAACAAAGAAATAATCTTGATAATAGCCACAGTTATATATTAAAATCGAAAGTTAACAATGTTTTTAGTTTTTGTTGTCTTTTCACTATTTCTAAATTAACAGTCCAGAAAGTCATAATAATTTATCCATGCATTTCTTCTTTTTTTTGCCTCCATTCCCAGTTTGGAATTAGTGGTTGATCCTTGGATTGATGGACTTTGGCTTGCTCTCAAGGAAGCATTGCTATTGCAGAAAGAGAAAGAAGGCATGAACAATGTTGTTGAGGCTGTTACTAGCTCTCTCTCTCCAGCTCCACATGTTGTGCATGAACTGAACTTAAGCTCTGAAGTACAGAACTTGAAGCTAGAAGATGAGGGAGCAAAGAGTTCTGATGTTCTATCACAGAAAGTGGATGACATTAATCTTGTGGCTCCAGCTAGAAACACCGAACCTTCACTTGCTAATTCCATCCCTCCTCTCTCCCAGTCTGCTCTTAATATTCCTGCCCTGCCACCAGAATACATAGAGGTGCAGTTTCAAGGCACCCATGGTGAGGTAAGGACTTCACTTTGAGTGGTAAAAGCTTCCAGCTCTTGTAGGAGTATGAGTGTATACTCCTACATACAGCTCAAAAGGGAAGTGAATACTTACATGAAGGAGATATGTCCCCAGGTACAGGAGGTTTTTGAATTTTAAGTGAAAGGCCCATTTATACTGTGAAAATGTAGTTTCCACTATATGAGTTATGAACACTTATGTCAAGATAAAATTTAGCTAAATAGTAATTTGGCATTGCACTGTCAGAAAGGCAAGAATTCAGATCCTCAGTGGCTTATGTTATGCTGATGAAGACATCTTCCTGTAGTAAGGAGTACAGTACAGTTTCTGTTCGATTTTTAGTACTTTCAGAATGCATTAAGAGGCTCTAAATTACTCAAAGTCTTCCTGCATACTTACCAACAGAGAAACTTGGCCATTGTAAAAATATGATCATAATTTTACTATTGGAAATGGAAGATGAACTGTAGATCAAAAACCAGTATGCTTTTCCTATGAAACCATGTTAAACAAAGACCTACTGTACAAAAGGAAGATTTAGCATGAGCTGGGAATTATATCCTGTTGTCAAGCATGACTCAGACTTTTCTGAGTGCCTGCAAAGGGCAGATGTTCCAGTTATCTGTGCAAGGAAGCAGTGAAGTCTGGTTGCTCTTTAAATGACTGGGAATCAGGAGCTGAGTGCGGTAGCACAGCCAGCACCATCCTGCAATACCCAAGCAATGCAAACCAGGAGGTTGCAGCCAGGATCAGCCAAGAATGCAAATCATCAGGCAAGTTTGTGGGAATGAGGCAGGTCTGGGGCCAACCCAAGAATTTGATCTGGTCTCAAGATCCAGGCCTGGATCAACAGGATCTGTGTCCAGTGATACCTATGGTTGTGACTGAGCTGCTGAATCAGCACTCTTGTAATGTAGCTCAGATAGGGGCTGAAGACCCAGGACTGAGCTGAGATGGGGTTCCTGGGCCCAGTCCTCTAATGTGGCTGCTCATTGAGAGTGTTAATGGTAACGCTGAGAGAATCACTTAGACTAACTAATAGAATTAGAGTGTATGGATTTAAACACTGGATAATTTTGCTTTTTTTATAAACCTCATTTTGTGGTTGATGTTGCTCAGGTTGTTGAATATAATAATCCTAGTTAAATTTTTGGAGATTTATGATTTAGAGGTATTTGTCAATTAAAGACTAATAGTTGAGTTGAAAGTGGTGCTACAGTGCTTAAAAGAGCCCATTTTCTTAAAGTCCGCATATATTCAGACTGATCTCTGAAATAATTCATCAGGTTCTAATATTGATGCCTAAATTTTCTGTAAGTAGAAAAAAGTAAATTTTGCTTTTGAATAGCAGATGGAAAAAACTGAATCTGCTAGTCTGGAATTCAGTGGCAGATTAAAGATTATAGTCCAGATTTCACGTATAAAGCTGGATGGTTGTCTTGAGCCTTGGAAAGAATCAAATACATGTTTGGGTTTTTTAGTTTTGGCACTATTTTGACACAGTTGGCTGGATCTTGCCAACAACTAGGTTCCCTATAGGGTCTTGTTTGGTTTTGCAGGTATGAAACAATGCAAGTCCTTTCTTGTTACATCACGTTGGAACAGGCATGGGTATTTTTTGCCAAGCACAGCTGAAGTAGGTGTGTTTTGAAATGCATCAACTTGAGTTTTGGATATCTCTAAAGAGAGGCTCCCTGTCATTTAAAGAAGGCTGGGTACCCGATCTCTCTAGTTACTTATACGATCTGTGTTTTGGGCTGTTGAATCTCAGGGTTGAATTAACAAGCTGCTGCTTATTAATACCAGAGCAGTAACAGGCTTAAGCATTTGTGGCTAGTGTAAGATAATACAGTTTAGCTTAAATCTTGATTTCATTATGCCTTGAACTTGATTTGGAGGGAATACAAATGTAGACAATTACTGCAGTCCAGCTGATGCACAATGACTTGATTATGGCCCAGGCCATTAATCACCATTTCAAAATTTTAAGAGAATAAAAAAACTTCCAGCTGTTGTCTTAAGTGATTCTCTTGTCTTCTTTTTTTAAATAGGAAATCTTCAGATTAACAAATGTTCTCTTGTTGGTAGAATATTTCCTTTACATTTCACAGAATATTGTTATGGACATATGGTATCTTTCCCACCTCTTCTTTTTTGTCAGCATTGATGTCAAGTGAAACTTGCTGACTATAGTGATGGAGAAATGAGGGCTGTAGTCTGATCTTCAAGTGACAGCCTTTGACAGATGTGATCTGAAATTATTCTTGGTGCGCATTTGCAGTTCTTGGGGCACATTTTTACCTGTGTAGAAATGTCATGGTATAACATGATGCTGATTTGTAGTGTGGGGTTTGCTGATTAGCTCTAAATTTAAGTCCTCTTATAAGTTGCCCATAATAATAGCCCCATATTGACCCCAAAGTCTTAGGCTGTGAATCTGCAGTGATGTAGCTTCTGTTCTTACTTTTTGTGTTCATTCTATACACCTGGTAATCCTTTAATTAGGCAGGAGTTTTCTGGGGTTTAACATAAATGCCATTCTCTAATTGGCTATTTTCAGGGCAGCTCGTGAAAAATGAAACAGCTAGCTGCATTTGATAATAAAGTAGGCCCATTAGACTGTTCAAGCCTACTAACTTTTTATAATTGAATATATATATGTTGCTGCTTAGGTGCAATTTGTAAAAATGAAGAGCAAAACACTCTATGAATACAGAAGATTCGTGTTTTTCCTCATCGTTTTGAGTTGTTTTCCAAGATTGTTTAAAAAAAAAACCTGTATCAACACTAATTCCTGTATGTCATACTAAGCTGTCATTCAGCTGATTTGCATTTTTAGTGTAAGTTTTTGTATCTTCTTTTTCAGAATCCACATCTGTCCTCACTTGTCTCGGAGGAAACAACCTTTGAAGTGCCAGTTACAAAAGCAGTTCAGCTCACTAGAGAAGATGCAATAAAAACCACTTTGCTCTTAGAACTTGATATTTCAGTAAGTTAGTGATGGCTTTTTCTTTAGTGGGTGAAAATAAAGGGTGAAAAGCATGTGTGTTATATATAATAACTAGAGGGGAAAATTATTTATTCGACTGTTTAAAAAGAAAAAATAATTCCCCATATAATAAGATGTTAGCTTGCACTGATCTATTTTGTAAATGTGAAGTTTGATTTATTCACTGAAAAATAGGACTTCCTGGAAGTCAAAACAGAAATAAGGTGTCAAATTAATTTCTTTGTTGTTCCATGGATAATGTACTGACTGAAATAGCATTTTGAAGGGAATTTGCAGTGGATATAGGTGATCAGGGAATGTTGAAAATGAATAATGTTTCAGTTTATAAGTATACAACTTGAAGAATATTCAGAAACTGTTGTAAATTGTGACTGTTACTTGTGATGGATAATCTACACAAGTAGTCATCATCATCATCATGGCTAGGCTTCGCGAACGAAGATTTGGGAAGAGCTCTACCCACTTTTCTTGCAAGCGCGTTGGTGGCTAAAAAGGCCAATATGAGAAAGGCATGTCCGGTTGCAAAAGACACAGCAGAAAGACTCCTTAGATGGTATATTCTGCAAGGCTCGATTCTTTCTGCGTTGTCTTTTCTCCTGAAGGGTGATCCTGCATGCTTTCTCAAAAGCATCAGCCGCGTTATAAATGGTTTGTCTCCAGGCCACCTGATTGGAGGCCAGAGTGGACCAGTTATGTTGATCAATATGCCCGAGGCTGAGTTGTTGTTTCAGGGAGTCCTTGTATCTTTTCTTTGGGGCTCCTCTCTTGCGGCAGCCAGTGGCAAGTTCACCATAAAGCAGGATCTCAGGGAGGCGGTGGTCCTTCATCCTGGAGATGTGCCCTGCCCAGCGCAGCTGTGTTCTCAGTAGCATGGCCTCAATACTTGTGATTGCTGCCTGTTCGAGAACAGATGTATTGGTCACATAATCTGACCAGTGGATGTTTAGGATTGTACGGAGGCAGCATTGATGGAAGCGTTCTAGGAGACGCAGGTGATGGCGGTAGATGACCCATGATTCGGAACCATATAAAAGAGTAGACAGCACTATGGCTCTGTAAACACTGATCTTGGTACTTTTCTTCAAGTGTTTATTACGCCATACTCTTTTGTGGAGTTTTCCGAAAGCACTATATGGCTTTGCTAACCTGTTGTCTATCTCCCCGTCAATCTTACCATCCGAGGAGATGAGGCTGCCTAGGTAATTAAACTGTTGGACTGATTTGAGTTCTGACTGGCCGATGGTGATGTGGGGATGATGGAGGACTTCCTGAGGTGCAGGTTGATGGAGAACTTCAGTCTTCTTTAAACTGACTTCCAGCCCAAAGAGCTCAGTGGCATCTGCAAAGCAGGATGCTAGACGTTGCAGGGCTGCTTCTGTATGTGCAACAAGGGCAGCGTCATCAGCGTAGAGCAGCTCCCAGACAAGATGGTTTAAGGTCTTGATGTGGGCCTTCAGTCGCCTTAGGTTGAATAGGCTTCTATCAGTACGATATCGAATGTAGATACCATCCTGATCATCGAGGTCTGCCGTGGCCCTTTGGAGCTTTATGCTGAAAAAGACTGTGAATAGGGTAGGAGCGAGAACGCAGCCTTGTTTCACACCATTCTTTGTTAGAAAGGGCTCAGAAAGTGCTTTGCCATATCTGACTTGGCCGTGCTGATCCTCATGAAGAGAGATGATCATTTTAAGGAACTTGAAGGGACAACCTAAACGTTCCAAAATCTGCCAAAGACCTTTTCTGCTCACAGTATCGAAAGCCTTGGTGAGGTTGACAAATGTTACATAGAGACCTTTGTTCTGTTCCCTACACTTCTCTTGCAGTTGTCTGAGAACAAATATCATGTCTGTGGTGCTCCTGTTGGCTCTGAAACCACACTGACTTTCAGGTAGAATTCCTTCTGCTATAGTGGGTATTAGTCTGTTCAAGAGTATTTTTGCCAGGATTTTGCCAACAATGGAGAGCAGAGTAATACCACGGTAATTTGAGCAGTCTGATTTAGTACCTTTCTTCTTATACAAGGTGATGATAACTGCATCACGAAGGTCTGAAGGTAGTTCGCCTAGTTCCCAACAGCGCACCACAAGCTCATGAAATTTAGCATGGAGTGCAAGGTCCCCATGTTTCCAGACTTCAGGTGGAATTCCATCAACCCCAGCTGCCTTGCCGATTTTCACCTGCTGTATGGCCTTGAGGGTTTCTCCTAAAGTGGGGGCAGTATCCAATTTGTATTTCACCGGTTGTTGTGTGATGGACTGAATTGCTGAGTCTTGGACTACATGGTTGGTACTGAAAAGAGTCTGAAAATGTTCAGACCATCTATTCAGAATGGAGGTTTTATCTGTCAGAAGCGTTTGACCATCTGCACTGAGTAGTGGGCTTTGGACTTGGTATGTAGGCCCGTATGCTGTTTTCAGGGCCTCATAGAATCCTTTGTGATCCCCTGTATCTGCACATAGTTGAGTTTTTGCAGCAAGATCAGTCCACCACTTGTTCTGGATGTCACGGAGTTTCTGTTGGAGCTTGCTGCATGCAAGGCGAAAGGCTATTTTTCTAGCGTGACAGGATGGCAGTGCAAGGTGTGCTTGGTGGGCAGTTCTCTTCTTCCTCAGCAAGTCCTGGATTTCTTGATTATTTTCATCAAACCAGTCCTTGTTCTTCTTGAGGGAGAACCCTAAGGATTCTTCAGAGGATTGCAGGATGCTGCATTTAATATGATGCCAAAACACAAGTAGTAATTTCACTGGTATTATAGAAATTGTTAGCTCTTGAGAACTATTTCTGCCTCTGGCATTGATTTTCTCTGACTTGTTAGCATGCTGCTCAAACTGTCAACCTCAGTTACCCTCAGTTAAAAACTAGTTTAGTTTATTTAATGAAGATCATACTTTATATACCGGTTTGAAGATGAAAAGCAGTCAGAGAGTGGTCAATATTACTTTATAAGAAATCTTTAAAAGGAAAGTATGTTGCTTTTGAGTGGTTTCCCAAATTTGTAGAATATTGCTTTTGGGATAGTCTGATTTTTGGCAGTAACTTTTAATGGATTCTCTTTGCCTAATCTGTATCAATATATGTGGTACATCTTTAAATTCCAGTTATAAACAGAGTCTGTTAAGTTTTCAGCAACTGATTATTTGAGCAACAGATTTTTTTGCATATATTTGTACGTGTAGGTGCATTCTGTCATCAGCACCCACTGGAAATGTAAGCATTTTTTTGCCTTTTTCACCTAACATTCTTAACAGTCTATGTCTGCAGGTCACCTCACCTGATGCACAAGGGAAACATAATGATGCAAGTATAATTCTGTACGTTCCTTTAACAGGCAGAAGCTTGAGTAGGGTTTCGGCACTTGCACATGACAATCTCAGGCAACTAAGTAGAATCTAGGTCTTAAGACCTAAAGATTTGAATTTTCACTGTGCTCATGTCATGCTATTTTTCTTTTTCCTCCAGAAAATAAAAGCAGCTGGGGCAATTTCAGGTACAGTTCATCAAATAGTTTAACCAGCAAATTTTCTTTTAGTGATAGTTTATCTCTATAAAAAGTTTCATTAATTATGAGGACTTCATTTCTCTGCTCTTCTCAAACCAGAAAACAAGATACATCAGTAATTAATGGTCTGGACTGATTATATAACACATCCTCTTAATACGTATTTATTTTCCTTCTGCTTAGGCTGCTCAGCAGTTCTCATTAAAGAGCATCCAAATATTTAAACTAGATAAGGAAAGATTTTTCTAATTAGTAAGGTTAAGCCTGGAAAGAAAACATGACTATTTAATTTCTGATGCACTCCAAAGAGTGAAGTGTTAGTACAGAGTAAAAGAACTTAATGAGAGTACAATAGTAGGAAGACTGTTGTCAGGAATGGGAATGCTGTTAGCCTTGGTTTGTGATACGATTTAATCGAAAGGATTTCTTGTTTTAAAACAGGATACAGTCTTTGACTATCAACCTGGAGATGCCTTCTATGTAATATGTCCCAACAATGCCAACGAGGTGGAAAAGCTTCTTCAGTTCTTGGGACTTTCTGAAAAAGGAGATGACTTCGTTTGTGTAAAGGTTAAGCAGGGCACTAAAAAGAAAGGTATGGTGCAATGCAGTGGTCACGGACCAGGGCTACTTTCTGTGTTCGTAGTAGCTAGTATGCATAGTTTCAAACGTTTTTACTTTTAGTGTTGGAACACAGCTGTCATTTCATGGAGGCATGTTGGAAGTCACAGCGATGTGTTAAAAAAAGAGAGGATACATAAGCATGCTGCTGCTGGTTTTGCTATAGATGAGTTAGCTACTGACTGGGAACTTCAGCCTGAAATTGGCGTTCATCCATCATATTCTTACTCTGTGCTCCTTTACGTTTATGGATGAGGCTTTAATCACATAACCTTACAATCCCCCACTTGAAAGTAAAATCTCCTTGCACAGTGCTTCATATCAATCTGTTTTGCATCCTAAGAGGGCCGCACTCCTGAAGTAGAAACATTAGTGCTGTTGCAAGGTCCCTTTTAAGGGGCCATTAAGTCCATGTGATCTGTTCCACTGAGTCTTATGATCCCATGCTTGAGTGGCTGCAGGTTCAAGGTATGCCTGTGGACCTGTGCGAATTACTCCATTCTTGCACTGCAATTGGTGTCTTAATGGTGCTGCTGAGTTGTGCCTTTATTTCCACAGGATGGATTAGGGCTCTTTGTTGTTCTGGTCTGTATGTAAAGCAGTTCTCATGGTGAGATTCCCTTTGTTGTTAAGGACAACACAAGCTGTCCATTAAGTATGAGATGTAAATAGGCCCATTTCTTGGAATTCACAAGTAACAGGAGTAATTTCTTAATGCGGTGAGTTCATGTGACAGGTCATGTTGGAACATATCATATGGGATATCCAGATGCAGCTGATCTTATCCTTGACCCCCACGCCACTAACTAACCTCTGCTGGGCAGGGTCAGAAGTTAGATTTGGTGCAGGGCCAGTGTGAGTTTCAGCTTGGTCCCTGCACTGGGAATAAGCCCTGCGTCTGCAGGGCTGGTCTAGCTGTTATCCAGCTCCACTGTGATAAACCCTTTCCCTTGGCACCTCCCTCTTGGGGAACCCCATCATCCTTGTTCCTCTGGAATATACACTCTCCAAACACACCAGCTTCCCTCCCCGCTCCCACCAAAGGTCCTAGAAAGGTCTCAGCTTTTTAACAATCTGCATTTGGATCAGAATTGGTCCTGAGCACCCTCAAGCTCAAGGCAGTGTCACCTCATCCAGGGCCCAACAACTGTGCACAGACAAGCAACCATAGACTGGGTGGTGTGGGGGATTTCTCAGGTATGCTGCTTCTGCTGTTTACACTATTTACAGATTTTACAGAATCAAGCACATTAACAAAGGAAGCAATTAAAAGGGAGGGATATAGCAAAGGAGGAGTTAATGGAGACCAAAAAGCATCAGATTTTCATAGGAAGGTGGGCTTAAAATTTTTTTCCTCCTAAAGGCCGATAGGATTTTCTGTGCAAATCAGAACACTGCTAAAAGCTGCATAAAACACAACTCTCTCTGTAAGGTAAAGACAGTGTCAATAGCATGTTTAAAATGAAGGTCTCCTTGAATAGGCACGGAGAGGTATTCTCTCCTTCTTGCCTACAGTAGTTTCCTTTTTTCTGCTATGCAGCTGTTGCAGGAAGGATGTAAAGCTGCCCTAACAGGGCACTTTGAGTTCATCAGTGTCAGAGCAGTTTCCATGTGGAACTGAGTCCATATAGCCAAGTGAGCATAGCTTAACCTCTTGATTATTCTCGTATATAAAAAAAACTGTCCTTCCAAGACAAAGTTGGTCAAATAATTGAGTGAAACTTGGAATATCAGTGCTCTCATCCTATGTGTAAACCCAGATAATTATATCTCTGGCTGCCTGACATAGCACTAATCAGGGAAAAAAGGTGAAATTGTGTTGTTTATACACCATTTTTCAGTATCTTATATGTAAAATGGCATGCCTGTTTGTGAATCGTAATGGGTGATAATGGAAAGGAAGATCATAACACTGGATTGCAGCACAGAAAATCAAAGTTCCTGGTTCTGCTCTTGAATTTTCTGTGTGACCCAGAGCAATTCATTCTTTGGTACTGTGCTGATGAACAGAGACTCATTAAGTTGCTATAACTTAATTACTTGCTGCTACCAATCTGATCCAAAGAATTCAGCTGTTCCTAGCAATTTTCCAGGGTTCTTTTCCTTTTGAGATGGTTATCCTTTAATTTTATTCACATTTGGGAGAAATTTGTAATAGTTACTACAAACTAAATGAAGAGACCTGAAAAACGTGGGAGAAGAGCTTGAACAGCATGCTGTGCCTCTGTTGCATCTTTAAGATTTACCAGGGATGCCACTGAATTTTGTTTACCACCTCTCTATGTTCAGTCTATCTGATGAAGTAGATGAGATAAGTTGAGAGGAAAAAACAGAAATTATTTGAAGTTTGGTACAAAGTCTGTTGTTTAAATACTGGATTTCTTTAGTTGTTTTTTTATTTCATGTACCAGCATCCTAGGAAGAGGATGAATTATGTCTTGTAGCATGCTGTCAGCATGTTCAAGAAAAGGAATTGTATACAAATATGAAAACAAACACTTCTTTCCTGCATTATATTTATGCCAATCCTCTTCCAAAAGTAAATTTTGTTCTTCGTATCAAGAGTTCAGTCAAGTAATGCTGTAACGAAGAGGTAATTTAGCAAGTTATATAGTTGTGTTCTTAGAGCAAAAATTCTGTAGTATTAAAGGGCTCTTGAGCATGAAAAAAAGCATAGAACAATTAGTAGCTAACTGTCAAGAGTAACATGTGAGTTGGGTCTATAAGAAAGCAATTTGGGAGCTACAGAGCTTATTAATTAAAGGGGGGTTTTGTCACATAAATGCTCTTATATTGCTTTTGGAGTTAACTTGGAATAGCTGTGTTAGCATGACATGCAATGAGGCTGATAAGCCTGGCTGACACCATGAAGGGATAAATGGAATGTCACTGTACCTCCTTTCCAGAAATGGAACCTGTAGAGAGTAGAGGAGGGATTATTTGCTTGTACAGAAACCCTTTGGATATGCTGAGCCTCAAGCTCCAGTGTGGCATTAGCTGGGTACACCTTTGAATGGCTAATTAGAAAGCTTCAGCATGTTTTGGTTTTCAGGAGTGCTTATTGATGGAGGGGGAAAAATGTGGAAGTTCCTTTTCCTGGTAGTTATTCCACTGAATTTCTTCAAGGTGGAAAGTAGAAACAAAGCCTGGAGTGGTTTAGCAATGAAATTTAATTGAACACCCTGTAGTATTCTCCTCTTTTTGTTTTCTGCTTTCCTAACTAGTTTTGACTTTTCATTGGAACACTGTCATTGATACTTCATTAGAACACTGTCTTGTTCTTTAGCTTATAATTTCCACCAACCAGCTGGGGCTTAAACATACAGAATGAAATGCAGTTTAGCTCTCATATTTCCTGAAGAAATAAGCACTCTGTGATTCCATTTTTTAATATTAATAGATGCACATTTTGCTTTGTTTTTTTTTTCCTCCCACTGAACTAGGAGCATCTCGTCCACAGCACATCCCTGAAAGAAGCACTCTGAAATTCATTCTAACCTGGTGTCTGGAAATAAGAGCAGTTCCCAAAAAGGTGTTTATATGTTTGTTCTTTTAAAGAGAAATTTTTTAGTAATTTTATGCTTTATGGGCTCTTACAGATCTGTCCTTGCTTTGCTTCATGTGTGACTACTATGTTTCTTGATGAATAAGGATTATCAGTTTTTATGCTGCTGTTTGTACTTTATTCTGAGTCACTTCTGGTGCTTTTCTGGCAAACATTCCTGTTCTGCAGTACCTTGATTCATAACTAGTCTGGAAGTAAGTAGAAAAGTATTAGATAATTTGGTGCCAGGTAACTGGAAGGCTGACTGAACCTGGCCCCTTAGTCATTTTAGAGAAATCATTCTTCTAATCAGAGGAAGCCATATCTGTCAAGTTCTGTCACTAAGAAGACACATATTGCTATATGCAAATATAATAGTGTCCTTTAAATTATTTTAAAGCTTTTCTTTAGCATTGCAGTAACCTAGCATAATTGAAAGAAAGATTTTGCTTGTGTAGTATTTATACTCACAACATGTAAATATTATTTTCCTTTCATTCTGTGCATGTAAAAACTGAAAGCTTGCCAACTGGAAAAGCAAGTGTATTTCTGGTCTTGTCAAAACACATTTCTAAGATAACTTTGTATGAAGGATGAAGCTAAATGGTTGTGTTTGTTGGGTCTCTGAGGGAAATCAGTTTTCAGAAGGACCTTTTTATTCAATTTAGTGGATTTTGCAGCAGAAGAGAATCTTCCAGTTGTTTCAGCCTTTTCAAAACCTCATTTAACAGTTCTGAAAATTTGTCTCAACAATGAGAGTAGGCAGAGAGTGTTGGCTGGGGAATATGGCCAAAGCCAGTTTTGCTGTATTAACTGTTCAGCCTAAAATGTACTTTACGTAACTCCATTCTCAAAACTTTTGTCTGGAAGCTCAGTGGTTGAGTGCACTCACATTACTTTCCAAGTATTTTTTTATGTAGTACATGTCATCTGATTGCGTTTGGTGTTTTGGATCACTTTTCTTTTATGCACTGTGTCTATTTCCACCTTTCTTTTTGGAAAAAAACTTTTAACTATGTACATCTGATTTTTGCTTTATCTTTTAATGCTCAATTCAATTTTCTTTTAAGAAAAATTTACAGTACCATTATATACCGCAGCGACACTTACATGACTCATTAAATACCATACTTTATTTATAGTCGTACCTGTTCTAAGACTTTTTATTATTCGTTTCCTGGCTTTTGTAACTTAGCAAGTGGTGTTGTGTCTTAATTTAATTTGTGTTATGGAGCAGCCTAACTAAAGTGTAAATATGGGAATTAAGAAGGCCTTTCATAAATTTGGACTTTTTTAGGGAATGGCTTGTGCCTGTTTGTCTCTACCCTGCTCAGGCTAAGTAGGATTTTCTGCTAACTTGTCCCAGACTTTAGAAGAGCAGTCAAAAAAAAAAAAGGTAAATTTTTGATAGTAGGTGAAAGTGTGTGTTAGGAAATAAAATGTATTATCCATTAACCTGCTTCCTCTCCCCAGGAAACCCAAGTTTTTCCCAGTTTTGTGACCGTTTTTCCAAAAGGACAAGTTTTTTTACTCTTCACTCTTATTTTTTCCCTACAGGCATTTTTGCGAGCTCTTGTAGAATGTACCGGTGATGCAGGAGAAAAACGGAGGCTTCAAGAGCTTTGCAGCAGACAAGGAGCCTCTGATTACATGTGCTTTATTAGAGATTCTAATGTTTGCTTCCTGGATTTACTTTATGCTTTTCCAAGCTGCAGGCCTTCACTTAACCTGTTAATTGGTAAGCGACTGATTTAGATTTAATTAGATTTTGTTTCTGAAAATGCATGAGGCTAAATGTTCAATTTCCCGAGAAAGTGGAACAGTTCAGTTAACTGCTTTAGGAATATTATGCTTTCTATAGTGATCAAGCTGAAACTGTTGTTGGGGAACACAGCTCTCTTCTACAGTTTGTAGCCTTTGGCCTTTATTCTGCAAACACTTGGGTTCATACCTATGCTTTAATTGACTCTGGATTAGTCCTGTACATAAAAAATAACCATAAGGTGCCTGTGGGATTAGGGTCTTTACAGGTTAGTATATCAACTCCTTACAATTAAATAAGACCTGTTTTTACAACTCCTGATTTCTTTGCCTGCATGTTCTTTTCTTGCCCTTTTACCTGTTAAAACAGAATGGTTTTCCCAGTATATTTGGATTTACGTGATGTCTAACACATTCACTGTGTCACTGGGTTCCTGATGTAAAACATTGCAGGAGTGAGACTGCCAACTGTAACCATCTCATATACATCTGAAAATACTGGCAGTCATTTTCCAAATTGAAATTCAGAATTTCTTAATATGCTTCATAATATGAATCAAAGAAATTGCTTTATGTTCTTGCAGTCTTTTCCACACCTACCCCAAATTTCTCCTTCTTTGTACACTGTGGGGATTTCAAAAAGTAAATACAAGCTCTGTTTCACTTTGTACAAATACACAAATATTCACAGTGACAGCAAACACACTTAGCTTTTCAAAGGTGGTATGGAACGTGCTGTAGCAACTTAACTGAATAAAAGGAAATCTTGAAAGTTTTTGAAATGTGTTCCCCAAGGGAAATAATGTGCTGACTGGTTTAGCATCTTCTTTAAGTGATTTCACTGTACTGGCTGTTCTTAGCTGCCTAGCAACTATCATGTGTAGCAGAGCATCTTTAAAATATGCCAGGGTATCCATGTACTGGAAAAAGGGTAGTTCTGTTTATATACATACATATGTCGATATAAATCTGTGTGTGATGTATATAGAGGGTTTCCTGCTGAAAAAATGCTCAGTAAACTGTCTCTGTTGTTTTTTAGCTGAGATTTCAAAACTTCACGTAGATACTTGCAGTGGTTTGAAATTGAACTGGCACATCTGCTTCTAGGACATTATGTATAGGAAGCTTTCAGTCAAGCAATTCCTGTTGTGAAAGCTTTTGAGCTTATAGATGAAAGGTGGGGAAAATTAAATTTCAAGCTTCATCATACCTACTAGCTACTGGCATCTCTTTTATGCACCTTACAATTGTTTTTAATTGACCGAGAATCTCATAAAATAACTGTTGGAGCTTCACTGTATAGGATCTCTAATTAATGTTCTGCAAAGTCTAAACCCCATTTAAAATAGAGTTCAAGTCTTAATAGCTTATTTCTGAACCACAAACACTGAATGTTAATAGAGCAAAATTACAGTTAAATTAAAATATCTTATATTCTGATGTATTGTGAACACTCATGATATTTGCATTGGAGTGAATCAAATAAGTGATGCTTTTTTTTTTCCTACAGAACATCTTCCGAAATTACAAGCCAGATCCTATTCAGTGTCAAGGTAATGAAATATTCAAATTATGTCTAGTCAGTTTATTTTGATATTCTTTTTTTCTCATATGTGTTTGTGTACATTATAATCTAGAGAAGAGAGGAGTGAAGGATAAAACGTAATTGTGACCCTACTGCAAAAAACCATAATGTTTGACTATTTCAAACAACATTGTTTTGAATATCTGGCAAGGCTTTGGTGAAGTTCCCAAGAACAAGCTCACTCACACATGGATCTGGTAGGAATTTGGATTCCCTTCTGTAGACACTGGCCTCTGAGTCCAACCTTAAGACATTTTCTAGCTATATATAGATATTATGCGGTTAGCTGAACGCTGAGAATCTTGATTCAGTTGAAGTGGCTTGGGCTGCAAATGGACCCGCTGCAAGATTGTACAGCTGACTCTCAGGTTTTGGGTTGTTTTTTTAATATTTTTGTCTTCACAGTTCAAACTTATATCAGCCAGGAAAGCTGTGCTTTGTATTTAATATTGTGGAGTTCCCTGCCTGTCACGCTAGACCAATCTCACGGAAAGGAGTGTGTACAGGGTGGCTTGCTGAATTAGTTGCACCTCTACTGCACCCCAATAAAAACACTCTGGATACAAAAGGAGAAAGCTTTTCAACTGAAAAGGTATGGATATTAAAACTCATTGATTGTTAAATTTATGCATTTTTGAAACAACTGCAGGTTTCTCTGTTCACTGCTGTGATGTAATGCAGATGTTTTGGCAGGATACACCTTCATTTTGCAGTTCTGCCCTGCTTTTAAGTTTACCTTCCCCTCCGTACCATGTTTAGAACTTCATTGCTAAGTAGTAAACTTAAATTTTACTTATCTGTGCATACCTGAGTTGAGAAACTTCCCATTTTTGAAAGGACAGAGTTGTTTTCCACCCCATGGTAGTTCTAAGCACATCTTGGAGGATGTTTTCATGGACTAAACTACAACTGTGCGATTAAATGGTTATGACTGTATTGTAAGAGAGAGGCACATGGATTGCAGATATATGTGGAATAACAGTACAGAATAGATGAGTGTGATCTTATGCAAAAATACTGTAGATTAATTGAATACACTTTGCAATATAAATGTGTTTACCATTTGCACTCTGTTTTAGAAGAATGACCAGTTTGGGATCACTAATAGGGAAAATAGCTCTTAACTCATGTGTGGTTTGAATATGTACATAAATACTGTTCCCCACCAACAAGCATTATACTATTTTTTTAATCATCACAAAACCAGGAAAATAATCCTGTTTAAATTTGTTGTATCTGTAGTCATAGAATCATAGAATCAGCTGGGTTGGAAGGGACCTCCGAGATCATCAAGTCCAACCCTTGATCCACTACCACCGTGGTTACTAGACCATGGCACTAAGTGCCGCATCCAGTCTCATCTTAAAACCCTCCCGGGATGGAGAAGCCACCCTTCCCTGGGCAGCCCATTCCAATGCCTGATTACACTCTCTGTAAAGAATTAATTCCTAATATCTAACCTAAACCTCCCCTGGCAGAGCTTAAGACCATGCCCTCTTGTCTTACTGGTAGCTGCCTGGGCGAAGAGACCAACCCCCACCTGGCTACAACTTCCTTTCAGGGAGTTGTAGAGAGTGATGAGGTCTCCCCTGAGCCTCCTCTTCTCCAGGCTGAACAGCCCCAGCTCCCTCAGCCTCTCCTCATAGGACTTGTGCTCGAGTCCCTTCATCAGCCTCGTTGCTCTTCTCTGGACCTGCTCCAGCACCTCAATATCTGAATTAGAGTATAAGAAATAAGTAGTCTTAAACCACTCAGGTTTACAGAGCAAAGATAAAATAACTTGGTCTTGTACCTCACTTCTTCCTTAAACTTGGAAGTAAATTCAAATCGTTTCATAATTAATGTGCAAAATAAATTGGATGTTTGCTTGTGATTTTAATCGGTGATGAAGCTCTGCTATGGCTGCTGCTGAGTCTTGAATAATCTTTTAAAGAATTAAAAATAGTCCTCTCTTGTTTTCTATACATCATGTTAGCCATGTCTCATAGGATAGTTGTGGAGCTCCTAAAACATTATATTTAGGCTTTCTTTCAGACACAGATCTGAAGAGTTGAATTACGGTTTATCAGTGGAATTATATAAAACATTTTCCAAGATCTTTGAGTTGTTATCTGCCTCCCCTTACCCATATGCATTTTTGGAGATCATGTAAAAGTTTTATGAAAATTTAAAAAACAAGCTCAGTATGAGTAGGCTTCAATTCACTATAAACAAATCCTTATCTCCAGTGGACTATTTTTAGATTCCCACAACTCAAAAAGTTGAGTTGCTTTTAATTACAGTAAACTAGCTTTAATTCCCTTTGAGTACCAACACCAAACTTCTTATGAATTTTGTAGCAGTATTCTTCAAATTCGTGGTTCAGTCAACTTCCATATTTGTGTGGTTTTCCTCAGTTTTCCTCCAGATGGATTAATAGATTTTGTAAATATGGTGTGAGATTTTTTTTTCCCCTGAAACTTGTGAACTTTTATTCTAAATGTCTATGTAGCCTTAAAGATAAACTCTGAAACTCAGGATTTGAAAGAGTGTGTGGATATATACAGTATGGCAATATCCTGAAGGTTCTGAAAAATGTCATGGTGTTTTCACTGCTTAAGAAAATTCTTCAGTTATATTTTATCTAATTTCATTTTAGATATCTATTTTTCCTCGTCCAAACAATACTTTCCACTTACCTGCAGACCCATCTGTCCCATTCATAATGGTTGGTCCGGGAACAGGAATTTCACCATTCATTGGTTTCCTACAACACAGGTATGTGCCAAGTTGTTACCTGGAAACCAGCCTTTTTCTGTTGAGGAAAAATACAACCTCAAGTTTTGAGTATAAATGCAGTTAATATTTTCTTTTTTTTTTTCCCTTTTTGTAATGGTAGTATGCTGAGTATAAACAGTCTTACTAAATTTCAACAAGCATTGCTTGTGTACTTATTTGTTTTTCAAATGAGTAAAACTTACACTTTTGTCTGACTGTATTTAATGTCTATAGTAGATACATGAGGAATTGAGTGAATTGTCAAACGAGTAATAAGAAATGAAATCCTTTATCTGTGTCCTGCTGGTGGAAGTCCTGCAAATCAAACAGAACTGTTGATTTGCTTAAATTTGGTATTCCAAATCCATTTTATTCAGAAGAGGCACATATATTAAAAGTCTTGGCATGATGAATGTTAAGTTTTCTCCCACATTCCCTTATTTCTGTGTGGTTTACATTTTGATGTTTTAAGATGAGGAGCTTGGCATGTAAACCATCAACTCGGCGGTAATCTTGGAGTTTCAGAGTTCATGTTTGAGGGAAGGTAGATCCCTTATTTTCTTCCTCCAGCTTCAGCAGCATAATTTTGCAAGACGTAGAGATCTTTGTTTAAAAAGTGACAGCACATCACCAAGAATATGTAAAAACATGATCATTCTGAGGAATTAAAGAACAGGAAGAGTGGAGTATTTGTATGGGAATGGTTCTAAGTTTTATAGATAACCAACAGATATAATTTCTAGGTGACTCATTAGTTCCATCAAGGTAATGGAATTTCTTGGGTCCTGTAACAATTGTTTTTAAAACATTTATTTGAGAGAAAAGTGAAGTTTTGACTTGATGTTTCTAACTCCATGCTTCTGCCTTTACCAAATCATTAAATACCATCCTTGCTCCTTAATTTAAATTCCCAAATATGCCTTTATCTCTCAGAAGTATTTTGCCTTTTATTATAAGGGTAAATGAAATCTGTCTCTCAAAATTCAAGTGGAAAATTGCAGCTAAAACTCCTTTAAAGTAATACTTTCAGCATTATTTAAAGAAAATGAAATAACTTTTCTGATGATGTGATAGTTAATAGGTTCTTATTTGTAAAATCTGGCAGGTTTCTACAGCTAAATGGAAAGCATGCTAAAATTGCTGAGTTTTCCCAGGTGGTTTTACAGGGCTTCCAATGAAGGATGAAAGGAAGTGATCTTATTCAGCAGTCAGAATTGTTTTGTGCGATGTTTGGATGTGTCAGTCTTGACTATTCCAGTATGAAACTGTTGACAAAAAAAGTAACAATTCTGAAGTTGATTGATTTTTGAGCTGGTCCAAAAATGAGTAGTCAAGAAAATCAAATAAGAAGGGTTTGACTTTGATTTACCTTAAGTCGTTTCACATTTCTGCCAATCCAGAGTTTTTTTTAAGTATTACTTTAAATGAGAATTGGGTTATAGATGTTTTAGATTCTGCACTTGATAAAACAGGATTGGATTTTTTTTGTCTGTTTAGGCAGAAGCTCAGAGAACAACATACAGACTGGGAATTTGGAGAGACATGGCTGTTTTTTGGTTGTCGGCATCAGGATCGAGACTATTTGTTCAAGCAAGTTCACTATTTAACATTCATTTTGTATTCATGAGGGAATGCTTATCTCTGAGCCATTGCTAACAGGTTTTTATTACCTTTCAGAGATGAGCTGAGATGTTTTCTTGAAAATGGCACATTAACTCATCTTAAGGTTTGTTTCTCAAGAGACTCTTCAACTGCAGAAGTAGCTCCACCTAAGTATGTGCAAGACATCATTAGGCTTTATGCCAAGGCAGTTGCCAGAGTCCTGCTGGAAGAGAAAGGTTACTTCTATATATGTGGGTGAGTAGAGTGGAAATGGACTGTCTCTGAAAGAGAGCAGCATTAGCAGAAGTTTGAGGCTTTAGAAAAACTTAGCACTGTCTGAAAGAAAGGACAAATGTGATGCTGAAAGAGCCTTCCTGGAAAGCTAGAGTTTCATCCATATGTCCGTTCTTTTCCAATATAGTCTTGAAAGTATATTTTGTAATTACACAGTTCCACTGATTATTTTAGTCACTTATTATTTATTTTCCTTTTTTTTTCTTTTTTTTTTATTTTTAAGTTATAGGAGTTTTCAAGGTAATAGATTTCTCTTTAGAAAATGAGATATATGAATGCATGTGATGAGAAACTGCTCAACTCTGAGACAGTAGCAGCCTTCTGCTGTATTTCAGGTTTGGGTGCTCCAGAATGCTAAAGCTCTGTAATAGTTATATGTTGTACAATGGGGAATTTTATTTGGATGCTAACTTACCTGGAGGTTCAAGATTTTTAGAAAGTTTGTTGGTAAATGCGCAAACTGTTTGAATACCTGCAGATATAAATGTCAGCTATTTATATTAAAAATAGCATTAGTAATAAGTGAGGGGTTTGGTAGCTTTTTTTGTTTTTCTTTTTTTATATTGGAACCACATAGTGATATAATAATAAAAAATACTTCAGCAGGTTCAGTTCTTCCTAAAAGATACCAGTTATTCTGCGACAGCTCAATTAGGGTTGCAAGGTTTTTTACTTACAAATTACAGAGTGCTGAAAACTTTATAATGTTTGATTGAGAGAAACCCTGGTTACTGTCAACATGAAAACTCTGTAGGAATCTTACTGTACAATATAAAAGCTATATTTTTGTTTGAATTTTTTTTTAATGCTACTTTTCCAATACTGAAGCTATTGATAAATGGAAAAATACACATTTTCCTCCTCTAATTTTTGTTTTTCAGAGATATGAAGCACATGGCTGATGGTGTAAGTGATGCTGTAGTAGAAATTTTGAGCATGGAAATGGAAGGTGACAGATTGGAAGCAATGAAAATCCTGGCCATGCTTCGAGAAGAAAAACGCTATTTACAGGATGTGTGGAGCTAAATATTTAGCTTTTCCTATGCCTTTGTAACACAGAATACTTCTTTTCACACATGTGCTTTTGGCTAAAAGTTATTGTCAAAAGTGCTGTCAGTAGTTACACAAATGTTAACTTTCTCTATTGACCTTCAAACAGGAACATGAAACCTTTAAAATGACAGCAAACCAGGCTGGCCTTTGAAGTGTCTGAGGTTTTAGAGATGTTACATAATGGATTGTCTCAGTGCCTTGATTCTCTCATTTTAAGATTAGTTTAATGTATAAATTAAAAACTTCTGCACTTGTACAAGCATAATCGTATGCTGACATTACATCATGTATCTTTTCCTATAATGTACACATAATGAAGCTACAGAGTAAATATGTTACACAGTGATCTGTGTGTTATCAAATACATTACTGACTTGTCAAGATTTATTTGAATACTTCCTAGATGCTTCCTGAGACTACTTATATTTTTTCAGCTCGCACAATGACAGTAACTGCCAAAAGGTTACTGAAGAATTTCAGCTCCAAAATTCTCTTTAATACTTAGCTTTTTCATTACATCATTACTTTGTGTCTCAAAGTTTGCCACACTGTGTGCTATCATTATTAGATTTTCCTGCATAATTCTTTTGAAATTGTTTTCATTCCTGTCTCTAAAATGTTTGTGGTTTAATTTATGAGCAAACTCAACTAGTTGGGCTGAATTTGGTTGCTTAGTAAATAGTTTCTCAGATTACTAAACTAATTTTGTTAAATTGAAGACATAGTAAAATACAGTGTTTTGAAAGGAGTTGCCCATGTGACAATCCACTGCCAAATTAATTTGTTGAAAGCATATTTTTCAAGAGTCTGATCTTTCTAACAAGGGACATCTGGTGTACAAATAAGTGGAAGAGTAAAAGTGTTCTCTTGGTTCTCTTCAGATCTCTCCTCTTCTCTCTGCTTCTTCTAACTTCTAAATATCCATGTTGTTTTCTCAGTTCCCTATCATCCTTAAAGGATAAAAGCAAAGTATGAGAGAATATTTTAGACAAATCATTTTTTCCTGGGGAAAGTTGTTGTTTTGTTTTGATTTACACATAGTCAGAACCACATCACTTACTCCAAGTCTTGTGGTTGTCTAGTGATTATTAGTTAATTGGTCAAGTTGTGTGCTGTGCTTGTTGAATCTGTTTGACATATGAGCCTTGTTGTATTTTTCCTTGCTCCTGGGGAATGTGTAGTGTTTTGCTGTCTCTTTGTTTCCTTTGGAAGTTAAGCTCCAAGGCCACAGTTTTTGGCTTAACTGCATTCCAGTTTTACTTTGCAACTAGAAGTGGAGAATAACTGTATTAGTAAAGAGGAAATTGGTCTTACCAGTGGTGTCATTAGAAATCCTTCTCATAAGTCTCTTCCTTTCTGTCTTTGGTGCTTCTGTTATTCTATCTGAGAGCCTAAAGTAAAGAAGGAAATGAAGAGAGCCTTGAGCTTCTGTCTTTCCTAGTTCTGTGCTGCTAATTATCTTCTCATAGATCCATTTTTCTCATGCATTTCCTCAATAATTGCACTGTCACAGAAAATCTAGTTACTTTCCAAAAATGCAGAGGTATTTTTTTAATAATATGTTTGAGTAACTTTTCTTAGTGAAATGGAAAATCTAAGCCTCAGACTTTTTGGGAAGCAGTGGGTCCCACTGTGCTCTACACAAATTCTGTTATGGGTCTGGTGTGTTAGAGGTGCCAGCAGTGTGGGGGTGAGGGTGGGTGGGACATGTGTGTTGGTGTGGGGCTGTCGGTGGGTATCAAGCTGTATTCAATGAAAAAAAAAACACCTTACTTCTGCTTGTTAGGTGTTCTTCAG
This sequence comes from Neopelma chrysocephalum, assembly GCF_003984885.1. Taxonomy (NCBI): domain Eukaryota; kingdom Metazoa; phylum Chordata; class Aves; order Passeriformes; family Pipridae; genus Neopelma; species Neopelma chrysocephalum. Next base: position 17,408,952 of record NW_020897690.1, read on the forward strand.
TTTCCTGCTTGTTCTTTACCATCATTTGTATTGCTGCATAGGGCAGGAGATGCATGAAATGCTTAAGTTAGTGACAGCAGTGCAGGTTTTATGTGAATTCTTCCATTAACTAGTGGCTTACTGTGCTATTAGTTATTGTATTGTATTTTGTACTCCCAAAATGCTAGCTTTTTTTGAAACCATCCCTGAATGTTATGCAAATTCTTCTCCAGCAGTTATATTTTATGTGGCCTAATAGCAATTACTGTTGCTATACAAAGATGTGCTGTCACATAAACCATATGGAAAGTATACACTGCATGTTTTATCTAAATGTTATCCTCTAGCCTTACTAAAACTGCTCCCCAGATGACAGTATTTCTGTGCTGTTGAGGATAGAAATACTTTGTCAGGTTCCATGCTTGGCTAAAGTAGTGTCCATGGTGGATAGTGTAGGAGATGCCTGTACTTGAAGACTCTGAGCTTTTCCAGACCTTGGTCAGCACCCAACCATAAATAATTTTAAATGTTTCTGACTCACAAATCTCCTGTTTGAATGGACAGTTTCAGCTTCAGCTGTACGTAGTGCGAAATTCCACATAAGAAACCATATCTATTCAGTCCGTTATTCTGTAGCTGATTTTTTTAAGAGAAGAATAAAAGAACACTTATAGCGAGCAGATATAAAATTACCTGCCTGAAACTCAACTTTGAGCTTTTCAGTTCCCATGAAGTCGTGCTTGCAACTGTTATTTTCTGTAACGTAAAAAATTATGTTCTCATTTTATATTCATGCGTTTAGCAGTTTGGTATGTTGATGGCTTTGCACAACCAATTTATTAGGGTCTCAGTTTCACTGGCTATCCTTTGTATAAAAGGGACTTTTTTTTTTCTGAGTAGCTTTGTCATTCTGCATCTCAACCTGACAGCTTCAAATTTTTCCCTGCTCTTCAGATGGAAACTTTATGACTCCTTCTGTGGATCCATTTCACTCCAGTTATGCATTGCATCATCTGAATTGGGAAGATCAAAACTGAATCCAGTAGTCTAATTTCAGACATGACAGTGATTATATAATAAAAAACAACAGAATATTTTTAATATTATTTTATATTTTTTCTGGATTGTGGGATGTCTTGGAGAAATAAAAATGGGAGAATCACTGCATGCCTGCTAGTGGTTATAGGAGGAATATTACATGGCTGAAAGGTATGATCTACAAGCCCTGGTCAGTTATGGTGAATTGAGAGATGAATCTGAATAGTATGAGCAATTGTTTTGGATCTTAAAATTGAGCTAGTTTATACAATGGTTTAATGTAAGACCTGTAGACTATTTTAATGAATCTTGAGAGTCTGCTTTCCAGTTCCAGAAAATGTGTAAATATAAAAAGCTGCTCAGTATTATTAAAGTTGCCTAGCATAAAGAAATCAAAATGCTTTTAAATTGATGGCAGAAATAGTATATCAATTTGTTTAGTCTCGAAACCCTACTCAAATATATTTCATATTGAAAGAATCATAGTTTTATACAAATGCAAATTACAGTCTTGAAAAGTTGATTCAGCACCACTGCAAATTACATTCACTTTCATTACCATTTGAATAAATGCTTTGCTTGTGGTGGAAAAGGTTTGTCACGTTGACAAAGCACTCCAAGCCAGTTGTGCTTATTAAAAAAGAAGAGGTCCTACTGTTGGTTTGAAAACAGCAATTTTGTAAGGCTCCATCAGTCAGAAGTATTAATTTCTAAGCTGCTTTTAACTCTATTGCTTGGATGATTGATTGGTTTTCCTTATTTTTTTTTAATGCTTTTTATTGTAACTTGCTAGAAGATCAATAGGGCTACTTCCAGTACTTTCTCCTCAATGTTTTCAGTTTTTAAGGTATTGTGAGAAAATGGTGCCACTTACCCTTGATTTATGAACATCACAAAACCAAAGCAGAATTACAGTGGTGTGAGTACTCAGCATTTTTGGGTGGAGGCAGATGTTGAAACAGGCACTCGTGTGTACATCTGTACATTCCATGTGTCTGTAAAAATTCCTTTTTTCCACTTAAATACTGGCTCCCTGGTTGTGATTCTTACAGACCACTGCTTCTTGAGATTAAGATAGTACAGCACTCTCTTTCTTATGGTGGGAACAGATTCTTCTAGAATAAGCCACTCTTTATGTCATTGGCACTCCTTTTTGTTTTCTGTAAGGATGAAAAACGAGCAGTATATGAGCTATCAAAACTGCAGTCAACAGTTTGTGGCTCTCAGAAGACACTGTTTTAAGGGCAGAATCCCTTTTTCATGTTACAGTTCTTAAACATGCTGGAAGGGGGTGGCATTGGTGCCAATAGAAGCCCCAGAAGCACAGCTTGACAGTACTACATTTTTACATTTTCCTTACCTAAGAACAGCTGGAGCAAACACAAATAGGAGAGGGAGAAAGGAATCCTGTAACATTTTTAAAATAAATTATTGGATGCCCAAGAATTTCACACAAGTTGGTTTTTAAAACATCTGTTCCTATGAGAAGCAGAATGCACTGATACTTTTAAGTTACTGTTGAAAAACTCCCCCCCAAAAAGCTAATTCCTAAGTAGAAATGGCTGTATTAATCTACCAATGGGCAAGTTTCTTAAGGTCTTACAGCTTTGCACACAGAAAGTATTGCATTTTAAGGTAAATGGAAACATTTTTTATGTTTGTAAAACTTCCTACAGAAGTCCGTTCAGAACTCATAGGCAATGGGGATAATAATTCTTTCAGCAGTAGTTGTTTTGCTACTTTTTTTTAATGGGTTGTGTAAAACATCTTTGTTTTTTTCATGCAGATGCATGTATATATCTAAATCTAAATATAGGTAGATGGATTGATATAGATATACGTGCACTGCCAAGATCTCCATGTAGTTTCTGTCTTTGCTCCCCAGATATAACATATTTTGAAATATCAATCTGCATAACTGTGTCCTTCAGTTTACACAGCTGTATTTTACTATTAAAATATATGTAGACCTTTATTCAGAAAGTGTCAAATTAACACTTCCAAGAAAAAAAATAGCTGCTGAGTAGTTCCCTCTACTCATTTATTGCTATCAGAAGAATATAGGATTTTCCTTACTTTTTCATTTTGCAGAGAAAAAGAAATGCATGAATGCACTAACGGTAAATAAAAAGGAAGGCGTAAATCTGTAAACTGCTGTACAGATGTGGTGGAAATATTTATTTCTCTCATTCATCGTTTCTTACAGTGCCTGTAGCATGCTAGGGGCTTTCAAACACAAGAAGAAACACAACTGATCTAGTTCATATTAATCTCACTAATTGTAAAGGCTTTTGTAGAGTCGCATATTACCAACTGACATTGCTGTCAAACTACAGGGGAATGAGAGAATCTGTGTATTTTTTGAATTGGTTATTATCCAGTGTTTCTATTTATGTATTCAGTGTGTAGATTGTGAGTCCACTCTAGATTATCTCTGAAAGGTCATGACAACCAGGAGAGGTTCCTGAGGGCTGGAGGAAAGTAAATGTCACTTCAAGATGGACCAGAAGAAAGATCAAGTAACTACAGTCTGGTCAGCTTTGTGCCTTGATCCCTGCAAACCGTTTCCAAGGGGAATTTGGTGATCTAACTTAGTCATCATGGATAATGAGGAAGTAGTGACTGACCAATGTGGTAGCCTTTCAAAATAAGAAAACTGGCTTTCTGAATCAGGGGAGAGGAATGGATATAATTTGATCTCAGTTGCAGTGAGGCTCTTAACACTGTCTTACTGATGAAATAGGGACTAAAGAAGTAACAGTGAGGTGGAATTGAAAACTGGCTGAAGTGCTGGTCTCCAGTGGTTGTGATTTGCTCAGCTGGATGCCAGTCAGTAATGTTGTGCCCCATGGGACAATATTGGATCCAGTCCTGTTTGACATCCTCATTAATGACCTGGACAATGGGGCAAACTGCAGGTTCAGCACTTTGGCAAATGGTGCAGAACAGGGGGTGCAGTAATGGTTGATAGACAAGATGAGTGTGCTGCCCTTTTGGGGGCCCTGACAGTCTGGAGCGCAGAGCCAACAGGAATCTCACTTGCAAGTGACCTTTGCAAGTGGTTGTCTCCAGCTTGACTGCTAGCACCTCTCTGATATGGAGTATAGTTTCACCCAGATAGAAAGATTCTGAATTGAGCTTCAGCGAATAAAAATATATTCTCCAAGGAAACTTGCAAATGAGGGATTCCTGTAGAGGTTACTCAGAGCTTGAACAATAGGGATTTTGAGGTGTTTTTTGATGGCTTTGATATCTACAGCATTATGTGATGGTCTGTGGTCTGCATTTTGTTTTCCTGACAGAGCTCTCTGAAATGTTCAATATGACACATATTTCAAAGAGGTGGACTGGGGGAGGAGATTTAATGGACCACTGCTGCAGTCTATGCAGTAGAGCCTTTTCCCTTTCCCTGGTGTTTGCATTAAAATTATCACATTTGTTTCCTAATAAAACTTTCTGTTGAAGTTCAACAGTGTTTTTCCACTGTAAGATTTTCAGCAGCAGCATCTTAAGTGCTGGTATGTGACTACATATGATATGTGTTCCTGCTTTGTTTTGGGCCAAAGCCAGATTAATCCCCTAAAAGAAAATATTCAAGGCATGGTATGAACTTCAGCAATTCAGTACATCTGGGCAAGTTCATCCTCAGCAGAGCTAAATTAAAAACAAACTGGTTGACTTACTGTGAGTCAGGCTGCAAAAAAGGATGTATGCAGGCTTCAGAAAGACAAAGCCTACATGCCAGCTGGCCAAATAAAACAAATTTTGTTTTATATTTTTATAGTTGGGCTTGTGCAAAGAATTATTACATTGCTATTTTTCAAGTCATTTTTTGAGGCTCTGCAGAACTAGAGGATAGTCAGTTTTGATTTGGACAGAGATCCAGGTAATTGTGAGTTTCAGATGATCACTTATAATTAAATTTCTAATGCATAAGAGAATGGTTAATATTTACTTGCAATGTCGATGTGCAGAGTAGACAACTCTGAAAGTTTCAAGTAGAAATTACATGTAATGTATGGTTAAACCAACCATGACTAATGCACAACACTATACTTTGAAAAAAGTGAGACACAGATATTGAATCCATGTGCTCTTATCAATGAGGGACTCTGTAAATTTTTTTATTTAAGACCTGGTGATGGTTAAATAGAAAAATTAACTGTTTCACAAGTTATTTGTCATTACCTTGTATGTGCAACATGTTTTATCATGTACAATAACATAGCAGTTAAATTACTCATAGGACTTCTGGTTCATTTTACCAAAGACCTCCATGAAGTTCTCACTCCTCTCAATGAGTTGTGGTTACTTGGAGCAACACACTTGCTTTAAATTACTTTCTAATTAAAATCTATAAAATCGCCAAAAATATATAATTCTTGTTAAATAACTAGTTTTCACATTCTATGTAGTTCTGAGTATACATGTGAGCCACTGTAAATCAAGGTTTTTCAAATGTCATATAGTATTACACACATTTTAATTTAACAATTTATCTCATGTCGGATACCTCAGTGTCAACTCCCACCATTAATTGTATGAAAAAGCTGCACTAAAGAGATCTTTTTCTACAATGTAAACATGTGGAATCTTTGAAAAGATTTAGCTAATTTCTCCTAATTTCTTATTTTCTTTCTTGCTTCTTTGTTCTTGCACCTTCAGGTATACACTTCTGTCATCAGCTTGTCTTCTTTTGCAGTTGCATATATTCCTCTGATAACCTCTTCTCTCTCCTCTGCACGTTTCTGTGGCTGTGTTTCTCATGCTAGAAGCTATTCTACCTTCTAGCTAGTTGCTTTGAACATATCTACTTCCAAAGGCAATTCTGCCCCCCTGAAGAAGGCTCAGAGGTGACCTTATCACTCTCTACAACTACATGAAAGGAGGTTGTGGACAGGTGGGAGTCAGTCTCTTCTCCTAGGTGACCAGTAACAGGATGAGAGGACATGGTCTTAAGCTGCTCCAGGGGAGGTTTAGGCTAGACATTAGGAGGAAGTTCTTCACAGAGAGAGTAATTGGGCATTGCAGTGGGCTGCCCAGGGAGGTGGTAGAGTCACTGTCCCTGGAGGTGTTTAAGGAAAGACTGGACATGGCATTCAGAGCCATGGTCTAGTTGACAAGGCGGTGTTTGGTCATAAGTTGGACTCAGTGATCTCAGAGGTCTTTTCCAACCTAAGTGATTATGTGATTATGTGATTCTGTAATTAGCAACTCCCTGTAGTTATGCACATATTTTGTTTTCTATGCATTTTTCTGTTTTATGGCAGTAATTCCAATGGCAGCATCGAGGTTGGAATTCTGTCTTTCTTTTTGTAACTTTTGTTGCAATAAAGTGTAAAGAAGCCAGGAGTCAGCAATGGAAGAACTTTTTGCCTTTCCTTAATTATATGATTTATTTTTTTTGTCTCTGAATTTATACCATGGACTTTCTGAAGACTTTGGATTGTCCTCTGCAGAGGATATACCTTTCTTTTTCTCTGACAGACGACTCAGAATAGAGAAATATATGGAAATATTATTCTTTTTTCTAGCACTGATACTGGTAAACTCCAAGTGGATATGATGCAGATAGTCATGTCATCTTCTGCGTTTATTTAATTCTAGTTCAAAAAATCTCCTGTCAAGGGAAACAAAAAACATACGTGCAGGATATACATGCCTCCAGCACTGGTCATGGGTAAGATGACAGAAAAACATGTGTTGATCCTCTTTCTTGTCATCACCCAGATGGGATGTGTGGAAATCATCCTCAGGCAAACCAGCAAATAAGCAATCAATGATCAGTGTAGCATACAAAGATTTCTCTTGCTGTGAATTGGCCCCTGGCATATCAGTCAGCCTTTTTTTAAGAAAGGAGGAGAAGGATCATTAAAGTAGGTATAATGTATCTGAAGAGTATTGGTTTTCAGTATACCTGATTTTCAGTCTCAGATTTTTGTCTCCTTCATTCTAGGGTTGAGAAGATTCCTTGACAGGATGCCTGTGGTTCATTGCTTGCATCTTTCAGAGTAGTAAACACAGTGGCTTTCCTGAGACAGACTGCCCAGTTTATCTCCGCTAGCAAATTGTAGCAGGGGAATACAATGAAGGCAGTTCTGCCACAGGTGCACTTCTGAGGATGCAGAGAATGCTTTCACTGCTGTCAGCTGCTGCGGACTCTGCTGTCTTGTAGTCAGCTTTAGTTCGTGGTTGAAGTTAGATAAAAATTCCACCAAAGTCAGCAATATGGGAAATGTGCTGAACTAACACAGTCAATCACCTTCTTTGAAGGATGAGTGTTTCCTGGCCAACTAACGTCCCTGGTGAGCTAGTGTTTTGGATAGTGGCATGTGCATCTGCCTTCAGTAATTTCTTTGACCTCTTAAGCAGAATAAGTGTGTCCCCATGTTGCATACTCCTGAGTATATGAACAGTAGCTTCCTGCTCTCCTCTTGCCCTGTTACATGAAGACTGCATCACTGATCACTCATTGCCAGGGCCATGAGCAGCTGCAGCACCAGAGTATGATTTTAATGGTGTTTATAAGAGCTACCTTCCTTAAGGTGTGGAAGGATGAAAAGGACAAAATGCTTTTGGAAACAGCAGCCTGTGTGATGTTAAAAGAAGCTGTCTGATGTTATCCTGTAGAAAGAAAAAACTAGGGATAGCACAGATTTACTAGGGGGAAAAATTCTAATTGCTTTAGAGGAAATTGTTATTCAAAATAAGGCAAAATATGAATATCAAAAGTGAACAGGGATGGAACTGCTGAGCAAATAATGCTGTCAATCAGCAGAAATTTCTGCTTGGACATCAGATTGTAGGTGGATGGCACAACCTCCCTGTAACCGAAGTCTGTTGTGCAATCATCAGGGAAAAAAATCAAAATGTTAAGGATGAAGCCTTACAGAAATCCATTGTGTCTTTATTACAGATGATCAAACATGTTATTTACAGTGTCCCATCCTCATTGTGCCACAAAGAATAATTATTGCTATGATCCACTGTTGTTTGTGTTCTAGTCTAGCTAATACCTGACATGCAGTTTCTGCAAATTTTTGCATTCGGTCTGTTCCACTTATCTGTCTTTAACTATATACTTGTCCACTCTTTCTTTTTTTTTTTCTCTTTCACTGATTGGATCAGAGAAAGAACACAGAAGCTATAGCTAGTTTTTCTCTTTATTTTTGTGGTGGTTTTCTTTGTACTGTTTCTGCTCATGTGGACATGTCTCAATAGTATCTGTACTATACAGAGACAAGGGGAGTGCACATAAAGAGATACTCATTTTGATGACCTTTGTAAGGAGAGTCTAAAGTATCACATCCAGAAGTAAATAAAAGCTCATTTTAAAAGAAGGCAATAGGAGAGAAAGCAAAATGAGACTGTCCATTGATTTAAGGTCAGAACAGTTTTAAAAGAGCTGAAAATGATTGCGAAGTCTAGAGACTGTTTAAAAAATTTAACCTCAAGCACTTCTATTTATCATTTTTGGCTGGTAGAATTAGCTTCATTTCAGAAGCAATGAGAGATAGACTTCCTGATTTATGATATATTTTGACTGAGGCCCTAAATATCTTCTTAAAACTCTTGTAGCAGAAATCTTTTTTACTGACCTATGAGAGATATGGTCTCCAACAGAAGGTAAGGCAAATTCCTAGCACAGCCACAAAGTCACATCTTATAAAGGAGATTCATCAGTCTTGATGCTCTGTTTAATTTTTTTAAAAAGAGCTATCTTTTGTAGTGAAACTGGTGTTAATAAGATGTAAAAAAAACCCCTCCAACCAAACCATCAATAATTTTGAAAATATTTTAGAGCAGCAACTTATTTTTCAAGACTTGTGGTTTTGTTCCAAGTTTGGATCTATACTTCTTAGTATGGCTTAACTGTAGCATTTGCATTTTTTGGCAAAAATTACTCAGAAGCCAGGCAGTGAAAGAGTTTGGGAGCTGGAATTCTGGGCCTGGCTGGGCTTTAGTTTAGGGAAACCTTTATGAACACTGGTCTTTCTGCTCTCCCAAAGACAGACACATACCAGATCTTGGAAGGATTTTTCAAGTGAGCTCAATTATTTAAATTTCTAATTGTCTTGGATGCATATAGAAAATTGACCCTATCCTTAGCACTTTAGCATTTGTGTTTATTTGGTTATCTTTTATTCTCTTTCCCACCCATTCTTTCTTATTGCTTTTGGTATTTAATATGTGTTAGATTTGTTTTTCAGCAAGAACAACAAAGGAGGATTTTAGAGACCTTGCCCATTTATGTAAGAATTCTATACAGAAAGTCAAAGGTCATCAGGAATTAACGCTTGCAAGGGATGTTGAGGCCATCAAGAAAACTCTCAATTAGGAACAAATTGTTGAGCAAGGAAAACATGGCCCATTTCTGAGTAGGGCAGATGTTCTGTTGCCATTTGAAACACAGAGGGTTGACATATTTAGTTGCTGCTTTACCTCACTCTTCACCAACAGTGTCTTCCAGGCCTCTCTCCTTAAAGAGAAGGAACTACCAGCCATGCATGTAGATCAGGTCAGGAATTACTTGAGAGTTCAAATCATCCAAGACCAGAAATCGGTACAGGCTGCATCCGAAAGTGCTGAGAGAATTTGTCATAGTGAGGCTACTCTCTGTCATCTTTCACATGTTGAGTAGAGTGGAGAAGATCCTCAGTCACTGAAGGATAGCAAACATTGCACTGGCTTCAATGCAGACTAAAAGAACAACTACAGAAGTGGCAGACTGATTAACCACTCTTTGTTCTCTGGAAAAATCATAGACCAAGTCTCCTTGGAATACATTTCCACAGAAAGTTCCTACAGAAGTTGATTTGGAAAGTCAGCATGGAGTTAACAAAAGTATATCATACTTCACCAATGCAAGTTCCTTCTAGAATAACGTAAGTGAATTTGTGGATAAGTAGACAGCAGTGGATGTTGTTTACCTTTTGGCATTGTTGTCCATAATATTTCTGTTATGGGTTAACCCTGGTCAGCTGCTAAGCACCACACAATCCTTCTTCCCCAGCAGGAGCGGAGAAAGAATATGAGGAACAAAAAAGTGAAAAAACTCATCAGTCAAGATGAACAGCTAAACAAGTGAAGGAAAGAAGTGGATAAACCCCCCCACAAAACAATGGTGCAAAGATCCAAGCTAAATATAAGACAGCAGTGTGCCCTGATAGAAAAGAAGGCCCAACACTTACCTGGTTTGTGTTATCAGCCAGGTTGAGGGAAGCAATTATTCCCCTCCATTCAGCACTTGTAGCAGCTGTCTCATGACTCAGCAAAAGATGGGTCCAGCTGTTTCAAAATGGTGTTGCATAATGGGAGGAAAATACAAGGGGTATAAGTGAAAACAAAAAAGGTTCAGGAAGAATATAAGGAAAGGGTTTTTTCACTGTGAGTGGTGTCATGTGGTGGATCGGGTTGCCCAGAGAAAAACAGTCTTCATTCCTTGGTTTATTTCAAGTTTGGACGGAATAAAGGCCTGACCTGTAGCTGTTCCTGCTTTGACTTGGAAGTTTGACTAGAAACGTGCTGAGATCCTTTCCAATTTAAATTATCTTATGAACCTACAAGCATGGCATATGTTGCATGGTCAAAATTCATTTTTAGGTCTAAATACCAGGCAACCACCTGAAGTAGGGACCTTCCCTTTTGCTATACATGGGTAGAAGTATGCAACATAATGGGAACCAACTTTGTGGGCTTGGCAAGGTAGCATTGCATATTACGATAAGAAAGGAAAGGACAAAGCCAGAGAGCTTTTCAGAACTCTACTGCCAGGAGATACTGTCTCTTGAATGACAAGAAATGATTGACCAACTGATCAGTGTCACTGTTCACTCTCTGAAAAGGTGTTCAGTTCACCTGAAGGTGGGAATGAAGATAATTGTTTTATCATAATATATGTTCATGTGAGTGTGCGTCTGTTTCCTATGATAATGTATGAATTGGGATATGTTAATAAATCTACATCTAATGATAGTTTGTAATGAAATGTGATGTGAGAACAATACAGCACAATGGAGGTGACTTTGGATCCCCATCATTATATTAATTGATGGAATTAGCTATGATTTTTCTTTCTTCATGAGGAAAATGGTTTGCTGAAGAGTGTGGATATGCTACTAGCTAAGCCAAACCTTGTTTCTTCCCAGAAAGGAAGGGAATTCCTTTAGGGAATTCCAAACTGCCAGAACAAATCAACTTTGATACAATTTTATAATGCCTCCTGAGTGCCATTAGATGGCTACAGACTATCTGTATAATTTGATATATGTTTGCAAGATTGTACTGAGGCAAAACAACCTGGCATGATACTCGTTGTAAGTATAAATAAAGCATGTACCTGCTGCACAAAAGCAATTGAACATTCAAATTTAAGACTATTTATCTACATTTATTGCTTCTTTGGTGAGAGCCAATAAAAATGATTTTGTATGTGTGTTTGTATTGCTTTGGTTTTCTGAATCCAGTCATTAAGGATGCATAGCAGTTTGGGTAAAGCCCATCTAATAAAGCAAGGTAGTATAACGTAATTTTCTTTAAATGAGGAAGCCAACTTGGCTTCAACAACCTGATTTTTCAATGTTTTTGTTTTAATCTTTGTGAAACAAAAAAAAAAAAAGAGGAAAAATGTGAGATATGAAATTGAATAAATTACTAATAACTTGTGTTTCATTTCTGAGCTCCTGCTTATTTTTGAATGAAGACAAGCAGCTCTGGGGTGCTGCCATTGCAGCAGGCACTGCTGGAGGCAAGGCTGGTCATCACCCTGGATCAGTTCTCCAGATCACAGGTAACAAAGAAAAGACTGAATATTCATCTTGTTATTGAAGATTCTACTTTGGGGAGGTTTCTCCCTTACCTCCAAAAGCAAAAAAAATGTTGATTTCATTAAGGCGCTTGAGATTTGGAATTTGAACCATTTTACTAGGGAAACTGGAAAATACTAACAGTGAAGTACCAGATATTCTGTATTTTATTTGACCTATTTTTTTTCTTATTTTGAGAGAAAAACAGCTAAACAGGTTTCCCAATGATGGGAATTCTTCATTTCCTTGGAACTGAAGGATGGTATAATTTTTACTTCACAGCAATACTTGCCTGTTAACATTATTAATCCATGAAGTTCTTGCTCTGGATCCCAGGCAGGAGGAACCTATTAGCTATAGCAACTTAAAAACATACATGCAAAAATCAAATCTCTGTGGTATAGACTAAGCGAGCTTGTATTAATTCTTCAAAAACGAAAATGTTGCTTGTTCAGGGTTCAGCATGACAGACTTAAGGACCTGTACTTTGATTTTCCCCCAGACTGCCCAGGCTGGCCAAGAGACCTCTATCAGAGCCAGCCCTGCTATCGCACAAAATTATGGTGCAGGTGCTTAGAGCTCCTTCAGTGCTCAACTAATCTGCCCTGATCCATCTGAGATGAATACAAGGGTGCAGCCCTTTCACTCTGCAAGATCATCCTTTTCAGTGAGATTACTTCAGAGACAGAGGGGGAAATAAGGCAGCCATCAGGCATTCACCTTCCTTTGGCAAACAAAAACCATGGTGACCTCTCCTGTTCTCACATAGGAGAGCACAAAATCACCTACAGTGTCTATTTCCACTTTTTGAATAAAGACGAAGTGTAGTCTGCATCAGATTGTTGTCTGAATCCTTTTCCCTGGTTTTACATGGCTATTCTGTCTGCCTTCAGTAACATTTTTAGAGCTCTGTCTTTACTCTTAACAGGACTGAAGTCTTTTGCAAGGAAAGATGTCAAAATCAACCACTGTCTTGTGGAAGAAATTTCTGCAGAAGAGCATCAGAGGACTAGTTGCTAGTCCTATTTCTTTGGACACATGGGAAAATCAGATGCTTTCTAACTGTGACTAAAAAAACCAAAAGAAAACAATCCAACAAAAAAAAAAAAGAAACCAAATGAAAATACCCACTTATAGTGGATCCCATTATCTCCTCAGCTATGGTTTTGGATGATACAAGAAGAAGCAACTGGTGATGTCAGAAAATCTGTGGATAGTTTACAGAAAGAAGTACCTTCTTCACTACATGTAGTCTGAGAACTGGAAAAGAAAATTCCAGTATTTAAAATGTATTCTAGTTTTATTACCTCTAAATGGATCAATCTATTTTATTGCCAAGTATAATTGTTAAGGCTTATATCTCTTCAGATACTTAAATCAAGTTCATGGTAATAGTTTTGTACAGTGTAGGATTCTGTAGGTTTCAACATCGAGCAGAGAGAAGTTTTATGTGCATGTATCCTTTTTTTTGAAAGTGACATACTTGGTTCCTTGAAATGCAGGAGGTTGGGCTGAGACCCTGAAGAAAAATTACCCTTCAAACTCAGAAGCATTCACATAATCCAAACTTATTTAAATATGACTTGGGAAGTTAGGTGTTTTCCATTATTTACAAAAATCTAGATTTGGAGGTGTTAAGCATAATTCTTGTGGTAAAGCTTATAATGCTTCTTTCATTCACCTTCAGAATTAGAAAAAACCCATACTTAATACATGGACAAAAAATTGAGTTTTCTCAGGGTAGGAAGGGCTAAATATTTCTCTGCCTGTATTGTAATGAAATGATTGCACATCTTTAAAATGCAGCAAAATTAGCTAAAATTCAAAATTTGAGTCTTGGCACTAAATAACCTGAAGACATCCATCAACTTTGTACTTAATTGTTTGGTGTTTCTCTATTGTTTTTATTTTTATGGCAAATGTATTCGTAAATGACATTTCCCCCTTTCTTATTTTCTCGCTATGTTTTTCATACCCTATTTGAGCCAGTGCATTTTGATCTGTCAATGAAATAGTGAGAATACCCTGCACACAGTTGTAGTATTAGCAACGTACAACTGAAGTTAATCTGTGTAACATTTTATGTGCAAAACCTGATAAATTAAGTAAAAACATTTCCTATCCATTTAATATAAAAGCTGCAACTGAATGGGAGATGGAACCATTCACCTTTTATGTTGCAGTGTGATTCTGAAAGAAGCTGGTTTTGCTAATTGACTCAAAGTTTCAAGCTTTAGAAGACCTCTGTTGTTCTTGAATATTCCCTCAAGTAGTCCATGAAAAGCCTAGAAGCTTCAGAGTCCTTGAAATGGCTATCTTCACTTTGGTAGTCCTAATGTGAAAAAGGCCCTATTAGACATTCAGTCATACTATTCTAGTGAAAAGTCAAGTATGTCATGAAAAGTAGCATCTCCTGCAGTTTTTCTTTCCCTCAGAGGATCAGTGAACAAAGGCAAGTGTTTAAATAATATCCCACCTGAGTCCTAATTTCTACTCGAAGGTCAAGGCTTCAGCTTGTAAGTCTTAAGCTTGTCATTGCTTCTAGGAGTTTTCTGCTACTCAGAATTACTATTTGAAGACTGTCTTGTTCATGATCACTTAGCTTATATTCTAGAGGTAAAGCAGAACTCTTTTCTCTTGTCTTTGGTAAGAGATATTGGCAACTGTGTGCCACCTGAGTCAGGCCCATTTCACAAAACAGCTCTTCAGGAAATCTTTGGACACCAACAGCTGTAACAAATCTGGTTGCCCAAGTGCTGGCAGCCTGCTACTTCTTCCATTTCCATGCTAACCATACATATGATAATTCATCAAAAAATGTCTTTCAATTTTGCACTATCATACTCATAGCAATGGAATGATAGGGACTGTGTACTTTCAACTTGTGATATCTTTTTGATTTTCACAATTTTTACATACTGCAGAGAAACATGAGAACTGAGTAAAGTAAATAATAAAATATCCAAGAAGGAAAGTTTTTGCAGCTGTGGTTTGCAGTGGTCTTAAGACATCTTCAAAGACAATTTTTAGGTGATTACTGCAATGAGAATATTACATTGATGTTTGTGATATAGATTGCAGACACTAATTTACAGGAATCGATTATGGGAATTTCCTCTCTGTGTTTAACAAGAATTTACCAGCCAATTTTCTGGATTAAAATTTTGTGATAAGCCTACTGTTCTGTACTGATCTCAAGTGTGAACTTGCTGCTCTCCGTGATTATCAGCAGCCTTTACGATAAGTGTGTTTTAAGTTTAGTATTCTGTGTTATCAGCTCTACTGAATTGACAAATCTGATAGATGTTGTGTCTGTTCTTGCTGCAGCCATAGATAACCACGTATTACTCAAGGGGAGATTGCTCCATCACAACATTTCATTCTGTTTGTTCAGTTTTCTCCAGAAAGGGAGAATTTTCCAATATTTAACTCAGCATATCATGTTCTCAGTTAAAAACGAGTCCAATTCCATGCCATGCTGCAAACTTATTGCAGTATAATCTCTGTTTATTGTTTTCAGTTATTTTGCAAAGTCTGCATGAAACAGCCTTTTTGCTTGCAAAGTGACTGGAAATCTTTACAATATAATGAAGGAAAATTTAAGTTGAATGTTATTGTCAGGTGGAGGTTATTGACTGATGCCTTCAGGTCTGGGATGGAAACTGGCACAGGATTATTGCTTCATCCATCTATCTGGGTGCTCCTTTTCTATCCTGGGAAGGTATCTTACTTCATCCTTGCACTGATCTTCCTGACCACGAAAGCTTCTCTGTAGTGGCAAAAAAGTTGCAGTTAATACATTTGTTCTCTAAATTGAAGTATCTGTTACAAAATGCTGGAATAACCACTAAAGTTTACATATACAGATCGGTGTTTTTACTTTCCTCTGGAAGGAGGATACTTCTCTGCGGGTCTCAGGCTGCAGGGCATGCCTGGGGCCTCTCACTGGGCCTGGGCAGTGGGAGACAGTCTCAAAGGGGGTAGGAGATGTGCACTTGTTGAGGATGCAGCATCATAGAGAAAAAACATAAGAGCATGGAGCATCAAAGGTGAGGAGAAAGAGATTAATGAGACCTTCTCTGAAACTCCAGAGGCTCAAGAGCCCAACTTCCCTGCTGCACTGAAGGAGGGACTTTCAGAGATTTTACCTATCAGGTTTGGAAGTGAAGACTCCCAGAGTGGCTAAAGCTGACTGTGACTTGTGGCACCAGGGGAAGGCTCCTATTCCACCTGAAGATTTGCAGCATGGAATCAAGTCAGAGCTCTGGTAGAAGACAAGGGGCTGGGACCTCTGTCTAATGAAGCATCCAAATCAGGCATGCAGAAGCACCAGGAGGAAGAGGCAAGCGGGAGGAATAGTCTTTGCTGAGATGAATGAAGGACCCCAACTGCCAACTTGACATGTTCCTTGGGTCAGTTTGCTGCTTGTCAGGAGCTCCAGTTCAGGAGAGTTTGAAGAGACTCCCAAGACTTATCCCTGCTGTTGTCCCATGAGGTCACCAGTGATGCTGGCAGGGCACATCTGGAATGTATCAAGCATAGCTATATGGGTCTAGGGGTGATGGTTATGGGCTTGAGGCCCAGATGTTTTTCTTCTTCATCCTGTCAGTGGTCCTGTCCATTTTCTTATTTTGATGCCCCTTGTATTCCTGAGGCTTCATTTGAACTACTGTCTCCTGTTTCACACCTGGACTGTCAAGATGAGATGTCTTTTTGCACCACAGGTGGGTATGTTCGGTTGAGCAGTGTTGGGCTACCAGGCTGACTAAGCTGCCAAAAGATATAGTGTTATCTGAGCTCGGGCATGGCACTACATAGATGAATCTTGCCCTGCAGGAGAGATATCAGCTCATATTTGCAATGAAATGTCTGAGATACACTGCTTGGGTGTCTGCAGCTACACTTTGCTGGATCATATAGATGTATTCTTGCTGAAACCATCAGTTTTATCACAAATCAGTTTTAAGCACAAATACAGCCTGGGCAGAGAATGTTAATTAAGACACCAGCCCTCAATAGAAGGACTTGGGTGTGCTGGTGGATAACAAGCTCAACATGAGCCATCAATGTGCGCTCACAGCCCAGAAAGCCAAATGTGTCCTGGGCTGCATCAAAAGCAGTGTGGCCAGCAGGTCAAAGGTGGTGATTCACCCCTCTACTCTGCTCTAGTGAGACCCCACCTGGAGTGCTGCACCCAGCTCTGGGGTCCTCAGCACAGGAAGGACATTGACCTGTTGGACCAAGTTAAGAGGAAGGTCACAAAGGTGATCAGAGGGATGGAGCACCTGTTCTATGAAGACAGGCTGAGAGAGTTGGGATTGTTCAGCATGGAGAAGAGAAGGCTCTAGATAGACCTTATAGCAGCCTTCCAGTACCTAAAGGGGTCTACAAGAAAGCTGGAGAAGGATGTTTTACAAGGGAATGTAAAACAGGACAAGAGACAATGACTTTAAACTGAAAGAGTGTGGGTTTAGATTAGATATTAGGAAGAAATTCTTTACTGTGAGGGTGGTAAGGCACTGGAACAGGTTGCCCAGAGAAGCTGTGGATGCCCCATCCCTGGAAGTGTTCAAGGCCCAGGGGCGATGGAGCTTGGAACAGCTTGGTCTAGTGGAAGGTATCCCTGTCCATGGTGGGGAGGTTGGAATTAGATGATCTTTAAGATCCCTTCAAACCCAAACCATTCTATGCTTTGAATTCTTTATAGTTTCCAGTTGGACATACTACTTGGGCACAGGCTAAAACTTTCTCTCCATGAGAGAGGTCATGGTTCTTATGTATAATTTTCCAAATTTCCATTTCACTGTCTCAAGTGCTGCTGTTTCTTTTGCTTTTTGGAACATTATATTCAATCAGAACTATGAAATGCTGGTGTGAGAGAAGTTTGCAAGCTAGTGTACAAAGCTCTGTTTCAGCTGTATTCTGTGATTCTGTGTGGGCAAGGAAAACTATTACTGTGAGTGGTGCACCTCAAATGCTGCATTGAATCAGGTGTGCAGAGAAGGAGTGGAATCTCTGTTGTTAGCGATTCCTGGAATACGCCTGAATTGAACCTTAAGCAACCTGATCTAGTTTTTGAAGTTAGCCTCAGAGGAAGGGCTTAAATGACAGTCATAATTCCCTTTCAACCTAAACCCTTTGATTATTCTCTGAAGTACTCATGCCTAAACACGTAGGGCTAAATCCAAAGCAGTTATCTGTACACAGTCATATGCTTTAAAAGATAATGTAGGTGTAGAGAGAATATGTATGACTGAGCATATTTCTTATCAGCTGTCATCACTGCTGAGGGGGAACTGATCAAGGCTGATTAACACAACTCTGTCAGGGTTTTCAAGAGTCTAACTCCCGAAGACAGGAAATAGGAAGCATTGCTGTTTTTCAACAACTACAGGATCTGCTTTTCTTATCAAGTCCTTTTTATTCTTTTACTCTTGGAGTCCATTTCCATTATGAGTTACATAGAAATACAATTTGTAGTCCTTTTTTGCAAGTTCACCCCTTGGTCTTGAAAATATTGTATGTTTAAATGTGCACTTTAATTTTGTTCTATATTTCTCCCAATGCACAAGGGATTTAGTGAATTCAAATGATTAACAAATATTGGCAGTCTGGTCTTTGTTTTTTCAGCTTGCATGCTAAGTATTAGCACTATTCCATTTAAAGTGGTTGAGATAATGATCTCTAGCCTTGTAGCATGTTACTTTATCTAGCCTGAACAGCCTATTTTTCAGTCAGACAGTCAAGTTACATGCTGTGGGAGTTTTTAATGCAGATAAATAATAAAATCGAAACACTGACTGATTAGTTTGTACCTACGGCAAATTTAGCTTAGAAAAAATATTCTCAGATTTAAATGGGTAAGTGCAGATTTTTCATGACATTTCTGCTATAAGTATGTATTAACCAGAAAACAATAGGCTGCATTGACTTCAAAAGGAAATACACATAACCATTTTAAATTGTACACAGACTGAACTGTAAAATCAGTTTGATTTTGTTTTATAAAAAAAAATAAATTAGTTTAATTTTATGTTATATTTGAATGTAATTATTTTATATTTGTAGCTACAGTTCAGTAAAATATTATTTATAGTGAGGCTTTTTCTTTACTGTTCAGAAGATATTATCTTACAGTATGTTCTTCTAGAACCACTCAAAGGTGTTTAAATTATTGGTTCCCTTTCCAACATCAATTTTTCCACAGTAAAAGTAAGGTAGCATTAGGAATTTGTGGTTGAAAAGCCTCCTTCTCTGGAGGTCTCTGTGTTGGATTGGACCTGGCTCCCTGCCAAGTCCCCCAGACTACAGCGAAAAATCTCCTTCTGAAAGGAAAAAAAAAACGAAATAGCAAAGCTATAGCAAAAAATATATATTTGACATATATCACAGTTATATACTGTTAAAATACTATGTACACATAAAAATGGGAACCCCAAACAACCCCAAAGGGAAAGGGAAAGGGAAAAGGGAAAAAGGACAAAAACACAAAAGAGAACCCGAAACAAGTATGTGCAATCAGTAAAGAACTAGCAAAATGAAATCTCAATACTTCCCTTGAGAAAGCAGAATGGCACCAGACGCAGCCGTCTCCCTCCGCTTCCCGGACCAACAGAAAACAACAGGCCTGACCAGGCCTCAGCCCACACGAACAAAGACTGGCCGCAGGGAACCTGTCACCTTCAGACTTCACTGGAAGAGAAGAGGGCAGAGCCTTCTCTCTGTTTCGTATTTATACCTCTGCTTACATAAAGAATAGCATGGAATACTGGGAACATAGGGTACTTCCCTGGTTACAAGCTGGCCGCCAAGGAAGCTTAGAATCAAACCATTACAGTCTCTAGTCCAACCTCCTGCTCAGAGACTCCTACTACCATCAGCACTACTTTGGGTTAGTTGTGGCACTGTCCTGTTATCTCAAAAACTGCTACAAATGGAGAAGAATGTGTCTATACATACAACAGTATAATTTTTCAAAGTTTAGATTTGCACTTCAAATTCTAAAACTACTACAGTTATAGAGAGAGAATTACTGTAAGAGAGTAGAAAATGGACTCTTTTTAGTAAATTCTGTTTTAATTTTAGAAAGTTTTACAGATTTGATGATGGTCTTCTAACAAATTGTTCAGGATCTGTTCTAAACCCTTTTGAAATCAGCAAGCATCAGGGAAAACGAGCAGATCTAAATGCAGTCAGAGCCACCTGCCTTAGGATCAGCAGAAATTTTACATACAGGCACTTTTCTATCACAGAGTGCTGATGCATTGAAGGTGAAACACTCTGTGGAAATGTGGCAACACTGATAAAGTTTTCAAAGAATATTAAATATCTTTCTGCCTTCTTTCTGGCCGGTTTGGCTACCAGCCTCTTCACTCCTCAGTAGGTCACCCACAGGCTGCAATAATGCAAGGTTTCCAGGTTCCCTTTGGAACTGAAATGCCATGAAGCAGTGTTTCACTTCCATTAGATGTTCTTTTAGCCTCTTGGAATTTTGTCCTCTTTGCTGGACGGATTTATTTCAAGGTTTGCAGGCAAGCAGCAATTGCTCTCTAGATCAGGCCTTGATCAGAACTGCTTTGGGCAAATCTACTCTACAACACATGTAAAATCAATAAAAAGGGTGAGAGGAGCTGCTTTCTTGTAGTTTGTGGTGTTCTGCCTCTTCTCAGGCATGAAATAAGTACTGTAAAAATTGTGCAAGATCAGATGCAGAATGAACCTTGAGTATACTAGACTGGGCAGGGTATAGGTGCTATTTTAGACAGAGCATTATTCTAAGCCTTTGAAACAGGAGACATTTTTGAATATAAAGAAAAAGTGTGTTTTTTAAGTATGTTATTTAGTTAGTAAAAAAGAAGTAAAGCAATTTATGAGAGTCTGTAATATTTCAGTGTGTCTACAGTACTTATTATGTGTGCTTTCTTTCTTGTCTTACCAATGAGAAGAAAGGTTCATGACGGAAATCTCATTACATATTATTCAACTTCTACAGTTTTAATATTCAAACATCTCTGCAGTGACTTGATTTATGTAAAGAACTGGTCTTAAAAGTATTGCTTATTCTTAGGGAACAGTTTTTCTTAGTGTCTATTGTATCTCCTGACTTCCAACTCTTTTCTCTCAATATTACTCTAAATTTTGTAGCATCCATTCTTTATATGTATTTATGTTATTACTACCTAATCATATATTTTCTCTGCTTAAATAATAGTAGTTGTTGGAGAATAATCAACTGTTATCATCTCTTGCTAAACCAGAAAACATTAACAAGAGAATGTGGACAATGGTTCAGAAATCACCCCTTTTACTCCACCGCAAATGGGGAAATAGTAAGTACATTGAATCAATACAAGTGAAGTTTTTGCAATGGAAGGGAAAAAAGCTTGTTTTGGTAGTAAGATGAGAAAGATGCATGACAAAAAATTGTATGACAGCCTGTTATCAGCACATCAACACTTGCAAAATGGTTTCTTGTATTAGGACAATGTAATTTTCTTGGACAAACTTACTCTTGGTGGTATATGTAGATGTAACTTTTCTGGTTTAATTAAAAGCTGGTTTCTTTTAAGTCTTTGGATACTTGCTTGAAAAATTTCCATTTATCCCCAGATCTCCCTTTCACATCAGATTTATTTGCAAATTGTCATATTATCTAAAAAAGTTTACAGGGAAACATCACACTGGAAAGAAACAGAGAACCTGTGACTGCAGTTACAGGCAGAGATATGGGTTCTTACTGACATCAAAAGGACTATAATGGCACTCTGAAGGTGCCAGCATAGGTTTATGAAGGTGAAATAGTGTCTGACAGCCTAACGCAATTTGAAGACTGGCTTGGCAGATGAGGGGAGAGCAGTGGATGTTGTTTAGAAAGTTTAGAAAGGCTTTCAACATTGCCTCCTATAACATCCCTCTTGGACAAGCTGATGAAGTATAAGGGTAGACGATCGCATAGGGATTGAAAACTTCCTGAACTGCTGTGCTCAGACTGTTGTCAGCAGGAGCACGAAGCCCACGTGGAGGCCAGCCACTAGTGGTGTGCCTCAGGGGCCAGTACTGGGTCTGATCATGCTACCACCATGAATGACCTGGACATGGGGAGTGCACTCTCAGCACATTGATGGATAATGCAGAACCAGGCCAGGGAGGTTAGTGGTTAGCTAACAAGCTGAATGTGTTGCCCTTTACAGGCAGCCTAATAGGATGGATCATATAGCCAGAAGGAGTCTCATGAAGCTTAGCAAAGGAGAATGCTGAGTCCTGCACATGGCGAGGAATAGCCTCATGAAGTTTAACAGCAGGAAATGCAAAGTCTTGGACAGCAGGAGAAACAACCCTATGCACCAGCATAAGCTCAGGGCCAAGTGGCTGGTGAGCAGCTCTGCAGAAAAAGGCCTGGGGGTCCTGATGGAGAAGAAGTTTAAAATGAGCCAACAGTGTGCCCCATGTCACACAGGCTATATTAAGAAAGCTGTTTCCAGCAGGTTAAGGAAGGTAATCCAGTAAGACAGATCACAGAATCACAGAATAAGCTGATTTGGAAGGGACTCACAAGGATCATTGAATCCAACCATTAGCAACTGCACAGGACCATCCTGTCACAGGGTATCTATCGTATTGGTTAGGTTTGGTTGACAGAAAAGCAGACACACACACACACACACAGAGTTGAGACAAGAGTTGTCTGCTGTGTCAGTGCAGCAGCATCCTTTATTGAGGCAGCTAACCCACATTTTCCCACACACTTTCTGTAAATATAATCTCCACAAAACAGCAAAGCACTAACACCTGCACCACGAACACAGCCAATATCCCTGTCCTTGCACATTCCATCCTGCTTATCATCTTTCTAGTTAACTCCCAGCTTCTCAAGGTTGCTCTGTTCATGGGAATGGTTAATTAGCTTTTCTGCTCTCATGGGAAGGGTCTTATACCATCCAACATATTACGTTCGTCAACTTCTAGGGGCTTAGCAGGCCCGCCGCTTCTCCCTTCACCATCCACAAGAGTAACAACATGTGCCTCAGAGTATCCGGTATGCTGTGCCTGGTTTTGGGCTCCTCAGTGCAAGAAGGGCATGGACATACTATAGTACACCCAGCAAAGGGTCACAAAGATGATTCAGGAATTGGAGCATGTTTTATCATAACAACAAAATAGTATCTGATTTACATAATATTTCTTTTATTTGTTTCTTTTGCTTTTATGTATTGGTTTTGTTTATTATTTATTTTCTATCTGTTTATTTTCTTTCTAATTTCATTTGCAAAATAAATTTTAAGATGTAAAATAGTAATATATCGAACCAAAGCAAGAGGCATAAGTAGAAATAACAATGATTTTGTTTTTACCTTTGTTCTTTTGAGAGCTAGTTTGGCTGAGGAGTGTGATATTACCTCTTTTTTCATTTAAAAAAATGGTGAAAAATTTCAATGTTTTGAAAAATGAAGAGGGTTGGTATGCCTTCAGAACTACCATCACATAATTTGTAAAATCTGAAATGTATGACACAGCATTTTATTTTAGAGTGAGCTGTTATTACATGAAGATTGAGCACACAATAAAATAATTATGAAAATGAATATTTCATTTTTGTGATATATAGTTTAAGAATAACTTAAAATCATATAAATATATTGCTTTCTTTGAATGCCTGTGTTGGAAAAGTATTTCAGTGAAAGATGGGGTAGAGTTAGGAAAATGAGAGGTGTGGCAAACTCTTAAATGTACTTTCCACACTAAGCAAATAAAATCCAAGTTTGTTGTGCCCTAAAGCCAAATGTCAAGCTTTATCTTTTCCCTCAGATGGCAGCTAAAAAGGTACCACAGAGTTTTAAGACACAGGATCCTACAGGCACAGCTCAAGCTTATCAAAAGAGAATCTTTGTCCTCCTCTGTCTCACCTCAGATAAACAAATAAAGTGAATCCTAAGGTAAGTGTCCTTAGTGTTGCTTCTGGTAATACTCACTGTAGTAGGGTCACACTCTACTGATAATGTTTGAATTAAAGGTTCCAAACATAAACGATTTACAAACTGTACGAAGAACCTTGTCCTAAAGAAACAACATGTTTTGCTCGTTTGTAATGAATTGCTGCAGACTGGCCCCTTTACAGCCGAATGTTTACACGAAGAATGAAGCAAAATTAAAGTGCCATCCAAGTTCTCTTCATTATGTACTAGAAAAACATGTCTTGGTATTTGAGTACCCTACTGTGGTACAAGATTCGAAGTTTGCTTCTTTTGCATAATAAGCATGCAAAAAATAGATTAAACACTTGCTTTTCTGGAAATAGAAAGCCTCATAATATCTGAGACTTGTCTTCTCTCCCTCTTTGTGTGCCTGTGGATTTGGCTGGCTGCTCACTTTAAAGTCTGCGGAGAAATTGCCTGCGTTTTATGGTGACAGTAGGAAGCAGCCGGTGGATGCAATTGTGTTTCCACCTTCATTTGCTCAAGCACCACTCCTGGATACAGGATACAGGATACAAAAGGAGCTGGAAGGAAAGAAGGGATCCTCTCTGAGAGCCCCAGCAAGTCACAATAGTGTCAGTATTTGGAAACTGCAGTTGAGCTGTGACGTGCCAGCATTTTGAACTCAGTTCCTCTGATTGTACATTATTTGTGTCTTCTCAGTTTTCTAGTTTCATGTCAGTCATTATGAATTTGGTTTTGAGTGAATTGATGCCAGATAGTCAGGCCTCGGGAAAGTAAGAAAGACCCTGTAGGTCTGTGTTTGATTATGCCTCATCTAAGTGCTAAAATATTAGCTGAATCGGTTCAGATGTGTTAGGCACAAATGGAGCACAGTGAGAAAAAAAAAAGAATCAAAAATACCAATGACAGATTGAAAGGGATCAGAAACACCTCAAGAGGATGAGTTTGTGTAAAAGAGGCAGCAAAGCTCTCTGTCTTAGGCTGTTACTGACTTACTTGTGCAAAACAATGCCTTATACGTTCTTAATTTTCTAGGAAGGTGCTATTTATATTACTGGTATCTCCTATAATCAGCTGACCAGAAGAAGCCTATGGTTGCTGTCTGAACCTGTCTCATTTTTTCAAGTTTCTTTTAGCCTGGTCCCTTTCATTTTCCTGGAGGAAATTACTGAAGCTTGTTGTGCTTCACTTTGTAGGTACTGTCTGTTCTGTGCTACTTTTTCACATATATCCCGGAGGTGATGAAGTGAAAGGAGCCTCAAAGGGGTGAGAAGATGGAGATCTCTGCATGAAAGTAGAAGCTGTTGCAGAATATGTTGAAGTATTGCTTATTTAGTGTATAAATGAAATTCATAAAACTGTCTTCACCCATATACCACTTTTTCATATAACATGATCTGTTGGTTGACTGGGATAGTCTAGTTTAATTAGTACTTCCATAAGAGATTTTCCCCACCTGAGAATTTACTCTTAAAACCCCCAAAAAATCCTTCACATTTAATTGTGCATCCAGTTGACTTTCTCCTTATACCTAAGTTAATAATTTGTTTGAATAATTTATGTTTTGGAATAAGCTTATTCCTACACACAGAGACTTTATCAAAGTACGACGTGTATTTGTGTTAATGGGATGATTTACTGGTAGAATTTTCTGTCCAGTGCCAGAGTTCTCTGTCTCCAGTAATTATTTCTGTCATCACATGCTTTACTTATTTATTTTTTGGCTGACCTTTTGTAGGCATCATCTTTTGTTATTAAGTGTTAGTCAGGAAAATTGTGACTTGTAAACTGCACACACTGTCAGTACTTACAAGCCATGAGCTGTTGCTGAAAACCAGAGAAAACACGAAAGAATGGCCTTGTTAGTAAGGCTTTTGTACAGGACTCAGAAAAACCTGTTTTACTTTGTGGCTTTGACACACACTTCTTATGTGGTCTCTGAAGAATTGTGTAGGTTCAGAATCCAAGCTGTGTAAACATGATAATGATAATTCCTCCACTTTGTATTTACCTCACTCTAGCATTACAACCTTTTCAGAAAATGTTATAAGTTTTACTACATTTGCACAATGCAGAACAGTGATCTGTGGGCTCCTTTGGGTCCACAGTAACACAAAGAATAGCATTAGAAGCAACAAATCATCCCTATGTTCAGTGGAAAACAATAAGTGGGTCTGCTGTGATTTATTCTGTAGGTATGGTATCGGTGTCTTGTAGAGTTGTACACAGCAGCCATTTCTAATTTCCTGCCATTTATCCAGAGATGGCTGTAAGAACCAAAGAAAGAAAGTGAAGAAAACTTTTCTTCATCAGATTCAACCACCCATGAATATTGGTGTAATAGATCTGTATCTGAACTGGCAACCCTTTCTTAACTCTTCATCAGGGACAACATGCTGTCTCCTGGATCAGAATAATGCTGTATGTGGATGAGTGGAAGGCTGAAACAAGTCCCTGGTGCACCATTTTGAAGAGAGTGCTTACAAGGTTTACATGCATTTAATGAAAATTACGTCCAGTGTCAGAAACTCAAGTTGCAAGAATTATCAGGTTTATTAAGAATTACATAGAATTACTCCAGAAAGGAAGAGATCTAATACCAAACTGTATTAATTCCACCTGAAGCTTCAAACTGAAACTGAATCACGTACTATATATTTTGTTTCCTTAGTAAACATGAATAAAATTGTATTTGTGTTGCTAGGAACACAGGGCTTTACACCCAAAATGTAATTCCTGACCTTCCAGGGAAAGGTCTCAAAATTCAAAGAGGAAACAAACCAAATCATTTCACCTTTAAATTACATTGAAATATTTAATTTGACTGGTCACATAATCTGTATCGTAACACTGTCAAGTGCTAACTTCCAGAAAAGTAATAAAAACACTGGACAGTTATATTAACCCCTATTCTCCCTACTATTGGGTAGATTATCCTTTCCTGATCCCTGAGGCTGAACAGATAGCATCTGACATGAAGTAAGTTCTCTGCATCCTTTATTTGGATTTACAAATACTGGTAATGGTCCTGGGGATTCGGCCGAGTTTCTCCAGAAAGTGAGAACTCATACTGTTCTCCCTGACTCTGAAGAAATCCCCATGGCAGTTTCTTTAGCAGATCATTCAAGGAACTTGTGTGGAGAAATGTATTACACACACAGGCTGACAACTGAGAAGTTTCACACACAAATCAATTTTGACAAGAGCGGACCAGAAATAAATGCTCAGGTTAGTTTAATATTCCACTCTGGCAGCCCACATGGAGAGCTGATAGCCACCTGCCTGGTTTGGACTATCATAAAGTGTCAAACAATTTTCAAAATTTGGTAGCACTTAGTTCAACTGCAATCACTGACAAGACAGGGTCTGAGCCCTGGTGATTCCTGAAGGGGATTCTCCACACTAAGTTACAGTAGAATGAAGGCTGAGGCACTTTTAAATCTGATTTAAAACTTGCAACTCTTAGTGATGCAATATCCAAGACTTCATGTTGTCCTACTTGAAGATCATTAGGAAAGCTACCACTTACTCTCTATTTCTTGACTCTCTTAAGAGAGTTCATGGTCTAGCAAAACCATTTGACTCATATGAGATTATAATTTTTGAAGGTTTTTTTTCCATTTTTAATACTTTTTTTCACTGAAGGAAATGGTAGGGCGAAAGCAAAAGAGTAGCTGATGCAATTTGTCAAATCATGCATGGATAGCGCTGGAGTTCCTCTGATTCTTTGTGAGGTCCTCTGAAGGACAAATGTTCACTAGAGAAATCTAGGGGAGAAATCTAGGTTGAGAAATCTTCTGGCATCTGTAGCAGGAGACAGGAGACTGAGCAAGGAGTGACAAAGGACAAGAATTAAAGGCAGCAACCTGAACTTTGGAATCACATACTTGCATTGGCAAGATCTGTAGCAGCCCCAGCATCAAAAAGAACACCTACTGAACCAACATGAGGAGTCATCTTGCATAGTTTCTCATTTCATGGCCATGTGGGCTTTGAGACAGAGAAAGAGGTTTTCAAGGAAGCTTCGGAAGTAGTATAAACAAAAACAAAAGTTATTAGGTTTTATGCTTTCTTCATCCATGTTTCTTCATTCTTTATTTTTATTATTTCCTGTGTTATTGCAGTCCTCCTGTTGCTCCCTGATAAGCTGCTTTTGTGAGTCCTCTTTTTCCAACTCCATCCATCCTTACCTGTCCTGAGCTCTGGCAATCCTATGTGCTATTCCAGTTAACACCAGCTTACTGCTTACAATGGGTCCTGTACTCAGAACCATTCCCCCAATCCCTCCCACTACCCCATCTTGCATGTCTCCCCATCACTCATTTATCCTGCTGTACATGGTGCTTGACTGAGGCTTGCAATGGGTGAGATTATAGGTAGCAGTGAAAACCAAGACTGCCTGGAGAACAGAAATTCTATTTGAGGTGCACCCCTCCGTGATTCTTTCCTAATCCTAGAAAGGTTGCCATCAAGCTGGGGGGCGATGGCTGTGCTGGGAGATGCAGGGTGCTGTACCAATAACTTGCATGTGCTGGAATCAGAGAGACTTTCATTGGAAATGATGCACTTCAGTGCAACTGTAAGTGCTATTACTAAGAGCACCAAAACTAATTTTGCTGAAGTGACCCTTTGTTAAAGGGTGGGAAAAACCATCTGGGACTTTTTCCCAGCTGTGTGAGTAGATTCTTCCTCCCCACTCCCTGGCCAGCTTAATCTCCGGTTTCAAACAATTCAGTTCATAAAGATAATGCTGTGTAAAGTTTCTGCAGTTACTCTTCTATTTAATGAAAACAAATTTCAAGGCAAATGGATTGAAACCCTTCAGGCTGCTCTACCTCTAGGTCCTACTAAATTTTCTTTCTTTCAAGCCTCTCAAAGACCACGCATGACAATAACGACCCAAAAGACTAGTAGTTGTTTACAGCATATTTGATTCAAGAATAGAATACTTAAATATTCAAAATTAGTTCAATTTTTATTTTAAGCTTTATTACATTTTGTTTCTTTGCTTTCAGGGTATGTTGTCTTTTCAAAAGATTACAGTCCAAGTGAGAAGTAAAAAAGAATTTATCAGATGCATATGATGAAAGTAAGACAATACAACTCAACCACTTTATTATATAAATTATCATCAGCAGAGTAGGTGGAAAATGTTCATTTCAAACAAATAACTCTCTCAATAAATAGTCATTATTTCTGATCTCTAAGAATTTTTCTTATATGGTTTTACTGTAAGGGAGAAAACACAGCAATTTTATTTGTTTAAAAAAACCCTCTTTGTGTGCATGAAAAATAGGGAACTACAAGGATTATTTATATTGGGCCACAATGCAAATTTAGCCGAGGAATTGCAGGGTGCAATGGAGAGCATCTATTTGTTTGGGGGTTTTTTTGGTATGTGCTATGCTCCTTCAGAAAGCAAGTAAGTGGCTCAGACCCTCCAAGGCAGATTGTCCTTTCTCTTGGAAGTAGTTGAGACTGTTTCTGGAGGGCTCGTGGAGCCCACAGACTGGAGGTAGAGGCAAAGAACCTGAGCCTGCATTTCACAGGGAGACTACTAGGAGGAACAGGGAGCAGACAAAACTCACACTTGAGATATGACGGTGAAAACCCAAAGGCTAAAGAGGATGGTGCAGTTTTCTGCAGAGCAGAAAGTTCTTGGTTACACTGAAAGTAAGACTACAATAGATAGCAGGAAAAGTGGTTTATGAGTTTTTAAAATTTCTAGTTTGCTCATTTTTGTAATTTATGGGTTCTTTTTACGACCTTTTACTTTCTCTGCTGAGAAAATAAAGTATTCTACACTCTTAGATTCAAATTAAAACCTGCATTCCTTACTTTTTTTTTTACCTCTTTTTTCTCATTTTAAAACATGCCATTCTTACAAAAGTTCATTTTAAGCTCATTACTGAAATAATCTCAAAACTGTATTTGTTTCAGAGTACTTTTATAGATGACAAGAGCACTAGCATACGACTATCTCTGTTACTTATTCTTCAAATAACACAAGTGTAAATAGAATGCATTCAGAAAACATATAATAGAACATATATAAAAAGCCAAAATTGTTAATAAATGACCAATGCATTAAAAAACCCAACCAATTTAAAATTCTTGCTGATTTTTTGTATTTCAGTCAGCTGAGTTATTATAAGGCACATTCTAATTTTCCAGCTCTAGATGCCTGATTGATCAAGAGGTGTGGGTTCCGCAGTCTCTCCAACATGTTATAGGTCTCTGGTATTTTAACTCACTGATATAGTAAAATAATATTACTTTAAGCGTTTTATTGCTCTTACTTATTGTTAGGATTAATGTCAAACTGCAAGTGGCTTTGCATCCTGTGTTGGGTTTCCGAATGCGTTTATGTCCATACAATTTCCATTTGCTAGCCCTGGCAGGTAATGTTGATTGGCATTGGCAAGATAGAAAGTCTTCCATTTGTAGTAAACTGCAGAGATGTTAAAGATCAAATTAGTGTAGCTTAATAAAGCAGATGGGAACTTGCAGTCAGGTCCAAACATGCCATCGTAGTATTGGCTGTGATTCTGTATCAATGACTCTCAGAAGATTCAGACATTCAGCATCAGAGATTTGAGGCTTTCAGCCAACAGTTGGAGTTGTTATTCCAGCTTTCCATTCTCTTGTGCACAATTCGTTCACTCAGCTATGCTTGATCCTGCAGTTCTTCCTTCCTAAGGAGTCCTCCTGCCTCCCCTCAGCTTGTTCTCTCTCATCATTGGCACAAGAGCTGCTTGTTTTTTCTCAGTGAAAGGAGTTTTATATCTTCGGTATTTTGTTTGAATGGACTTTTTCTGACCTGCAAGTTGCCTTAGCTTGGTGCAACTTGTTGACGCTTGGACAAGCATTTCTCTGCCCTATCCCAAGGCACTAGGAACAGAAAAACAAAGTGACTTTCTTTGCATTATAAAGTTTTATGTTTTAAAACATCTGTTTGTGGATAAATAATTATTAGGCAACAGCTAAGAAAATAATTCCCAGCAAGACAGACAGGAGGAAACAGACTATTCTATTGATGCTTGAAATCTATTAAAAGGAACTATTGACAAAATAAGATTCTTCTTAAGCATTGTCCGTAACAGTGTCTTCTGCTGGCTCCTGGTGATACTAAAAGTTCTGGAACACCATGCTAAAAAGGATTCTTACAGTACTTGTGATCTGAAATGGTTACAGACCAATTGTAGCAAAAATTTATTATAGATGTAGAAGAAAACATACCTGATAAACATGCCATCAGTTAGAAAATCCTCAATAAACATTTATACATTTACCATATGTCTCCATGTGACAAGAAAACCCAGATTCAAATAAAAAATCTATATATGTATTTATTATTTTTGTAATGTATGTGTTTATACAGACATATATTCAATATGCACAGCATTTGAAGATTAGGTGTTTTTAACTGGTCAAACTGGACAAATTCAAATAAGCCAAGGACCATCTAAAAACTGTATAGCCTTCAGATTAAGTGAAACATTTTCTGATGTAAGACTTCCAGAATGCGTATCCAGAATGAGTATTACAAGTATTCCCAAATGAGCAAACCTGAGTATGTGGTGTACTCCTCTCTATTTGGTGCTATGTATCTGTGTTTTGGGTTGCACAGAGGTGGTTGTGACTGGGGTGAGAGAGATGGTACTAGATTAAACAAAATCCTTTTAGTCATTATCCTCGTGTGGTATTTTTAGAAAGAAATCACACTCATTTGGTATGTGACATGCACAGGAGCACACATTCATAATGCCACAGATTCCTTGCAGTCAAAGTGCTAAGGTGACTGTCATGACTGGACTTCCAGTTATAACAAACCTGGCTGTCCTTGATGAACTTCTGCACATCTTTTAATACTGCCTCAAGAAAGTCCTCTGCAGTTGTCTCCTATGATTAATGAATGTACATAAATAAGTTCTGCAGGTATGCTGGTTTTTACGGGGAATTCTAATTAGTCAGAATAAAAGGTTCCTCTATTAGGTGCACACAATTATTCTACACTCCAATTTTTCTGCCAGAAAAATCTACCTTTATCGACAGAAGTGACTACCATAGCAGCAGAGTCTGTTAAACTTATTACAATCCGTCCTAAGATAAACACATGAAATACTATTTTTTTCCTACATAAATTGCTATTTCCAGAATCCATGTTTTGCAGAAGATCCCTAGTTAATAAGGTTCTGTTTAATCAGGTCTTTAAGGATCACTGTTCTTGCTTTCATCCAGAAGAACCTGTTACTGCTGCTGCTGGGAATAAACACTAGCAGTGATGCTGTGTTTGTTCTTTACTCCCTCTCTGTCTTAGTCAAAGAAGAGGTGTTATCATTCACTGGAAGAGTGTAACTTCATTTTTCTTTACTGTAGAGTGATGATAAAACTCATTGAGACAATACTTCTGGTAGTTCTCTAACTCACAGAAGCTCTTAATTTTGAAAATTCCTCTCTCTCAAAATTCCCATTAGAAATAAACAGGTCAAGAATAGGAAGGATGCAACTCAGATACAGGATTTTTTAAAAATATTTTTTCCTTTCAGAGAAATTCAGAGAATCTTGAAACTCAATCTTTTCTGCCAGCATACAGCAGTTATGCGTGTTTACTCATTGTGACTTGTGTTTCCCATCTGCTGGAAATAATTTTCTTTAGATTGTTTAGTTTACCCTCAAAAAGATATACCATCTTGTATTTAGTTGTAGTTACCTAAAGTCCTCCTAATCCTATGAGTTGAGGCTATGGCTCCCATTCACCATTCCAGGTCCCACCTCTTCCTCTTTGGTGGGAATGTCTTATATGCAGGATACTTCTTTCTTTCTGGCAGGAGGCTACCCTCAGGAGAAAGGGAATAGCTGTCCTCCCAGCACAGCACCTTTTGCCTGAGGGACAGAGGAATCCCTGTGTTGCTTTGTTTGGTGCCATTTCAGATAGCCTTCTTTGATATTCAAAGAGTCCAGATGGTGCTGCATGAGCTGGGATCCTGATGTTGCAGACATGTCTTCTTAGGTTACTGAGGTCAACCCATCTTCCCTCACTGCCCTCTGTGGCCAACAGTATTTGACTGCCCTGGAGAAACAAAGCTGAGCAGATTTAGCTGCTGAGCAAGTCTGGTGATCGCAGATGTCACATACAGAAGTCCCTGCTTTAGCTTTTCATGGAGAAGGGCCAGTTTTCATGTGCCTCTGCTTATTCTAACCACCGGTTTAAAGTCATACTTCAACAAATAAAGATTAGAAGATATAGGTCAAATCACTGTAGAAAATCAACACAGTCCTTAAAATCTAGCAGTAGAATTTACTTAATAATGGGGAATTCATGTTTTCCTCACTGAACTGGAGAAGTTATATTTCTCTGAAAGGCAGTGTGTCTCAAAGATACATGAGCCTTATTTCCAATAGCTGCTTGAAAGCCCAAGAAATCCTGAGATCATGAGAAATAGTAAAAGCCTACTTGTCAGTGCAAATCCCATCAGTTGCAGTTTGTTTTTCCTATAATCTTGGATGCAAAAGTGATCAGAAGGCTCACAAGCCCCTATTTTCCATAACACTATCACCTAAAGCCTTCTCCAGTCTTGTGCCACATAGAGTTTAAATGGCAAGAAGTAATTTTAGCAAGATTCATCAGCAAAATTCAAGTCCTCTGTGCTTTGAAGATCAAAAGACTGTCACAGATATGATCATTCCCATTTATTATGTTATCACATTCTCCATTTTCACCTCTGAATGATGTCAAATTCTAGCCTTGATAACTTCAGCTTCAGCATTTATGATTTTTATTTCATACCTTTCAATCCTGAGACCTTCAAATCTAACTAGCTGCATCACTTTTATCTGCTCACTAATAACTCTCTGGCTGACATGTTGTGAAGCTTGAAACCACTCCCATGGACTTTAAAGGTCGATCACTCATATAGGGGTGTTGATGAATATAAGTTTTGTCTGCAAAATTTAAAAGCGAAATCTTTTCAGGATCAACGTTACCACCAGCCCTTTTAATATTTTTCATCCCCAGAACTGAACTCATAAACTTGTCAGCCCATTATGAATATTGAAATAAACAAATACAAATGAGACCATCTGATAAAGCACTCTATTCTCCCCTCCCCACACCCAGCATGTGAATACTGCTGTATTAAAACCTAGCATTTCGCTCATGGTAGAGGCACACTGCTGATGTGAAAGATCACCTAAATGGAATAAATGTAAATGAACATTTTCTCAGCCAGATATTAAATGTGCTATGTGTGCAACTGATTCTTGGCCATGTGTGAGACAAATATAAATACCATTAATCAGCTTTGGAGTAGAATTTTTCCTTTGCCTCTTAGTCCTTTGCTTCTTTTTAACAGCTAAAAAGGCAGGAGAAAGGAGCAAAACTAGTCTCAATTGCTGATGAACTGTAATACTACAAAGCATCAGGGAAAGAGTCTGTTGTGGTGGAATGAAACAGTTTTCCCCCCTAGAGGTACAAAAGTGGTAACCCCCAGGGGGGTGGTGACCCTTGGGGTTTGACCCAATCAGCGCTCCTGTGAAATATAAACATTATCATACTTAGACCAAAAGAGAAGAGTTGTTGTTGTTGGAGAAGTAGCCATGTTGTGAGCCACGAGGCAGGGGCAGGAGCCCCTTGGGGGCTCTGTCCCCCCTCCCCCCCGCCCCGGTTGAGGGCCGCAGGGACTCGGAACAGTGTTAAAACTGGACTGAGTATCTGCAGCTGAAAGCTGGGGGAAGCTTCTGCATCGGGAGCAGCAAAGGGAGCAGCGGCAAACAGCACTGACCGAGAAGCGGTGGCAGAGAGCCAGCAGTAGATAAGAAGCAGCAAACAAGCAGCAGAAGCTGGCATGCAGCCGAGCAGAGAGACACAGAGTTGTCTGAAGGATGAGAGAGCAGCAGAGAGCAGGACTAAGCCACTACAGAGAGAGAGTTTTTGGGGTAAGGACTGCACCAAAACTCCCCAAACTCCCTGGAGATCCCTCCGAGAGAGAGGAGGATGATGGACTCTTACTTGAAAGTATCTTGGAGTGCAGTATGCACTGCAGAGAGGAGCTAAGAAGCTCAGGCGTCCTGAGAGCTGAACCAGGACGGCCAAAGGAATGTGTGTGTGTGGGGGTGACCTTGGCCCCCCCTGCTGTACTGCCAAGCTGGCAGTCTTGAGTCAGAGCATGGGAGCTCTGCAAAGGGGGTTTGAATCCCCTGAAGATAAGGACCGTCGCGAAGACCCCTGTGCTTTGCGATATGACGTGGTGATGTGACCTTTGTCCTGGTGAACACAGCCCACGGAAGATAAGACCCTTTGCCTGCGTCGAAGGGCCGAGGGGCTTGGAGACCCCCTTGTGTGTACTGACAGAGATCCAGCTACAACTGCTGCATGGAAGAGAGAGAGAAACTGCTGCCCTAGGGACTGCTGCTCTAAGAGTGGAAAGGGTCTTTTCCTTCTTCCCTCCTGGGCTTTTATTTGGAAGGGAGAAGAGATCTGATCCATTGTAAATACTGTATGTCATGGTAGAGATAGTTAAGATTGTGTGTGTGATGTATTATAGTATTTATTTATTTGTACAGTGTATTGTAATATATTCCCTTCCCCCCATTTTGAGTCTTGTGTGGTGTCTGGAAAACCCATCTCACACTGGGTTGAGATGTGGGACGGGGGCTAGGACTCAAGGATTGTATTTTGGGGCTCTCAAACCATGACAGAGTCCTGGTGTCTCAGCACTCAAAAAATTAACAAGGGCTACTTTTGACAGCAACATAAAACACCACATTTTTCTCAGTAAATTAACCACAGTAAGTGAAATGATGGCTGAAGACTGCATCTGTGGGAGAAAAAAATGACACTTTCCTCAGGCCTAGACAACACAGTTTAGACAAGCATGCAAGTTGCCTGCTGGGTTATTGCTTCACAGCCTGTGTGGGTGGTGTGTTGCTTCTCTAGATGAGTTAACTCTGTGCTGTTGTAAAAATGGTCATTGACTTGAACTGCATTTAGTTACTTTCAAAATACACATGCCAGACACACAAAATAAGGGAGCTGTGAATGCTAATAATGCTATCATGTACAGTGCTGAATTCCCAGGAGCATTTGGAAAGATTCTTAAAGTTCTTTGAAGGAGCAAAGACAGGTGAAGATGTAGGCAGCAACATTATTGCACTTGTGGGAATCTGTTGTCTTGTTGAACACTGTCTCGTGGTGCAGAAAAGGCTACAGCTGTGGAGCCTATATTTCTTCATTGGCAGTGTGGTGGGACCTTAGCTCATGTTGAATGCTTTTGCTGGGCTGCCCAGGCTGTCCTGGTAAAAATTAGCATGGTAGAACTGCTAATAGCTCTTATACTTACACAGGAAAATGTCTCACGATACCCTCACGTCCTTACATGTGCCTCTGCCAACTAATTTTTAGCTAATTTAGTTGAAAAACAAATCAAGAAAAGATTAAATAAGGAGATTCTCTTGTGACATCAAATTCCTGTCCACAAAATATTGCTTCCTTAAGTGCAGTTTGAAACCAAATGTAAGCATTTGTAAATGAAGCAGCTAATTAACTGCTCCAGTGGAGGATAATAGGTGGAAGCAATCAGAGATTTAAGCAAAGAAAAAGACAATGTATTAAGAATGTATCAGTATTTCAAAGTCCATGAGCAAAAGATATCTTAGTTTTAAGACAGAAAATATTGGATAATCAAGTCAACAATTTCCAGTAACCATTAGCTTTCAAAGAGCCTCACAGATGTTCTCTCTAGATTCCTCATTCTGAATCAGCTTCTTACCTATTTTTTCTTCCCATTAGTAGCATTCTGTTTGTTGCAAAGTTAATGAAAAAAAGAACATCCCAGAATTCATGTACTGATTCTTACCCTGGCCTCTGCTAATGAATACTTGTCTGACTGACTGTTTACAAGTGTTGAATTAACTCCTCTGCTTGGAGGCTTATATTGACTTAAAATACCTCATGGATCAAACGCGAAACTTCTCTTTGATTTGTTTATTACAGCCAACAGTATAGAATCCAATAGCATAAAAAGACTTCAAAAGCAGCTCTGGTGCAGTGAGTCAAGAGAATGATTTTCAAGATCACAGTATTTAGCAGTGATCCTAGCACTGCCAATTTTCAACATCCTGTGTGAGGAAACTACATAAAAACCAGTATTGTGTAGGTTTTCTATCTTAGTAATACTTCAGCCTCCTTTTCCTAAGACATGCTTCCAAGAAGATGGACCACATAAACAATGAGTAAAATTTGTGTAGACTTTCTTGAAGTGTTTCTCATATTGTAGTGGTTTGAACCAGGTTTTCCCCCTGGAGCTAAGAAAGTGGTAAACCCCCAGGGGGTGGTGACCCTTGGGGTTTGACCAATCTGCACTCCCGCAAAATATAAACATATCACTAGACCGGAAAAGATAGCAGAAGTGGTTAGTTTGGAGAAGAAGTAGCCATGTTGTGAGCCATGAGGGAGCCGGGGCAGGAGCCCCTGGGGGCTTCCTCCCTCCCCCCAGCCCTTGGCTGGGGCTGCTGGGACTTGGAACAGTGTTAAACTGGGCTAAGTACCTGTAGCTGAGAAGCTGAAGGAGTTTTCTCCACCATGAGTGGGCAGACAGAGCAGTAGCAGAGACAGCAGCGTACAGAGAGCAGTGGCAAAGAGCCAACAGATAAGAACCGAAGAAGCAGCAGAAGCCGGCATGCAGCCAAGCCAGGCACAGAGCTGTCTGAAGAAAAGGAAAGCAACAGCAGAAAGAAAACCAAACCACTGCAGAGAGAGAGTTTCGGGGGTAAGAACTGAACAACCAAAACTCCCCAAACTCCCTAGAGACTCCTCCGAGAGAGAGGAGGGGGTGGTGGGCTCCCACCTGAGAGGAGTCCTAAAATGCAGTATGAACTGCAGAGAGGAGCTAAGAAGCTCATGGCATCCTGAGACCTGAGCCAGGATGGCCGGATGGAATGTGGAGGGGATGACCTTGGGCCTTTCCTTGCTGCAGCTTCAGAGAAGCTAGCAGCCATCTTGAGGCAGAGCACAGAAGCTCTGCGAGGGGCTTGAATCCCCTGAAGATACCAGACCGTCACGAAGGCTTCTGCACTTCGTCGACATGACCGTGGTGGAGCAACCTTTGTCTGGGGTAACGCAGCCCATGGAAAGACCCTTCGTTTGCGTCGAAGGGCCGAGAGAGGCTTGGAGGCCTCCCTCATGTGTGTTGGCAAAGATCCAGCAACTGCTGTTTCATGAAAGACACAGAGAGCCTGCTGCCCTAGTGAACTGCTGCTCAGAGACTGGAAGGGGTCTTTTCTTCTTCTTCCCTCCTGGACTTTTATTTGGAAGGGAGAAGAGATTTGGCCCATTGTAAATATTATTGTCATGGTAGAGATAGAGTTAAGATTGTATGTAATGTATTATACTATTTATTTATGTGTACAGTCACTGTAATATATTCCTTTTCCCCCATTTTGAGTCTTGTGTGGTGTCTGGAAAACCCATCTCACACTGGGTTGAGATGTGGGAGGGGGGCTAAGAATCAGGAATTGGATTTTGGGCTCTAAAACCATGACACATATCAAACAGCACTATATAAAAAATAAAGATATCTTCAATAGTTAAAGCAACCAGTGGTGATGTTTGCAACTGAAAGAAAAAAGTCCAGTGTTCTTCAAGTTCCCAGGCAGGGCTTTCCCGACCAGAAGGAGTAGAAAGGTTAACGATTTTTAAAGGCAGAGTAGAAGATAAAGCATCAGCCGCATTTTCCCCCTTAAAATTCCTGGATAAAGAGAAAGATTATCAGATTCTCACTGAAGAGGAGGGCTCATCCAGAATTAAATTAGTCAGATCAATGAAGCAAAATCAGTATGCTGTTGAAACACAAGGCTCAGAAGAATTTCAGTTGAAGTTCCACCCCAGGTTTTCCACAGATGGCTTGCGGTGGCATGTCCTTAATGCAACAATACCTGGTAACTCAAGACAATTCTTTTTCCATTCAGAAAAGATATTTAGCACAGAATTTTTAAATTAGATAAATACCACCTTTTCCTCCTCTGAAATGCTTGTCTGCTTCAGTGATATACGTATTTACTTCCCATACACATTTCTTCTATGTAGATTTACTCCAGGTAAAATTCTGTGTAATAAAGCCATTTTCACTGAGTTAAAAAATAATACAACTGTCACCAATTATGAAGAGCTTTCCAAGTTTTGCAGTGCTAAAACTTCAGTGGTTTAAGTTTTCTTGCCTAGAGCTATTGTCAAAATAAGTAGGAATACACACCGTGAAGGGGCCACTTGGCTTACTGAGGCCATTTTCCTGCTGGTGCAGACAGCCAAACTACCTGATCTTTTTCATACACTGATAGAACTCTATTTTTTAACACCAGTTATGCATTTTCTCTCTTGTGTCACTCAAAAAAGAAGTTCCAGAACTCATTCAAGTAGAAATAAATCTCTAGATTCAAGTAGAATTAAACCTCTAGATTTAAGCACACATTTATTCATCAACAGAGAACCATTTTTTCCTGTGCCAAAAATGTCCTTTAACTTAAGTATTTTTTTCCTTTCAGAGTTCATGCTTCTGATGATGTATTTACAGACAGTAGTCATATCTCTTCTCACTCTTACAAGTACTTTAAATTTTGAAAAACACAATAGATAAGAAGATAAACTCTTTGGAAGAATATGTTAAATTCAGAAGTAATGCCAAGAAAATTTTTGAGACATGATTCTTTAAAGCATAAAACATTTACGTTGTGGAAAATACAGAGCTATATTTGCTCTTAACACTTTCAAGTCTAAGATATGGTAAAATTATGTACAAAGGAAGAAGTTAGTGCGGACACTGTTGTGATGGTGAGATGTGTAGAAAAATGTATTGGGCTTTACACATAAACTTGGATTATTGGGAAATTTGTTATATTGAAAGAAGAAATGTTGGCAGAGATTACCATCTGAACTTCTAGTACTCATACCTTGACAAATTCACTGAACAGAGATGTCACTGGATAAAAGGGGGGAAAAAGCTCAGTACCCCAGACCGGATCATATCTTTTAATTTTTCTGTTTGTCCTTTGTGACGTTACCTTTCAAAAGCATTTATGAAAAGTCACTGTAGAACTATGTGCAGGTATAATTATCACTAGTATCTAGTGGCTGCATATAACTTCACCTGTGACTAGCTAAATTGTGTGGTTTATGTTTACAGATACAAAATTTGCCGGAAAATGAAAAGGTCAGTTAAATGCAAATCAGGCTCAGAAGTAAAATATTTCCAGATACTTTTGTTGACTTCAGCAGGCTTTGGATCTCACTTTAAGCATTTTTAATTTTCTGGATCACCTCTTGTAATGTTTCTGGGTGACAAGGTACACTTCTATAAATAGGAGAAGTAACAGTTCTTGATCTTTTAGTATAATGTAAGATAACATTGATAATTTTATTGAAAAACACTGTTGATTTAAATTTCACCTTTAAAGGTCATGGCTGACAGGGAGAGGAGATCAGAAACCAGAGCATTTGAGTTTTATTGGGTAGATCAGATACCAAAAGTACTAACAGATATGCCTTTTTATAAAGACTGTTCTAAAACTGGCAATGCTGTCAGCAGTTACATTTTGTAGTTGCTTGGAGTATTCATGTCATGGCTAGGCTTCGCGAATGAAGATTTGGGAAGGGCTTTACCCACGTTTGTTACAAGCGCGTTGGTGGCGAAAAAGGCCAATACGAGAGAGGCATGTCTGGTTGCAAAAGGCACAGCAGAAAGACTCCTTAGATGGTATATACTGCAAGGCACGATTCTTTCTGTGTTGCCTTTTCTCCTCAAGGATGATCCTGCGAGCTTTCTCAAAAGCATCAGCAGCGTTATAGATGGTGTGTCTCCAGGCCTCCCGACTGGAGGCCAGAGTGGACCAGTTATGGTGGTCAATATGGCCAAGGCTGAGATGTTGTTTCAGGGAGTCCTTGTATCTTTTCTTTGGGGCTCCTCTCTTGCGGCAGCCAGTGGCAAGTTCACCATAAAGCAGGATCTTAGGGAGGCGGTGGTCCTTCATCCTGGAGATGTGCCCTGCCCAACACAGTTGCGTTCTCAGTAGCATGGCCTCAATACTTGTGACTGCTGCTTGTTCAAGAACAGATGTGTTGGTCACATAATCTGACCAGTGGATGTTTAGGATTGTACGGAGGCAGCGTTGATAGAAGCGTTCTAGGAGACACAGGTGGTGGTGGTAGATGACACATGATTCAGATCCGTATAAGAGAGTAGACAGCACTATGGCTCTGTAAACACTGATCTTTTTACTTTAAGCATTCCTGAATGGCTGTAGTTCTTCTTCTCAACAGCAGCTTAGGTACTTTTTAGGTCCATAAACACTATTCTCCATCAGAAGAGAAGGATTGAATATATTTTTAAACATCACTCTATTTGTATGAAAATAACCCTGGTGTATATATTGTGTGTTGTTATCAGGTTTTCCAAAAGGAATTAGTGGTGTCGTTCAGCTGAATTTGATCAATACCTGTTGCAAAACTCATAGATTTGTTCAGAAGACACTATTGATATTCTAAGGGTGACTGATCTAGTCTTGGGGAAACAAGTGGAAATATTTTGAATGCCCATTCATAAAGCCAGACACAAATACCGTTGTGTTTTTGCTCCAGTAATTGTGCCATCCTGTAGAACCTTTTCTCTGTTTCTAGGTCCATTACTTATTCCAATTATTGTTTCTTTCTCTTGTCTGTCACCTAAACTCATCTCTGGTTACACTCTTTGTTTTTCCACACTGCTGATCTCCTTATAACTTTTAAGATAAAGGTCACAAGAGCTAGACTATTTTCTACTGTCTGAAAAGCACCAGCCTCTTAAATCTTTCCAATTTTCTGTGCTTCCTCCATATTTTTCACTCCATTGATTATAATGTAACTCACTTTCAGAAGTTTCCAAATGAAAAAAACTGTTTCTTCTGAGATTTTCTGAGATGAGTTCAGTCAGGGTGTTAAGTGTAACAAAGTCATCTGCATAATGTGGCATGTGGGATCATTATATGAGCACAACATCTGTGACGTGACAGAGTACAAGACAGTTT
Organism: Neopelma chrysocephalum; assembly: GCF_003984885.1. Taxonomy (NCBI): domain Eukaryota; kingdom Metazoa; phylum Chordata; class Aves; order Passeriformes; family Pipridae; genus Neopelma; species Neopelma chrysocephalum. The sequence goes on from NW_020897690.1 coordinate 17,450,764, forward strand.
CTATGGTACAAAACAAAGAATAGTAATGTTTTAACACAGAAGACTCTCACTTAATTGTAAAAAATAATGCAGCTTTTATTTTACAGATAAAAGCATGATAGATATTAGATATTAATTAAAAAAAACTGGTGTATTTCTTAAAACATGCTTTATTGATGTTTCAGTGTCAGTAATTCCTTATGATGCGTCAGCTTTTCTCTGACTTTGGATTTTATTGGCAAGCTCATAGTACTCTAGTGCCTGTTGAAAAATATCTGCTTTCTTGATTATTTTTCTGTTGTCAACTTTATCACGCCATCCTAATGCTCAGATCTTGTGAAGCATGTTTCAGGTGCTTACAGCAAATATAAATACATGTTAAAAGCCACATTGAAGATACGGATGAAATAAATGCGTAGTCTATTGTATCTGTCAATGTCCAGTATGAATATGATCATAGATGAATATTTAGGTTTGAGGGCAAGGGGCAAATGGATGAAAATAGGCAAAATTACTTTGACAGGAAATAATTTCTACAAATTTCCTCTTGTCCACTGAACTAGTCACCTCACCAGAGAAGGGTCATTTGGTCAGGCATTTTGCCTTCACAGGCATTTTGTCTCTGCTGACTAATCCCAATGACTGACTTGTGCTTCTACCTCATCCGGCACTGGGGCATTCCTAGCTAGTTTTCCCTTTGCTGCTGATATTACAGTGAAAGCCCTCATCATCTGTCCCCAGTCAGAGATCTGTCTCTTCTAACTGCTCTCTGCTACAAAGGGCAACTCCTCCTCCTCCTCAGAGGGTCAGGTCCGTGTCCCTGCGGAGCAGAAGATATGGGTGCCAGCTCTTCATGGGGAGAGGAAGGGTTAACCAAAGAGTTAGAATCACAGAATCTCCTGAGCTGGAAGGGACCCACAAGGATCATCCAGTCCAACTCCTGGCCTTGCACAGGACAGCCCAGAAACCCCACCACATGCCTGAGAGCGTTGTCCAAACGCTCCTTGAGCTCTGGCAGCCTTGAGGCCAAGACCACTGCCCTGGGGAGCCTGTTCCAGTGGCCGACCACCCTCTGGGGGAAGAAGCTTTTCCTAATATCCAACCTAACCCTCCCCCGACACAGCTCCAGCCATTCCCTGGGGTCCCGTCCCTGCTCACACAGAGCAGAAATCGCTGCTGCCCCTTGGCAGGAAGCTGCAGCCCCTCATGAGATCTCAGCTCAGTCTCCTCCAGGCTGAACAAAGCCAGCAACCTCAGACCTCAAGTGCAAGGCCCTGCACCTGGGTCAGGTCTTGGCTGGTGCCACCTGGCACAACACCAACTTGCAAATTTTGCAATACAACAGGGAGGACCAAGAAGGCTTGGATAGGAGAGACTATTTACAAGGGACTGCAGTGACAGAACAAGGGGGAACGGCTTCACACTGGCAGAGGGCAGGATTAGATGGGATTCTGGAAAACAATTCTTCCCTGTGAGTGTGGGGAGGCCCTGGCACAGGTTGTCCAGAGAAGCCGTGGCTGCCCCATCCCTGGAAGTGTTCGAGGCCGGCTTGGGCGGGGCTTGGAGCAACCTTGTCTAGATGAGCTTAAGGCCCCTTCCAACACAAACTCTGAAGTCTCGAAAAACAGGGGGCACCTGCAGAAAGCAGGAGGGGAATAAAAGCCTTGGCCATTCAAAATCAAACTCTTGTTGCAGAAGGTCATCACCTCATTCCGGGGACTAATCTCATGACTTCTCACCACTGAAAGCTAACATTGCTGAAAGTGATATACATTGATACAAAACCACACAATGCAACCAAAACTGCCCGGTGGAAGGATCCTGGAGCAAGCTCACCATCCGGGAGGCAAGGATAGGGCAATTTCTCTGCCTCTGCTGTAAACCTGGCTGTTCTGGCCTTACACTGGAGAGCCTTTTTCTGCTCTCCATTCCATGGGAAGACAAGCGGGGACAACAAGAAGGGGGTTCTGTCAGGTCACGGTCAAAGGCACTTTAGGTGTGTGCTGTGATCTGCTGCGGTTGGAGATTTGGTCTAGAAAAGGCGGTTCTTCAGGAGTGCTCAGCATCTGGCTCCTCACGTGGAATCTTGATGTTCGAAGCGGGCAAGGCTATAGCCAAGAGAGGTTCTGCCCACTTGAGCCGCTGAACTGGTGGAGTTCTCCTGGCACTTCTGGACATAGTGATTGCATGTGTGTCAGTTGGCTGTTTTGGAGAAAATCTGGGCATTAAAAGAAACAGGGCCAGGACCAGATTGAAAACTGTGAAACTGTTGCAGAAAGTGAGGCTGGGCGGCAAGAGCCCAGCCATAAAAACGAGGGTATTTCCCATTCCCTGGCATTCAGAGAAGGGGAAAGGGAAACAAGGGGCTCGGCCCATCAAGAAAGACTAGCTGTGCGGCGTTTTAGGAGACCGGGTGGGCAGCAAATCAGGTTGTGGGGTTAGAGCAGGGAGTGAGGGGAAAAAAGGACATCAGACAAGAAGGAAGAAGATCCCTGAAGAGGCTCAAGTCAGCTCTCCTGAGGTGCGTGGTTCTGATCTTCCATGCTGCCCTGCTTCCTCCTCCCCCAGTCCTCAACTCCACCCTTAGGAAGAAGAAAGTGCGCTCGCAAAGTTTGTAGGGTAGTCACAGTTTGCAGTGAGAAGCAGTAAGTTACTGGTGGTTCAATTGTTGGTGGCCTTTGCCCAGAGACAGGGGGACCGATCAGCAGCAGCGAAGGTCTCAGGTGGCCACGTCCTCCATTTTGAAGTGTGCTGTGACCTCCGTTTTGAAAAGCGCCAGTGACCTTCCGAGCCCCCTCCTAGGGACATAACGGGGGACACCGAGCAGGCGTGTCGGGAAGCCTGTCGCCCCGGAGTGTGTCAGCCAGTGGAGAAATGCTGGGGAGGGAGCAGCGCTGCGGGCGAAGGGGATAAAAGGGGGCTGCGACCTCCACTGAGTTGAGAGGCCTCCCTGAGGTTTGTTCAGTGAACTCTCCCTTTCATTGGAATAAAAGTTTATTCTTCTTACTTAGCTCCTCTGCCTCCTGGTATTGATGTGTTTCCCAATACCTGGAATTTCAGAATACCACAGTCCCATGGTCTCAACAGCCAAGGCTGTCCCTTGCCTTCCCATCTCCAACAAGGCCTTTCCTGTGTGTTAGTATGAGGTGGAGCAGCACAGGATTCCTTGAGAGGCATCACCCCCTTGGGTCGGGAAGCTGTCGTCACTGCTTCCTAGGAACCTCCCGGGCTGTTTGTGCTTGGCTGCGTTGCTTTTCCAGCTGCTCTCAGGGTAGTTGAATGCCCCCCGAGAGCCAGGGACTGTGACTTTGAGGCTGCTTCAAGCTGCCTGTAGAGCTCTCATCCCCATCCTGCTGCTGCTCAGGAGGCCCGCAGTGTCCCCGCAGTGCCCTCAGCAGTGTCCCCATCCCCAGCCTGCCCTTTGACCCTGACCCATCAAGTCCCAAGTGGCTCACCATCCACCCCTCGACAGAGCTCGATACATTCCAAATGCTGCCTCCCAGAGATCTACAGATGTCGTCTCCCTGGACTTCTGTGAGGCCCTGCATTATGGTTCCCAGCACATTCTTCCCTCTCCCTTACCTCCCCTGTCCAATGCAGCCCCGGGGCAGCCTGGAGGAGCTTTGTCTGGGGCTGCAGTGGGATGACTGGGGACATGGTGGGCTCACTGGGAGCAGTGGGAGCAGCCTTCTAAAGCCCCAGAGCAGGAGGACAGTGCCCAGGCTGTGCTGAGGGCTGCTTTCAGCGTGGGGCTGTGTGTGCGAGTCCTGCACGGACCCCTCTGTCCTGGCTCCCATGCCAAAGGGCTGCTTCCCCGGGGGAAGGGGACCCTCCATGAATGCCTGCACCTCCGGCACCGACTCAGGCCTGGAGTGCCCTTTGGGTCCCCTTGGAGCCCTTAGAGCCTTGGTGGATCTCCTTGGTACCATTTCCCACTGCAGTCAGTTGGCGGCATCTTCTTGGGCGGGCAGAGAGGAGCTGTTCTTGGGCTGGGGGCTGGTGCCACTAGTACCACAATGGTCCATGGGCATGGGGACGCTGCTGCGACCATCCTGGCTGGTGCCCACGACTCCCTGTGAGCAATCCAAGTGACTCCCAGTCCTTTTCAGCAGGACCTTGCCATGCAGCAGAGTGCGGCTGGCTGGAGTCACCTCAGGGGCCCCGATGACTTGGACGCGGAGTGGGCCTGAGTGGCTGGCAGTGGTGTCACCCCTCAGGACGGTGTTCTCATCCATGGTGATGTTGCTGGCCAACGAGAGGTTGCAGCCTGATGGGCTGTCCTCGTCCATGGTGACCTCGGTGGCCAGCGAGAGGTCACAGCCTGACGGGCTGTCCTCATCCATGGGGACATCACTGGCCAGACTGATGTCAAGACCTGGTGTGGTGTCCAAATCCATGGGGACGCTGGTGTCTGGAGGACTGCCACTGCCCAGGGGCGTCCCTGAGGGGTTGGCTGAGCTGGTGGGGCCATGCTGCGTGTCCTGCACTTGTGGGACTGGGGCCAGGGGCTTCCTGCAGCTCTGGGCAGCCCGCAGGGCAGTGCCTGGTGGAGGAGCAATGCCACGACTGCTTGCCAAGGGGGCTGGTGGATGCAGCATGATAAAGCTACCTTACATTTCAAATTGAAAAAACACAATTTCAAGATTAGTGAGCCAGTCTAAAAGGCAACAAGACTTCAATACAGGAAGCACAGCTTAGCTGCACCTGTTGTACAGCCTATGAATGTGTCACTGGCTTTAGAATTAAATCAGCTGTGTGCTCGCACAGCTTTTCCATGCCAGTTTCCTACCTGGGGAAAGATTAGTGGCAGCCAAACCCAGTGGCACCTAGGTATTCTTTCTGTATTCATAATATGTAAACAAGCCTTTGATAAAGAATTGTCAATATAATACTCTTTTAGTCCTTACATTGAAAAGAAACAAACAAGCCATAGTCTCAGAAAACTGACTCAGTATCAGGAGTTGATTAGAAAAGCAAATTGTTTGCAGTTACTCTGGTTTTCCTGCCATTCTTTTCCTTCCTTTTGCTACCCCTTCCTCCCCAAACAGTTGGTAGAACAATAAAGCGTAGGTATGTGTGATAGTATTATATGTAAGCTCCCACAGAAATATTCTTTTATTTCAATACTTGAATTATTTATATGTACTTGTATGAAAAGGTGTTTTTCGGTCTTGAATAAAAGAAACTCACATCCTCTCAACATTTGATTCAGGTATGAGCTGCATAGAACACAATCACACAATTCTCTGACATAACATAAGAAGGAAGAAGAATCTGAAGGTGTTAATGTAGAAAAAAGCTTAGGAGAAAAAATGCAGTTTAAAAGCCAAGAAAGGTTATTTTTATGTTACAGTGTGTCTTTCCCATGCCTATATAGTTAATATGGACATTAACAACTAAAAACATTTTAATGTGCCTTTCATATGCAGAAGCAGTGATTTCTGCTAATGTTTTGTTATCATGGCTAGGCTTCGCGAATGAAGATTTGGGAAGGGTGCTACCCACGTTTGTTGCAAGCGCGTTGGTGGCTAAAAAGGTCAATATGAGATAGACACGTCTGGTTGCAAAAGGCACAGCAGAAAGACTCCTTAGGTGGTATATTCTGCAAGACACGATTCTTTCTGCGTTGTCTTTTCTCCTCGAGAGTGATCCTGCATGCGTTCTCAAAGGAAGCAGCAACGTTTTAGATGGTGTGTCTCCAGGCCTCCCAACTGGAGGCCAGAGTGGACCAGTTATGTTGGCCAAGGCTGAGATGTTGTTTCAGGGAGTCCTTGTATCTTCTCTTTGGGGCTCCTCTCTTGCGGCAGCCGGTGGCAAGTTCACCATAAAGCAGGATCTTAGGGAGGCAGTGATCTTTCATCCTGGAGACGTGCCCTACTCGACGCAGCTGTGCTCTTAGCAACATGGCTTCAATACTTGTGACTGCTGCTTGTTCTAGAACAGGTGTATTGGTCACGTAATCTGACCAGCGGATGTTTAGGATTGTATGGAAGCAGCGTTGATGGAAGCGTTCTAGGAGACACAGGTGGTGGCAGTAGATGACCCATGATTCGGATCCATATAAAAGGGTAGACAGCACAATGGCTCTGTAAACACTGATCTTTGTACTTTTCTTCAGGTGTTTATTTCACCAAACTCTTTTATGAAGCATACCGAAGGCACTATATGCCTTTGTTAACCTGTTGTCTATCTCTGTCAATCTTACCATCCAAGAAGATGAGGCTACCTAGGTAATTAAACTGCTGGACTGATTTGAGCTCTGATTGGCCAATGGTGATATGGGGATGATGGAAGACTTCCTGAGGTGCCGGTTGATAGAGAACCTCTGTCTTCTTTAAGCTGACTTCCAGTCCAAAGAGCTCAGCAGTGTCTGCAAAGCAGGATGTTAAATGCTGCAGAGCTGCTTCTGTGTGGGCAACAGGGGCGACATCATCAGCATAAAGCAGCTCCCGGACAAGATGATTTAAAGTCTTAGTATGGGCCTTCAGTCGCCTTAGGTTGAATAGGCTTCCATCAGTATGGTACTGAATGTAGATACCGTCCTGATCATCGAGATCTGCCGTGGCCCTTTGGAGCACCATGCTGAAAAAGACTGTGAATAGGGTAGGAGCAAGAACGCAGCCTTGTTTCACACCATTCTTTGTTAGAAAGGGCTCAGAAAGTGCTTTGCCATATCTGACTTGGCTGTGCTGATCCTCATGGAGTGAGATGATCATTTTAAGGAACTTGGGGGGACAACCTAAGTGTTCCAAAATCTGCCGCAGACCTTTTCTACTCACAGTTTCGAAAGCCTTGGTGAGGTTGACAAAGGTTACATAAAGACCTTTGTTCTGTTCCCTACACTTCTCTTGCAGTTGTCTGAGAACAAACACCATGCCTGTGGTGCTCCTGTTGGCTCTGAAGCCACACTGACTTTCAGGTAGAATTCCTTCTGCTATAGTGGGTATTAGTCTGTTCAAGAGTATTCTTGCCAGGATTTTGCCAGCAATGGAGAGCAGAGTAATACCACGGTAATTTGAGCAATCTGATTTAATTCCTTTCTTCTTATACAAAGTGATGATAACTGCATCACGAAGGTCTGAAGGTAGTTCGCCTAGTTCCCAACAGCGCACCACAAACTCATGAAATTTAGCATGGAATGCTTGGCCCCCATGTTTCCAGACTTCAGGTGGAATTCCATCAACCCCAACTACCTTGCCGATTTTCACCTGCTGTATGGCCTTGAGGGTTTCTCCTAAAGTGGGGGCAGTATCCAATTTGTATTTCACTGGTTGTTGTGTGATGGACTGAATTGCTGAGTCTTGGACTACACGGTTGGTGCTGAAAAGAGTCTGAAAGTGTTCAGTCCATCGATTCAGAATGGAGGTTTTATCTGTTAGAAGCGTTTGACCATCTGCACTGGGTAGAGGGCTTTGTACCTGGTATGTAGGCCCGTATGCTGTTTTCAGGGCCTCATAGAATCCTTTGTGATCCCCTGTATCTGCTCATAATTGAGTTTTTTCAGCTAGATCGATCCACCACTTGTTCTGGATGTCGCAGAGTTTCTGTTGGAGCTTGCTGCATGCAAGACGAAAGGCTATTTTTCTTGCGTGACAGGATGGCAGTGCAAGGTGTGCTTGGTGAGTGGTTCTCTTCTTCCTCAACAATGCCTGGATCTCTTGATTGTTTTCATCAAACCAGTCCTTGTTCTTCTTGAAGGAGAACCCTAAGGATTCTTCAGAGGATTGCAGGATGCTGTTTCTAATATGATGCCAAATTGTTTCAGGAGAGGAATCTGTAGAATCTATGGAATGGTTTTTGAGCCTAGTTTGAAGGTTTGCCTGGAATCTGTCTCTCACTGTTGCTGATTGGAGATTGTTAACTTGGAGTCTTCTCCTTGGGATACTGCCCCTTTTAGGTTTGAATTTAAGATTGATGTTGAGTTTACAACGCACAAGCCGATGGTCTGTTTGGCATTCTGCACTGGGCATCATGAGGGTATGGTGGACATCGCGAATATCCCTCCATCGCACCAAGACATAATCGATGAGGTGCCAATGCTTAGATCTGGCGTGCATCCAGGTTGTCTTCAGACTATTTTTCTGCTGAAAGATAGTATTAGTGATGGTGAGCTATTGCTCCACACAGAATTCTAGCAGAAGTCGACCATTATCATTGCAGTTTCCAACACCATGCTTGCCTAATATTCCTTTCCAGACTTCAAAATTCTTGCCTACTCTGGCGTTGAAATCACCAAGGATAATGATCTTATCCTCTGCAGTCACCTTTTGGGTAAGGCAGTGCAGACCAGTGTAAAATTTGTCTTTTTCAGTAGGGTCGGCTTGGAGAGTTGGGGCATATATACTAAAGAGGACAACGTGTTGCTTGTTGTGTAGTGGAAGGCGTAGGGAGATAATGCGGTCAGAGTGACCTGTCGGCAGATTTTCGAGTTTAGGAACGATAGAGTTTTTGATCATGAAGCCAACTCCTGAGATATGTTTTTCGGTTCTGGGCTTACCTGACCAAATGAGTGTGTAATCGGCACCATGTTCTCTGAGGCTACCTTCCTCGTGAAGATGGACTTCACTGAGAGCAGCAATGTCGATGTTGAGACGAGCCAGTTCATGGGCGATTAGGGCAGAATGGTGCTCAGGACATCCGCTATCTGCAGAATCGAGCATGGTTCTGATATTCCAACATGTTAGAGTTAATTTGGGTACACCTTTGGAGGCAGGTGTATGCTTTTGTCTTTTGATCTTTGTGTGACCACATTGGAAGAAGATGCCCGTTGGCCTGCGGTTAGCCAACCGGGTGAAGGTGGAGATGAGCTTTGTTTAGGCCACCTTTTCTAGGCCCCTCTCCAAAAAGGCTGCTTGGTCGTTCAGGGTGCTGTCCCAAGAGACTGTCATCTCCGGTCAGTCTCAAATGACCAATATCCTGAACCGCCTGTATGCAGGGTTGGGTCTGCGGCTTCCAGTGCACCTTTCCCCTGCCGTTTCGACCCTCGCCCGTCGCTGCAGGGCTTTTTGAGTGTGGGTAAAGCCTTCAAGCCTGCACAAAGGGTTTTTTAGGTGAGGTGCAGTATGTGTGGAACTGAACTCACCCTTTAATCCTAAGGTTCATCTGCCAGGGCCGAGCGAGCTTGGACAGTGGCAGCGAGGACCTCAGGACGTAGGTTTGATTAGAGTGACATTCTCTTAGATGGATGGCCTTACAGGGCTAAGCGAGCTCCATCTGCCTGGGTTTGGGATTGGAGTTGTTCTTCTCCTAGGATGACTACCAGAAGGCTAATTAGCTCATCCTGCCCAAGAATGTATTGTATCTGATCCTACGGTTTTGACCTGTCTGGCATGGGCGACCCTACCGAAGGCATGTACCATCACCAGCATAGCTTGCAACCACATAGGGTTACACAGGCTACATTCCTACTATTAAAATGATTAGGGCAAGTCTTTCACTTCCTAACATATCGAACCTGGGTAGTAGCCGCAGGTGAGCCAAAAAACAAACAAATGAATAAAACAGTTCCGGCCCCTGTACCCACCTAGGGTTCGACTACCTCTCAAGGCCCCAGCCCGGCCGAGACCTCCAACCTCCCAGAAGAAACCATTATCCACCCTGACCTTATCCTCCCCCCACCGTGTTGCCTCGTATCTTCCCATGCACCGCTTACCTGCCCACCCTCCAGTCCGAGGACCCCCACGGCCCGCCCGGTACCCTTCCCCTCCCCTCCCCCAAACCGGACCGGCAAATCTCTGTGTTCTCCGAGGCTTCCACTCTCCTTTCTCAAGAGGGCACAAAGCCACACTGCAAAGCTCCCTCTCTCCCCTCTCCCGCCAGGGGAGAGGGAGGGTGGCCCCGTGTTTTGTTATAATGAACTATTATTTTGTTATAAAGAACTATTGTAGAAATGTCTTTCATGCACTATGATTTATTTGCAACTAAATGTTTTAGGATATGGTTTTGTTACCCACCTTATTTAACTTTCTGGAAAATTAAGTTTTCTTTCTCTCTCCAGTTTACATTCTGTGTCTGTCTTTAGCTAGACTACAATTCCCAAGGAAAGTTTGATGTCAACAGCTTAAGACATTTCTCAACATAATACAGGACTTTGGGAAGCCCTCCACTGGCTGTTGGGAAAGTCAAATATCAGAATCATAATGACACCTAGCCCATTACTGGAGAAAAATGAAACTCAGTAATGGGTCCTTGGTGATTTTTTTATTTCTCAGGTATAAGCATGAAAGCAAGAAGCAGTGGTATCTGCCGGCCAAGCAGCAGCACTCACAGACTGGATGTTTTCACAGTGAATACTAAACAAGGATTACTGGTGCGGCACTGAGTTTGCTCTGACTCACTACTGCAGTATCAATTACGCCGTCATGTAAAAAGGTTGTAGCAGAAAACAAAGAGACACATGTGATGCTTTTTTAAAAATCTCATTTTCTAAGCCAAATTATACAGGAAAAGAGAATAAGATTGCTGAGACTACAGTAATGAAATGTAGCAAATGGTAACTCAAAAAAGCAGCACTTTCACTCTACCAAAGGGAAAAGAACTTGTTGGGGCTTAACCAGTGGTACACTGGAGCAATCCGTGGCTATCTGTTCTTCCTTTGTTCCTGTTCTTACAGGGACTGTGACTGTCTTTTACCCCTTTTTTATTATCTTTGTGTTTTTCCTGTATACAGCATGTTGTATATATATTCCTTTTGCTTCTGTCATGTCCTGAAATCAATCCTACTGAACTCCCAAAGCTGCAGTTCCTTCAGTAAAACAGTAACTGAGCATGTAGTGTCAGGCACACTTAAAAGGTTTTCTTTAGCACCTTCTGAACTGGTCATCTACTGCACAGTGGCTTGCAATAGAAGGGTTTGGGGCTTGATAACCCGTTCCAAGGGGATGTCAGCAAGCTGCATGGGGTCCAGTAGAAGATTGGAAAGTCAGGGCCAAGGTCACACAAGTTGTGAGAAATGGTTAACAGAGCTGGGCTTTTTTAGCTTGGAATACAGGAGGTTAAATGGTAAGTAAACTCACAGCAGCCTACAACTGCTTGAAGGGACTTGCAAAGAAAGTCTTCTTGACTGTGGCAGGTAATATAAGAGCCAAAATCCACAAGCTGCAAATTGAGTAGCTTAGATTGGACATGTCTTCCAAGAGTCACCCAGAGAAGTGGTAGAATTTACATCCCTAGAGTTTTTTTCAAACTTGTCTCAGAAACATTATAGAATCTTTTCTGAGGAATGAGACTGAACATGGATGTAATGAGATTATTTCTGGAAGGATGAGAGAAAAGCAAAGGGAAAGGTTTTACAAAAGGAATCTCTCAAGTACTGCTGACTAGGGCCGGTTCATCCTCTGATCCTTCAGTTTGAGAGTCTACCATGGAAAAATATAAATGACAAAAGCAAGCCTCTCACATGCATTGGAATAACAATGATTTTGTTTTAATAATGAGGGGTTTTTTATAGTGAATTCTGTGTTTATTGTCTATTTTAGTGTATGTAGTGATTTAGTGTAGCATCATTCCCACTATTTTAGAAAGACCATGATCACAAGCAGGCAACTATGTTGTGATAATAAAGGTATGTTTCTTTAAAGTAAATGTCAATCTTTAAAAAGAAGGCATATTTGAGAATGACTGGATTTAAACAGGTTAGTAGTGATCAAATTATTATTGTGTAGACCACTTGGAGAAGAAAAATGTAATAAACCATTCTATTTCACAAACTAAAAAAGCAATAGCTTTACCAAATTAAATATAACATTATTATTTTTTCATCTGCCTTAGTCAGCTCTGTCAAGTCATCAAATGCAACCTAATTTTCTTCCAACACTAGAACTGTACTGAACGACCATTTTGATAAAACCTTTCATATTAATCAACTTCTGTACAAATATCTTCATAATCTAAAACTGCGTTTCAAGCAAATGGTCCAGAATTTTTTGCTTTTGAAAATCACAGGAACTATAGTTTTGTTAAAAATAGCTCTCCTGTCTGTCATGTGTTCAGAACTTTTTTTGAATAAATAAGTATATCTGATGAGAAAGCAGTGGATCAACATAGTTTTAGGCATTTGCTCAGAGCTGCAGTAACAACTGAAAACTGAAGCTGAAATTTTGAGGCTTTTTATGTGTTTCAGGTTTTTTTAACATTTTGATCTTTGACAACTTAAAGGTTAATTTCAATAAGTATTTCCTCTCAAAGCTAACAAATTATACCTTTTTAAAGTAACCAAGGGACATGCTAAATTTTGTTTTTCATTTTAGCACTTTATTTTCTTTTTTATGAGGAAAGTGGAATTAAATTTAATTTTTCAATCCCCAGTGACTCATTCTCTGATGAAAAATAAGTTCATATGATTTGTAAGTGAGAAGTGTATTGATATTGAGGGTTTCTCCCTTTTAGAGGAGAATATATATCAAAATACTGTTATATGAATGCTGTCAAAAATATCTTGATAACAGATAGTGTAAAATATGATTTACCTAATCCATTTTAAGGTTTACTAATTCCTGATGGGTTTTTAAGAAAATGTTTGGAACTAGTGCTGTAAAAGAAACATTTTTTACTGTTTTATGTAACTTTACTGAAGTTTCAAGGATTTTCCCACTATGGAATAAGCTAATCCAAAACCTGGCAAGGACTGCAAAAATGACTGTGGCAGCACAGAAGACTTAATGACCTTCACAAGAGAAGTTTCAGTCTTCAGTGTGAAAATGATCTGCTGGTTTGGATTTCTCTTTTGCCAAATTTAATCTTTAGTCTATTCTCATGAAAAAGACTCAGTCATGTAGATATTGACTAGCCAAGGATGTTTACTTTCTAGTGTCTTTTATGACTTTCTAATTTTGTGGTTTGCAGTGGGTCTTTTTGTTTTGGTTTTGTTATTTTTTCTTTTTAATATTCAATATATCATTGTAAAAGCAGAGAGTCTCATCTAGTTCTGTTTTGATTTAGGGGAATGATTTGAACCCTAAATTGTGCAATTATTAACTGTTGCCCTATTTCTGATAGATCAATATTTTCCAATCTGTGAAAAACAACACCATTTTTAAAAAAATCCCACAACTAGTTCTCTGTAGAACTGACTTTGGTTAATTAAAGAGCATGATGACTGTGTGATTTTTGTAGAGAATACCCTTTGTTAGATTTTGAGCATCTAATGTTTATGGACATACCCATGTGGACTGCAATCCTAGGTTGAATATGACCAAGATCAAATGAATCCTTGGGCCTGCTAAAATAATTGCCTCAGTGTTATTAATGAAATGTTCATTTTAGTTAGATTTCCAAAAGCTAAGCCTTTTTGTAATTTGTGTTTGTGGAGATCCTTTCTTACATATTGTCTATAATACTAATGGGGAAAAAAAATCATATTCTACTTCAAAAGGGGCAGCACTTTGTTGATGACTGAAAGGATCTATGTAAAAATATGTAAAGCATTTTGTGATACTTAAAGATGAAAGTTACTCTGTATATATGAGTTGACAACAGTAGCTGTATCTAAGGGCTTCTATCCAGTGTTGGTATCATGGTTTCCTGAGGAAAGAGACAGGAAATACATGCACCATCAGCTAAGGTTTAGAAACCACCTAGAGTAAAGGGTACATTTCATTTCCCCATCAAATTTTAATTTTCTTGAGATAGACTCTATCCTTGAAAGGATATTAGGCTTAATTGTCAAATAGCAGTCTTGGTTGGAATTAAGACTGTAGTTATATATATGTAGTATATGTCCCAGACAAATGTAAACATTTCAGGAGACTGAACATTGTTATACAGATTTTTATTATCTCCTTTGTTTTGAATAATCATGGATGAATGGAAGTCCTTCCTTACAGTGGTCTCCTCATGTTATCAGGTACAGAGTTAAATTTCTTCAGTAGCTGATATAGTGCTGTATTTTGAATTCAGGATGAAAATAATGTTGATAACACACGTTTTAATTGTTGCTAAGCAGTGTTTACACTAAGTCAAGGACTTTTCAGCTTCTCACACCATCCTTTCAGCAAGGAGGCTGGGGGACACAAGAAGAGCAGAAACAGCCAGGACAGCTGATCCAAACCAGCCAAAGGAGTATTCCATACCATATGGTCAGTATACAAACCAGCAGGAAAGCTGGCTGGGGGACTGCTACTCGGGACTGGCTGGACTTCAGTGAGTGGTGAGCAATTGCAGAGTGCATCACTTGTTTTGCATATTCTAACTCTTTGTATTATTATTATTATTTTCTCTCTTACTTTTCTGTCCTTTTAAATTGTCTTTATCCCAAGCCACAAATTTTACCTTTTTTCCCCCTGTTCTCTCTCCCATTGCCCTGGAAAAAGGGGTGGGAGGGAGTGGTGTGAGGATGGAGTGAGCGAGTGACTGTGTGGTGTTTATCTGCCTGCTGGTTTAAACCACAATGGTCCTTTTTAGGACCCAACATGAGGCAAGAAGGACTGAGACAATGACAGATCTGATCAGAGAATGTTAAACCAAATTTGTTATAAGCATTCATTATATTAGTTTAGCAATCACTGGTCACAATGTTGCTCTATTTGCCCTGAGAGTCGTGCTTGTTCTGAGGGTTGTGTTGTGTAGCCCCGTGTATGCTGTATACGTTCCCATCTGTGGTGCTTATCGTGTCTCGGGGCTGGGTTAAGGTTGTCATCTTGTGCTCTGTAACACAGGGTCATGATCTGATAAAACGGCAGGTGGTGGGAGAGTACCTGGTGTGTGCACTCGGCACTGCCTTCATCCCCGCGCTTCGGGAGCCACCTGATGGGAATTACTGTTGATTACACTGTTACCTTTTCTCCTCGGAGAGCCCAGCCGTGGGGGAAACATCTTCCTCCATGTTCCCCTCCTCCTCCAGGATGATTACAATAGCTCTTGAGAATTTTGAATATTCCTGGGATGGTCAAACCAGCGTGTTCCTGTTGCTATGTCTCCTGAATGTATTTCAGGTCTTGTCTAGGGTTAAACAACTCTCTAAGAGTATCACTCAGCAATCTGCTGTGAGGTTGATATCTATGAGTGTCAGAGTGGGGGATAATATGGGCAAGTGCCTAGGGCAGTGGGCACCTTCAACTTTTTGGAATTTCACCCCTGAACAAGTGCAGAATACCAAAAAAGAGTAAGATATTTGGAAAAATAATGCTGTCACCTTGGCAATTCTAGAGAGACTCGAATCACTGCAATATGCTGTGGTCTGGCCCAGGCCTACCAAGCCCTGTTAAACACTATCAGTACCCTCAAGGGGAAAACAGAAGGTCTCTGGCTCTGACAAAAAGGACAGGCACAGTGGCTACTCAGCAACAGTCACTGTGGTTATTCCAACACCCATGACAAACACCACGGCTATTCCAATCCCTGCAAGGGAAGTGGATGAGGCAGATTACTGCAAAGCAGGGCCATCACAAAAACAGGAAGAGGAAGAAGCTGCTGATCTGGGGCGAGCAAGACGAAGAACTCATAAATGAGGCAATAACCCCTGATCCCTATCCCTGAGTGATCTGAGAGATATGCGAAAAGATTTCAACTGTCTTCCAGGCAATTACTACACACTGTAGTAATTCCAACTGCCTGGAATTAGAGAGTAAGGAAGCCAGAAAGCTGGGATTCCTTTCTAGGGAAGGGGTCATTGATAAAACAATTGGAGAAGAGGCACAAGCCCCTGGTCTCTGGAATTGACTCCTGTCAGCATGAAGGAAAGGCAGTCCTTCAAGTCCTTCATAATGAGCAAAAATCAAATGGCTTTTGAGGATAAAAGATAAATAATCAAAGACATCTGTAACTCTTTAGTCTTCAAAAATCTACCCACATTATTTCAGGATGATTTTTGAGACTGAACTTTGTGTGTCAAACTTGGCAGACATTTAGTTGTCTTCATTTAAAAATATTTTACAGGGAAATATCCAGTACCTTTTCCTTTTTTCTTTCAATAATTTTAAAACAAATTTGCAGAAAAAAAAAAATCAAGTCATAGCTAAAATGTGGTCAGCTGCCTTTTCTTCACCTGCTTTGCAAAGCACAGTGACCCACTTCAGAAGAAACATATACAAGGGACTCAGCTTCTGGAATGAAAGAGTCGAGTCATGTTGCAAAGATGGACTTCAACTAGCATCTGCACTGTGCAGTACTGCCAATAGAGAAAACAACAGCTTTTGCTTCAACTTTCCCATTAGGAAGTCTGGATCAGCCTGGGCCTTTCTTAAGCACCCATCCTTCTATTCCTGCCTGAGACACTGGAGGTTTGAAGACACAGAGGTCTGCCTCTCACATGATTTCTGGCTTTTTAAGAAGAAAAAGGAACTTACTAGGGAGAGTACCAAATTTGCAAATATTTTGTTTAAATATGTTTATTTACGTAGACTCACTTCTTGGCCTAAGACAGATTTTTAATTCTGTACTACTTGCCTTGATTAGATTAATACAGATGTAAATTTCAGTTTCCCTTTTGAAGGACACCTTGTAATGAGATTATCCATAAACTGATCTTTTCTATCTGTCTGCCCCTGTTAGCTTCTTACTGCCAGGTGCCAAATAAATGCATGCATTATCTTTTGAATTTGTGTCAGTGTGAACTCATGTACACTGTTTGCCTGATAATTTTGTTCTCAGTAGTAGCCTTTTCCACCATTTAGCAGTTAATTTTTACTTAAAATTCACTATTACTCTGGTTTTGATTTTTTCTTTTAATGAAAAATTATAAGAACTGAGAGCTGGAATGAAATGCCCATCTTTTGATAACAATTCTTATCTTTATGAATTCAAAGAAACAACTGGCACTTGAAATTAAACAACTATTTTAAGAAAATTGGCTTTAAAAAAATGTGTGGTAGAGAAGTAACATCAAGCCATTACTTCCCAGGTTAGATGAAATCATTCATCCTGCCAATATTGATTATAGTCCCATGTGGCTCAATCTATGCTTCCTATCTCTTGTCTTCAGGGAACTCATAATTCAAATTGTGGCAGACCTGGAAAGGCTGTGAACATTGAAATCTCCCATTTGGATATTACCCCAAAGGAAATAAATAAATAAATAGTCTTTAGTACAGTTGGAGATACAGTTCAGTGCATGGTTGTCTGTCCCTCTTCCCCTGCAGACACCTATGATTCAGATACACCGACTTCGCACCTATGCTGCTGCCTCTCTTTTACAAGTAATGACCTGGCAGGACTGCTTGGAGGAACACTTCACACAGGATGGTTCAGCAAGTAGTTGTGAGCTTACTTAAGGCTTGTTGAGCATAACTCTGTACTGGGATCATCTCTCACGTGTTGTGAATCCAGCCTCAAAGCAGCTGAGACATGGAGATGTAATTGGAAGGAGAAGTACTTGAGAAAGAGAATAGAGGCAGGTTGCTGTCCTTGCTGATGGTGTTTTCTGGGCAGGCAGAGGACCTGTGTGTCATAGGTTGTTACTGGGACTGCTGTGAGCACTACCAAGTGCTTCCCTGTGCCTCTCCTTTGTGCAGGAACCAGGTATGCTTCCTATCTGAGAAGTCTTACTCTGCTGGCACAGTGTTTTGTAGGAGCTGTTGGTCTTCTCAGGTCCTGAAGTGGCACAGGAAGTAAGGCTGGAAGACTCTTCTCATCCTGATTCTTGGCCATTTTAGGAGCCATGGGTTGTGACAGATTGAGGGAAGGATGGAAGCAGAGATTTTAACTGCAAAGCTAAATCATGTTACTCAGTACCCTATAAAATCAAATAATGGAATATGTTTTTTAAAAATGTAGAAGCATCCCCTAGTTGGTGTCATAGCAATTGGCAGCAGGTATGGAAAGTTTCCCCTTCAAATCTGCAAACTGTAACTTTGAATTCCAGAAGGATTTCCACTCACCCCCCCCCTGCAGATCACTTTGGGACTTTGTTCTTCTTTTATTATCAGATATGTAGTTCTTCTTCTATTCTTCTATTATCAGATATGTAGAGGCAGAACTGTCACTTAGCAGTTAACCTAGGACACACCAGCTGCCTCTGATCTCTCCAGCATTTTCCTAGGGTACCTTAGCTCTTCAAAGATTTTACCCTATTTTGCCCAAGAATTTACTGAGTTTTTAAGAGTGATGTTGGAAGTGTTTTTCATTTGTTATATGTGGATGAAATATTCTCTTCACTTTCTTTCTGTATCATTCATGACTGTGGGGGAAGGAGAATATGGAGAACTAGAGATCTATATAGCCGCTGATAATCATGTGTTCATATATACAATAAATGATACTTTTGAGGGAAGATTTTCAGAAAAATAATTTGAGCATTGTGTTGAGTGGTTTTGTGACAGCATTTCAATCTGAGTTCTCTAAACTCATGCCTTACAGTGTACACATCAAAACATGAAGAGGTTTTAAAAGTCAGAGGTTATTCGCAACAGACCATGGGATTTTCTAAAGCAGAGAAAGCACAGTCACTTGAAGAAGACAAAAAAAGATGGGCATCATGAACAAATCTCTGCTCGTGTTGCTTTTGCAGGAAATATCCTATGTCCCAGATTTGTTTCAAAACTATTAGATATGTATCCTTCTAGGTAGCAACAGAGAATGCTCAGTATCTTTGCAGGAATTCTGTCCTTCCACCCTTCTGGAGGTCTCATGGCATACCTGCTCCTTCCTCCTTTGAAGCAATCCATACCTGTTGCTCTATGAATTACACTTCTGGGAAGCTCTCATTTCTTGCTGCACTCTAAAAGGTTCTGTTAGTGGACAGACACTTGTATGTCTCCAGGCAAAACAATTTTCCCTTTCTTTTCTAAAGAGTCCCCCTGCCCCAAGGTGTAGTAGTAAATACTGGATGATGTGCGATTTTCCTTTAAACATTCCACAAACTGTTATGCAAGTGCTGTCTTTCAAAAACTAGTAAATGTTTCTATGAATATACTGCAAAATGTATACTTATGGATAGACGATGATTCCTTGAGTAATTAAGAACCATATTTTATTGCTTTTATTTACCAGTTAAATTTTCATTTACTCAAACTTTTCTCATGACAGCCATGTGGAAATGTGGTATTGTGAATCTGGGACCAAAGCAAGATTTAAATTAAAAGTAATACTTTGCTTCAGAGCTTCTCACAAGCATCCCCTAGAACCACTGAATTGCTAACATGAACATTATGTGGAATTGCACAACCAACATGCTTTTTTTTTTTCTGAGAGGAGATATTTTCTTTATAGCACTTGCTGCAAAGTTTTTGCTTTTGAGTCAGCAATATCTGTGCTATGGAGGATAAGCTGTATTTAATAGTCCTTTAATCACTGAAGATGAAGCTATACTTTTCCATTAATGACTTCTGGTGGATGACTCTCTAGCTACTAGTCTAGATGAAACTCAAGGAATTTAATATTTTTACATTAAAATTATAATTTAATATAATTTTCTACTGTCCCTTTGACATGAAGACTTAATAAATGAGAGTTTTTTTTAATTAATTGTGAAGTAAGAAACTCTAGCTAATGTGACCCTATCTTCTCTGACAGAGATATTCCGTATACGTAGAGTTTCAAATGCTTATGCCTTCAACTGAAGATAGGCTGCTTAACCTCCTTAGAAATCTTCATTACAGCAATGTGTTCAATGAAGCAGTACTCCTTAAGAGTTTATCTTTTTTTTGATGCAGTACTCAACTATCTTGAAAAAAATTCTAAAGAGGAGTGAAATGTTTAAATGGTACCAATAATTTCCAATGATTTTGTTACCCTCATTGCTGTTAAGCCTTAATGAATAGGCCAACTGCAGTATGGGGGGGTTTTTAATTTATTTTGAAATGGGACTGCAGCACAGCTTTACAGGCAATGAGAGATTGCTTTTGAATTCATAATGTTTAATTGCTGAAAAACACTTGTGGCAGAAAGTGCAGTACTTGTCGCAGTAGAAATACACAACTCTGTTGCTCTAATGCAACATTATGGCAGAGAGCTGTTTATATGTGAGTTCACATTTTCATCTTTAACCTTATTTTTGATTTCTCATAACTTCCTCAAACCACTATATTCTTAGCTGAAGTATCTTGCCTGGTATCAACTGAGAAGTAAAGTATTTAATTTTGAAAAGTGCATATAAAAAAGAAAAGAGAGAAAAAAAAGTGATTTCCACACAAGCCATTCTGGAGCACATTCCTGAAGGCAAAAATGCATAAAATAAGGTTGAGCAACTTTATTTACCTGAAGAAGTTTCAATTTGAATTTTTATTTTAAAAATTACCTTTAGAAAAATAATTTACTGATGATATGAAATACAATATTTTCTTTTAAGATTGTGCAGCATGGACTTCAGATATTTACTGCAGTGGATAACAGAATTTGCAGCCATGCTAATTGAGAAATCGTGAACAAGACTGGAAGATATAAGAAGGAAAAAAGAAATGAAAACTTCTAACTTTGAATATTGTGTCATAGTATATATCATATGTCTATGCATCAGTTACATTGGGACTTGCTTTGAGGATAAAAATATAAAATAGTAATAAGGCAAGGAAGTTTTGAGAAAGGGAAGATATCATAGGAAGAAAGAATTTTGTGGTAAGCAGTCTCACGAAGGGAATGTAAATAGTTCTTAAAGGGAAAAGTGGGACTGCAACAATAAAATTCTGTTGCCTGCCCTAGATGTTTGATTTTGTAGAAAAATAAAGCTTTGTTATGTTGAATCTGCCAGGAACTATCACAAGAAGCAGCTGAAGACTTAGTGATTGTGCGTAAAACATTCTCAAAGAAGTAACTCTGTACTTATATTCCAATGTAACTTCCTATGTTATGATATGTAGACTGTTTCCAGTGACATAATGACTTTTGATTGGGTTGGTGATAGAACCGCAGTGAGGCTTTGGAATATCACATTGTCAGCAGCTATTAGAAGAGATCTGAAAGATGGTAGAGTAAATCTGAGAATTATAAAGAATGTGTTATGGAGAACTGTCATTGTGGGCATGTATTTTAAGCCTGCTATTAGGACATTAAAATAATTCATGTGTTTGTTTCTACTTTACATACTCATGCAAATACTACTGATAACCTGTCAGAAGTCTTTGAGATAGGCAGAAGTGAACAGACATGCTGATTAAGCCTTGAATCTTGCTAATGTGATCTTTACTGTCAAAGAAAGAAAATGATTTATTGTCTAATGACCTCTGTGAGGCTTTTGTGTCCAAATTTCATACTGTGGAAGATGAAATAAGAGCTCCTACTTTAAAAGTGAAAGCCCTGTAATATATGCTAAATGTTATTTAAGACTTCCAAAAGCTCCTTTGGACTCCTAGAACAAATGTGAGACAACATAATAAAACTGAATGGTATAATTATATGAACACAGATCAGCTTAATTTTTTTGGGGGGGGGGAGGAAAGGTGTGGCGCACAGTTGACTTTATTTAATTTATTGCTTCAAATTTCATTCTAACTCAGTGACAGTGGTCAGTGACTATGCTGAGAAACAAAATAGTGGTAAAATTGTATTATGTTTTTTCCATAGACAGGGTATATTTTGAAATTTGTTTGTTCACCTTACTCTAAATGTTACCTATTCTGCAATTTTTTTACAAAATATATCATTTAAATTAAGTTGTGATGTCATGGTTTACTACGTGCAGATAAAATAATACTTCTTTCAATCCAAGACACCATGTGAACCTAGGCACATAATATTTACAGGCATTTTATTCAAAGTCTAGAAATGGATATACCTGAAAGCTGTTTGTTTAACAAGAAAATATTTGGAAATAGGAATAAAATCTTAACCTGCTTGTATTTGTATACAAAACTACATTGACATACAAATGCTGTCATTTTCAGTAGTGGTAATGGGTCTATTTGATGTAAGAATATATATCAGATGAATATTTCTACTTCAGCCTCTACTTTTTCTAATTCTCTTCTTCCACTTTTAGTTTGGTTCTCCTTGTTGTCTACTTTAGCGCTATTTGGATGGTAACATTGAGAAGTTACTGCTCATACAGTATTATGAATTCCAAGTAAAGATCCCCTTCTTATCTAAGTGTGCTTGCTTTGAGAGGTTCCTCATCCTTGAATTAGAACATCTCTTAAAAATATGTATTTTATGCTCAGGTAGTATGTGGCGCAGAAGCCATTTTCTGTCATTTTGCCCCTGTCAGTGAAAAAGAGCAATTTGATCTACAAAATACTCAGCCATGGCTTTTAACTGAAAGTTTGGGCAGAAAACCTACAGAACTGCCTAAGATTTAGTAATCTGATACTTTGGATAAAAAATAATTCTTGGCACTTAAAAAGTAAATTATTACTCCAATTTATAAATCAAGTATGAGAGATGAGAGTTTTTTCATTCCTCTTAGGTATGATGGCACCATAGAGAGAACACGAAATAAATATGGAGACTTCACGTCAAACAGTTTCAAATTTGACCTGCTTTTAGGGCTACATGATGTAATTAATCCAGTGTATTTCTTCTCTCTTTAGAAAGACAAAGTGCTTAAGCAAAATTATTTCTTTATCCATACATTGAACTAATGTGCCATAGCATTTCAAAGCATGTGGAAAAACAAATACTTGCACTTGGGTGGTCCTCAAAACAGGAAATCTACATTTAATAGCAAATGAGCTGTGTGATATTGTGACAGCCTATTAATTTTTTTCCCCAGAATTACCCTAAATATGAAGAAATCTAGTTGACTGTTTTTTTCCTCAGTCCTGTGTACACAGTTATAAATTATAACTGTATACCAACATACCATTTTTGACTACTTGCAGAAGATACTTTCTCTTTCTTATTGGTTATGTTTACCTCAATTTCACATGTTTCACATTAGTGTCTGAAACACTACCAACAGTCCTTTTGAATCAAAAGAATAATTCTGTGTATTCTCAGAGATGTAAATTAAATAGAAATTTAATAATGGGTTAAATAAATCATCAGGCTTCTAAAGTGTGTTTATTTCTCCCAGAGCTGTATTTGGTCCTATATTTTCAGATCTGTGGTTTTGCTGTGACACATTTTAAAAATCAGAAAATAATCTACTAAAACAGAACATCTACTATTATTTAATATGATTACTAGCACACTGGATGATTCTAATCTGATGTGATAATATGATAAATATGATTAATATAATACAATATAAAGACCCAAGATGAATCCTCATATTACTCTTTGACATGGGAGGCTGTCCTGTAAGCCACTGTTGTAGCAGATAAATTTAATGTCAGAACAAAACATGATTAAATTGTCCTAAGACAAATAACACATATAGAAATTTCTTTCTCTATTAATTCCCACTCACAAAATATCACAGAAAACTTTTTCATAGAATCAGAGAATATCTTGAATTGGAAGGGACCCAATAGGATAACCAAGTCCCTGCTCCTCACAGGACTGACTATCTATATGACAAAGATGTCACCCAGATGCTCCTTGAAATCTGACAGGCTTGGTGCCATGACCACTTCCCTGGGGAGCCAATTTCAGTGGCCGACCACCCACTCAGTGAAGAACCTTTTCCTAATGTCCAGTCTGAACCTACCTTGACAGACCTCATATATTATAAGCTGATATGAGTAGACAAATTCTTATGCCTGTATTAAAACCACAATCCTGCTCTGAGAGCTCAATCCTACATAGTCTTGTGTCATCAGGTAGAAATGCAAAGACTTTATCTGTCAGGAGTGTGTAATGCACCACAGTAGTTACATAATAAACATTCCAAAGCACTGATGTTTCAATATGGTGCTCAACATGGGTCAGTCTGTCTTCCACAGAATCAGGCAAATTACAGCTTCTCCTACATTCCTCCTTACCCTCAATACAACTCAAAATATTGCGTCTGGACGTGGGCTAGCTCTTGGCTAGTACCAAATAGAAAGGGCATGCATACCTTGCTCATGTTTGTTTACTTTCCAACTATGAAATGGCCTTAGTGGAAAATGATTTTCATGCTTCTAATACATTAGGATATAAAAGCACATATCTTTGTAATGATCACCTAAAAATAAACACTGCATAAGCATTGTTTTGAATGCCGTTCTTTCTCAAACCCTGACATCACTGAGAGAAACAGGTTTGTATCCATCCCAGAGAGTTTTACAAACATTATGGTACAGCAGATACTTAAGGGTAGAATGTTTGATTAATAAAGTGACTGTAATGGTAGAACTTTTTTTTGATTTAATGATTTATTTGAAATTTACTCTCTGTCATATAACTAGGGAGGAATAGAGCAGTTCAGTAAATGTAATTTTGAATGGAGTGGCAACATGTAAGTTGAGATGATTTTGCCATCTTGAATTAGTAGGATTAGTAAATTCAATTTTATTTGACTGTTACAGAGATGAAAAACAATAAAATCACAATGAGTAAACTCCTGATAAAATCAGCTATCCAGGCAAATAAAAACTGTCCTAAGGTACTGGATCTAATATTTTTTTAGAATTTTTATAATTGCCTTAAAATACTATATAAAAAGCTGTACTTGATGGATATAATGCTTCACTGTTACGCTTTTTACAATGCTTTATTTCTGCATGCAGGTTTGAGTACAAGAGTGTTTTCTGTTTGACTGTGTTAGTTAACTCAGTTTGAATTTATTCCTTACCCACTTCCAAGTAGTTACGAAGAGGAAGTACACTGAACACTTAATTCTGCTCCATGTCTCCTTTCTCCAACAGCATCCAGGAAACTTAGAAGTATTTTTTCAAGCAATTCTGAAAAGTATCTGCTACCAGTCCCCTTCTCCTGAGGTGATCTCAGAGTATCAGTTGCCTCACATGTTGAATGCATGAGTTAGAGTCGATCAGATACTATTAGCTGAGACTGTCAATTCTCATGAAGTCTGATGACAAAGACCCATTCTAGTGTGATGATCTGGGAACCTTTTAACACTCCCTTCTGGAAGCCTGCTGTTTGACTTCTTGTTAAAACATCTTTATTGTTTCATCCTTGCAAAATGAAGTTTTTTATTCACTCATGGGATGTTATCTGTCAATCATCCAAGCTTCATGCTGCTTTGGTAATTAGCTAGTTTTTGATTAGATGCCAAGAAATAAAAGGTGAACCCTGCCATGAACTGAAAAGAAAAGGCTGAAGTGGAATTACAGATGAGTTTTGGAGACTGATTTTCAGCTTCTCAGGGTGCTGCTTCAGTGCTAATGAACATATTCAGAGCACACTGACCAAGACCCTGATCCCTAAATGGGGGCAGCCAGGATGGATTGGAAACACATAGGAGCTGTATTTTTCCCTGGGCTAAGGAGTGTTATAGACCATCATTGAGATGGTCTCTGAAAAAAATCTAGCTCTATGTGACTTTACAGAATTCATACCTTTGTTCTCTAATATGCAAATTGTTTTCTATGTCTGACTGGCTTGTCACTGACATCCTCCCTTCTGTGCCACAGATGGTGCAAACCCTCCTTACACAAATTTAAAAAAAACCCTAAAATGCAACACACAACCCTCAAAAGAAGTTAAAAGAAATTTGAGAATGACTGTATTCAGAGAAAGTGAAGAGTTATTTAAGGAGAAAAGAGGTGGAGACATAGGATATTTAGGACACCTCAAGAAAGGAGGCTTGCTAAATGATGGTCACAGGCCGATGGATATTTAGACGACATAAATTAGTGGTCCTTTCAAAGTCCTTTATATCCTAGTACTTTGCTCTAGCATCCACAATGTTTAGCTCCAAGAAGAATGCCTGATTGTTGTGTTAAGCAAAGACGTCTGAAGAGTAGACACAGAGGTGCCTATATTTGTTATAGTTTGCTTAGGGTGAATAGTGGGCAACCACAGAGATATGTCCATGTGTGCATACATGTATATATACATGTATAGAAGTGCCGGTGCTGCAGTCAGAGTCTATTTCAGGACTGGGAAAATTATGCTATTCAGCAATAGACAAGGAGAGACAGCTAAGAGAAAGAGACTTTTTGAGTGTGCTTCTAGTGACCCTAAAGGACATGAAAATAACTCCAGCCTTGATACTCTGAATTTGTGCTACCAGGATGCTTAAAATTTTCAGAAGCCAACAAAGACTGAAGATATCTTTCACCAAATATCCCACGGTAATAGCAAGTAACAAAGAAGAAGGTTCTCAGATATCATAATAAATACTAAAAAAGCGTAAGCAGGTAAGCAGATGGAAAAGAATCAGCTCAGACTGGGGAACAGTAATTGCAGTTAGAGTCCAGTGATTGTACTCACTTATAATCTTTCCTGTAATGAATAATCCCACTGAAATAAAATTAAGTTCCCTACATGAATAATGCAAACAGTATGTTTTAATTTAGATGAGCTCATAAGTATGGGGTTTTTTTGGGTAGAATAACATTTTTGAGCCCATGAATAGCATTAATAATTTTAAGAATTAATGTAAGTTGAGAATTCTAATTTGAAACCTTTATGGACTATTTAATCAATTAAAATGCACATGGGATGTTTTGTCTTTTTAAAACATGGCAAACATTCTGAAAAGCAAGCTGACATTGCCTCCCTGTAGCTCATGCATAAATTTGAAAGATGTTAGGCATGCCTAGTTTAGTGATAGTTTGTTGAAACTCTTTAAACATGGTTCATATGGTTTGTGTATATGTATCTTGCTAGAAGGCAGGCACTACTCTATTATCCCTTTTGCAAAAACTTTTTAGGCTAAAACTCCTCAGAGATTTAGACTGCTAGAAAGATAGAATCAGGCAGTATAAAACTGCCAACTCAAAGGCTATCTGTTTAAAGGCTTTACCAGTGAAATATGATCATTCTGGCTAATTTGGATCATTTTCCATCAAATGAGACTGGATTCTTAAAAGGTCACCTTGGCAAATGACTTGCCCAGACAATAGTTGTTCTGAGTTAGCACTGATAAAGAAGTCATCCCACTCCTATCAACTGTGGGACAGCAGGGACATTCCTTAGGAACTTTTTGGCATTTCAGCCTCAGAAAAAGCTATTGAGTGTCTGCATGGATTCACATAGAAGCTTCATTTAGATCAATATTCTGTTTCTGTCAGCAGGCTTCTCTGAATTGTTCTCTTGACTCTCAGCCTGCAGTGTCTCTGAGACTCACTGGAACAGAGGTAATTTTTGTTTTCCATATCCCTCAGTGGATTTTTCTACTATCAGTTAGTTTTTTACAGAGACAATGTCAATTTTTTTCACCTATGGTTTCTTCAAGGAAGGAGCTTCACAGTTCAGCTGTGCATTGCTTGCAAAGAGAAGCTCTTCCCTTTGGCTTGTGCTGTAAGGCATATTCGTAATCCCTGGAGATGGAGTGAGCTTTTGCCTGTTCACCTTCTTCACGTCACGGGTGACTTTATAGCCAAGCCATTCTCATCTCTGTCGTACCTTTAGCCAGAAGAGGCTATTTAATCATTCCTCATACAGAATCCCTTCCAAATCCTTAACTGTTCATACCACTTTTTTTTCCTTTAAAATTCTGTATACGCTTTTTTATGAAGAAACATAAATCCCATATAGTATCTCAGAAAGTGGTGCCTATGGATTTACACCACAGCATAATGATGCTTTCTATTTTGTTGTCTGTTACTTTCTTAATGATTCCTAACATTTAATTTCATGTTTTGACAACTACTGAACAATGTTTCTCTATCCTAGCCCGACAGTCACATAAGATCAGGGCACAGCACTTCATAAAGAAAATGTCTGTTGTTTTTACTAATGCACATGTATTCATTTATCTGCATTGAATTTCATCTACCGTTTTATTGCCCAGTTACTCAGTATCAAGTTCTTCTTCATAATCAGTTCCCATTTTTATTATCTTGAATAACTTAATACCATCAGCAAAAATTTCTAACTTGACTGTTCATCTCTTTGCTACTCCATCATGAACACATCACACAGCACAAGCAAGAACAAATGATAAATTCACAAAATGTATATTATGAAAAGCATTTAGGAAATTTATTTAGGAAATTTAACTATTTAGGAATAATCATAAGAATATTTTGCGCTTTTGACACCATTTTCCAAGAATCCATAGGCAGGACAGGCTTTGTAGGTGGAGGCAGTGTTCTTTAGTATACATGCTAATATTCTTGAGGAAGAAAAATTATCTTAGTCATGAGCCCAAGGTGTCTTCCAGGTCTCAAAATAGAGGTAGCATCTTTCAAAACAAAATACATGTTAAGAACATTAATTTACTTATATATCAGTTAAATCATCTCTATAAAAAATAGGTCTTGTTACCTAGGAAGCAGAGAGTATACTGGGAGGGTGAAAAGAACTGAAGAGAGAGAAAAACAGAGATGGAAAGTAAGAACAAGACAAACTGAGAGAGATGAATAGAAATTTGTACTAGGTTTCTGTGGCTGTGTTTTGGCAGTGGGCGGGGGGGCTACAGGGGTGGCTTCTGTTAGAAGCTGCTAGAATCTTCCCCTGTCTGGTGGAGCCAATGCCAGCCGTCTCCAGGACAGGCTTCCTGCCACTGGTCAAGACCGAGACAATTATGAATTATAGTAATGCCTTCGTGTTAACATATTCAAGAATGGAGAATTGTTGCACAGTGAAAAATTCCAGCCAGGGAAGAACAAAGTGAGAACATGGGAACAACAAGGTAGACACCAAAGTCAGTGCAGAAGGAGAGGGAGGTGGTAATCCAGGAGCCAGAGGTGAGGCCCCTGTAGCCCGTGATGCAGACCATGGTGGAGCAGCTGTGCCCCTGCAGCCCATGGAGGTCCATCGGGATGCAGAGACCCACCTGCAGCCCATGGAAGAGTCCATGTTGGAACAGGTGGATATCTGAAGGAGGCTGTGACCTTGTGGGAGGCCCAAGATGGGACAGGGTCCTGCCAGGGACCTGTGGCCTGTGGAGAGAGGAGCCCACGCTGGAGCAGGTTTCTCCCAGGTAGGACTTGTGGCCCCTGTGGGGGACCCATGCTGGTACAGCTCATTTGTGAAGGACTGCACCCCATGGAGGAGTGACCCACAGGACAGTAGTTTCATGAAGAACTGTTGCCTGTGGGATGGACTCACGCTGGACAGGTCCATCAAGGACTATCTTTTATGGGAGGGACTCCATGGGAGCAGGGGAAGGACTCCTCTCCCTGAGCAGCGGCAGAAACAACAACTGACCATAACCCCTATTCTCTGTCACCCCTGCACCGCTGGAGGGAAAGAGGGAGAACATGGAAGGAAGAAGGGGTGGGGGGAAGGTGTTTTTAAGATTATTTTATTTCTCACTCTTTTGCTCTGATCCTGTTAGTAACAAATTCAAATAATATCCCCACTTTTAGTCTGTTTTGCCTGTGAAGGTAATCAGTAAGTGACCTCTCCCAGCTCTTATCTCAACTCATGAATTCTTTGCTGGTTTTTTTCCCTCTCCTCTGTCCAATTGCGGAGGGGAGTGAGAGAGTGGCTTTAATGGGTATCTGGCATCCAGCCAGGGTCAACCCAGTACAATACTGATCACTTTAAGGGAAAGATACACATAGTGTATAGTTTAGGGAATACGGAGAATCAATGCTGGGGTGGGACATCATCATATGCTGTAAAGAGAGTTCTTAGGTTTGTCTTGTTATATTTCCTTTGTGGACATGAAAACATCTCCACAAGGATGGAGGTGGAATGATTGCTTTCTGGGAAATGCTTTTCACCAACAGCTGGATATTTCTGTCATGCACAGCCTGGATATATGAGTTCATGCTGCTGCCTAATAGTTGCCTAGTATGAATTACCTATATGCATTAATAACATCTGGTGCACTTCGTGAAATATCATACATTTGTCCAAGTGCAAGCATAGCAGCCAGAGCTGCTCCTGGTTCTGTTTTAGGAAGTATTCACAGTGACAGACAAGTTAGTGAACCTTGCTTTTGCTGCCTATGTGCAGTCTGCATTCAACATTCTTAGCATTATGGAGAATTTGCTTCTGTTGGTTGATTTCATGAGGCTGAGAAGCTGCTCAAAGTCTCAGGAATGTGGTTGTGGGAAGATTTCTTTCCAGCATTTTCTTCCAACAGAGCCTGTGTTTAATGATTTGTATTCAAGTTCAAGGATAGAATGGTATGTGATAAGTGGGATTTATTTTTTTCTTATAGCTAAATAATTTTTTATGTGGTGTTCAGGGGAGTCTTAGAAATATGATCTATTTTTCTAAGTATCCTTGTTGGATAAAAGTCCTCTTTTATTTACTAATGACTATTGCAAACCAAATACAATAGTAGAAGAGACTTCACTTCGACCTTTTGGCTTTTATGTTTCAGATGGTAGCTGGTGTATATTGGTAAATATTCTGGAATGCAGGTCATCCATGTATCATAGTTTGTAAGTTGACTTTTTTTTGCTGACTGTACTGTTTAGAAAAGTGAGATTTGCATAATAGTATTTTGGAAATAATTTGAAAGAAGAGTGCAAATAACAAACTTTTGGGGGAAACAGTAGAGGGGGCAGAATTTCTGAGCCAGGTGATAAAGACACTTGTGTATCTTAGAGTTTTTGGTAGTGCTATTCTAAAACCTTTCTTGAACAATGCTCACAGGTTCACAGATTGTGGGCCTATTATAGGGTTTGTACCTATTTCAGTACCTGTCCCACAAACGACTGCCTGACAGTGACACTGGGCTTTAATTTGCCTGAAAACTGTATTGATAAACCTCTCCCGTTTTATCTTCTGCAGCAAAACAGGAGCCGCTAAGCTGGAGGTAGGACTCTACATAGAAGCCATTGAATTCCCCTATTTCCACAGAGCTCTTCTGGTCCTATAGTTCAGGAAAAATCCTTTCCCTTGAGAAATGTGTGCACATATATCACCTGCCCATCAGAAAGACAATCTGTCATGGTTTGAAGTCCCAAAATTCAATTCCTGATTCTTAGCCCCCCTCCCACATCTCAACCTAGTGTGAGATGGGTTTCCAGACACCACACAAGACTCAAAATGGGGGGAAGGGAATATATTACAATACACTGTACAAATAAATAAATAGTATAATACATTACATACAATCTTAACTCCATCTCTACCATGACATACAATATTTACAATGGATCAAATCTCTTCTCCCTCCAAATAAAAGTCCAGGAGGGAAGAAGGGAAAAGATCCCTTTCTCTCTTTGAGCAGCAGTTCACTAGGGCAGCAGTGTCTCTTCTTCCATGCAGCAGTTGCTGGATCTCTGCCAGCACACATGAGGGAGGCCTCCAAGCCTCTCTCGGCCCCCTGACGCAAACGAAGGGTCTTTCCGTGGGCTGCGTTACCCCAGACAAAGGTTGCTCCACCACGGTCATGTTGACGAAGTGCAGAAGCCTTTGTGACGGTCTGGTATCTTCAGGGGATTCAAGCCCCTTTGCAGAGCTTCTGTGCTCTGCCTCAAGAGGGCTGCTAGCTTCTCTGAAGCTGCAGCAAGGGAGGGCCCCAAGGTCCTCTCTCACACATTTTGTCCTGGCTGAGCTCTCAGGACCGCTACATTTAGGACTTCCAATTAATAGGAGTCCACCCCCTCCATTTTTTGGAGAGATCTCAAAGAAAGTTTGGGGGGGGGTTGTAGTTCTTACCCCAACAAACTCTGTAGTACTTTAGTTCTCTCTGCTACTTTTCTCTCTCTCTCTTTTGACTCGCAGAAGTTTTTCTGTCTGCTTTGATGCATGTTTGTTTTGGTGCTTCTCTTATCTCTTGGCTCTGTCCCGCCGCTTTTTCTCCGTCCACTGCTGCTCTGTCGCTTCTCCGTCTGCCCACTCACGGTGGAGAAAACTCCTTCAGCTTTCTAGCTACAGGTACTTAGCTCAGTTTAACACTGTTCCAAGTCCCCATAGCCCCCCAGCCGGGGGCTGGGGTGGGCCCAGCCCCGAGTGGGGCTCCGGGTTTCTTCTTTGTGGCTTAGAACATGGCCACCTCCTCTCCAACAACCACAACTACTCTCTTTTCTGGTCCAGTGATATGTTTATATTTTGCAGGAGCGCTGATTGGGTCAAACCCCAAGGGTCATCACCCCCTGGGGGTTAACACTTTCTTAGCTTCAGGGGGAAAACCTGGTTCAAACCACTACACAATCATATGCAGTAAAATAAGAACTTCCTCTACTTTTTCATGCGGTTCATCTACCTGAAGGATATGTAGTTGCTTTATGTGGTTGTTTCCTTCTGTACCCAGAGGCCTCCTGGCCTCTTTTATGACTTACCTTCAGAGATGGACAGCCTGCTGATCTCCTTCCTACAGCAGCGTAAGTCCATTTTTATCTCAATTTAATTCCAGGGGTCTGCTTGATCCAAGCATTTTATCTCTTAAAGGCCTGTTAGTTAGAATCTGCATGCTAAAATATATTTAATTATCCAAAGAGGGAAGAATTATTCTTAGCCTCAATTTTGATCTTGCAACAAACAATCTGAGGGAAGACTTTGAGTCACGTAATTTTGAATATCTGTGCCTGAGACAGTTGCTTATATTACTGGGAAGGCAAATTCTTTATAGTGACTGTAAGAAGACTTGTCTCATATGATTTTGCACTTTTTGAAATCTACCATCAACATCAGTTTCATGGTGTTAACTCTTTCATCTTAAAATCACAGTCTTTCATTCTTGCAGTCATGCAATTTTAGGTTAGGGGTGGATTTCAGATTGCTGCTTCAACCTCTGGTATTTAAACAGTCTGCAAAATGGAGCTAACTGGCCTTAGACATTTTTAGAATAAAACTGGACTAAACAAGACAGAAGTCTTGTCAAGATGGCTGAAGAATAGTCCCTTTTTTTCAGGGAGATTTCAATAAGTCAGAAATCGGAAGCAGATTATACTATGATAAACAGGTCTAGAAGGAGGGGATTAGGCACTGGATCTACTTCAGCAGAGCACTGGAACTGGCTGATCCTAGGTTGCTTGGTCTTCAGCTCCAGTAGCAGTGTCTCAGCAAACTTTACAGAGACCTCCTTTTCTTCTGCTGCATTTTCTCCTGCTTGTGAAATGCAGTGAGAGTGTGGGAATGTCTGAAATATCAGCAAGCCTAAAGGTGAACTTTGGCTCACGGTTGTAAGTTCTCTGACTGCAGAGACATTTAGCTTAGACTTCGCCCTGTGGTTACTGTTAACTGAGCTACTGAGAAGTTTTGCAGCACTGTGTGAAAAGGAAACAAGGTTTCTATGCTATTTTACTTTTGCATCAACTTTCCACCTTGATTTTACTTATAGCTTGCTTAAACAAATGTGTTGGGAGCTTCAGAAGTCATTGTTTTTCCCAGATCTGTGCAGCACTCAGCATACAATCATGGATGTAGTAGAGACAGTTTTTGTGACAGCTGGATACACTTCCAGAGACCTTCTGGGAAATGTGCCAGTACATGATTTGTTTTCATCCCAGGATGAGGGATGAAGACAGAACTGTGCTTACAATGAAATAAAGTGTCTGTGAGAAATCTGAGAGTTTGTGTACTGTGTGTACTAACCCTTAGGGAATAGTCCAGCACTGGCCAGATTTGTAGCATGGTAGCTTTAGAGAAGCAATGAGAAAATTAGATATCCATAGATTTACTGAGTCAAGGACTGCTACATTTCTAAATGCAACAGTAGTGATCCATGGAAGAACTCTTTCCCAACCAGAATGATGGAGAATGGATGACGGAGTTACCA
The DNA here is from genome assembly GCF_003984885.1 of Neopelma chrysocephalum. Lineage (NCBI taxonomy): Eukaryota > Metazoa > Chordata > Aves > Passeriformes > Pipridae > Neopelma > Neopelma chrysocephalum. The sequence continues at coordinate 17,484,233 of NW_020897690.1, forward strand.
GCTGATCAACTATTTTCTGTGAAGACTTTTTGTGCCAATGCATTGAACTCATGGAAAAAAGTCCTCATACAAAGTGAATTTATAGATGAGATGCCTGTTTTTATCTGCGTAACTAATATATTTTTATCTACTTCACAATTTAATTGAGCAATTACAGGCAATTGCATCCTAAGTCTGTAATTGCATCTGTTCTCATTCACTGAATTTCATACTGTTTTAGCTTGTCTTTCCAAGCTTGTTTACTATGATTCTAGCTTATTTCTGACTTATTTTCTCCCCACCTCCCCTTCCTTCTTCCCTCCATTGGTCTTCATTTTTTCACTAGCTCAGAAAAGAAAAGAGCAGCTCTAATCATATTATACAAGAACGTGAGGAAGCTTTTTTCATTAGACATCAGTCTGTTGATGAATTTCTTACAGCAGCTCTAATTTAAACTAATAGCATACGCTAGAACTAAGACAAATCATGGAGTGTCCAACAAGTAAGGTAGAGAATGTGAATATGAGCTGGAAAACAGTTTTAAAATGCATGTGATGGATTAAATGAATTGTGGCATTTAGAGAGAGTATGACAATTTTTCTCACATTTTGAAGGACTGCTGTAAGTTAAATGATGGAAGACATTCAGATTAATACCTAAAATAATCAAAACTAAGAAAAGTATCAAACTAAAAAAAATTAAAAGTTCAGAAAGTTCAAGAAGCAAAACTTGAAAAATGAGACTTTGTGGATAACCTGCTCCTCCCCATATCACCCCTCTTACCCCACCAAAAAAAATCCCAAACCCAATCAGCAAAACAAAACAGAAAAACAAGTGACCAAGGAATCAGCCCATGAGCTCTCAGGAGAAGGAAAAACTAGAATCTCTGCAACCTGAGTGAGAAGAAATGGCAGGACAGGGAAAATGTCTGTTGTCAGCTAGGTAGTAGACCCTAACTCTGGAAGCCATCAATGAGAAAATATGAAACGGAAAACATTCTTTACCAATGCAACAGAAGAATCATGATGTGCTGCAGTACAGGCCTTTAATGAAGGGAAATCTGGTAGCTATACTATACAAATCATTAATAATTTCTATATATTATTCAAGTATTCAATTGTCATACAGAGAAGGCAAGGCTCTTGCTTGATGCAGAGCTGTGATCCAGTCTATTCCTGCTCTCTCTAGTATTCTGAACATCTAAAAAAAGGCATGGATATGAAAAATTACAGACACATGTCTAAGCACTTGCCTCCAGAACTACCTGACTGCATGGTGACAGGATAATGACAGACATACAGTCTCTGAATCCCTTGTCTGATTTGCTCTCTGAGGCAGAAAGCCCAGGATGGTGGATGAGGGCAAAACTCATGTCTTGTACAAAAATGCAGGAAATGGTGATTTCACCTCTTTTACCCATCCTAAGCAGCAACTCACTGTACATCTTTCTATTACTTATGGTATTATTCACTTGTCAACCAGCTCTTACTGAAATGACATGGAAAGAGAAGGAGTGTCGCATGGTGTTGTGGGCCCCTTCCAACTTGACATACTATATGTTTCTATGATAGCCTACTATAAAAAGACAGTAAAAAAGATAGAATAAGGATGGTAAAGATACAAATATAAAGGACTTCTGAAGATAAATCTGAGCCTACTCAGATTTAAAAAAAGACTGACCATATAGTTACATTGAAAAAACCTGATGTCCAGGAAAGGCATAAGTATCACGAAGAGTGGTAACAAATCTATAGTCAGTACTTTACAGACATCATAGTCATCAGCTAAACTGAAAATTAGAGAAATAATCAGCGTTTCCAGCCTTCCACTAAAATCATCTCATTAATTGACAGTGATGTTTGATCTGAACTTTTCTGTAAATCTACAATGTCTACGGCAGTGAATTAAATGTGAACACATTCTGGCCCACAAGTGTGCTAATGACATCTAGCCCCAAAACTAGGTGACAACTTTTTAACTCTCTGCTAGAAACAGCCACTTGCCCATTTTAATTCCTGAACCATAAGTGGAAACTGTTCAGGAGTGTTCTATCTAGCCCAGATCAAAATTATGCCATGGACCATTCAAGCAATGTAACCCAACTGAAACTTGAAAATTTCTTGGGATTCTGTGGTATAATAGTATAGGCATGGTACCCAGACTAAGCAGAAAGGAAGCGGTACTAGCAGACTGAAACCTGCATTAGGCTCCCTGCATATAAAGGAGTTACCTAGTAAAAATTGGGGAAAGAATAATTACTGAAACCTGAGAGAGAAGAGATAACAAACCTCACACCTTTATTATCAGTTATATCATATAGCTTTTTTAAGCCAAAGAAATCAGTGCAATTCTGTGAGAACAGATTAATTTACAATTACTGTCTCCTCTGAAAACCGGAAGGTGCATATAAACTTTTTGTGGACAGATTCTTCGAAGCCCTAACCAAAAGGATGAAGAAAGATCTAGATAGAACTAAACGGTACTTACAGTATAGTGGTTTTACTTTATAGATTCCTATGTCAGGTTGCCTGACAACACAGACGTCCTCATTGTTTGGTGAGAAGTAGTGCAATAATACTTTAAGTTAAGCATGTGATTGTATATATATGGTAGCATCATACAAAAACTTTAGTCAGACAGATCCTGCTTGAAAAGAAAGACAGTGAATGAATAACAAAACTGTAGGAAGACTGAGTAGGAGAAAGCAGGACAATGCTGACAAGATGGCATGATACTTCAGTGAATGTGAGGACATGTCTCTGAACTAGTGAGAAGGTCATGTGATGCGCAATGGGAAAATAATTACTTACATAGCATGAGAATATGTTGGAAATCAATAGGAAGAAAAGACTTAAGGTCACTCTTCCTATTCTTCTTCATCTAGATTCTTGCAGCACTCCTCTATTGGGATAGCATGACAGAAACTTAATTCCCTCAAAGGAAAAATCATAATGGTAATTATTTGTGATCACTGTTGAAGTACCAATTATTTGTTTCTGCCTGAATGGAACTGGGTTTGCTTTTGTCTACTGCCTAAGATCCCAACCCTAAAATATAAAAACCCAAGGTATTTCAAATAGGTCAATGACTGTCTTGCATTGCACATTCTTTCTGATGACTTCCAAAATACAGTATGCAACATGGTTTACTCTTTCAGCTAGTACCAGTAAAGTCACATTTGCTTAAAGAAATTAGGTTGCTCTAATAAGCTTAGAATAATCATGCTCACTTATTAACTTAAATGTATGATCACCTGCAGAAATTTTTGAAACCTTTTAATCAGGTGCTTTAGTTCAGGCCCATTACTGAACACGACTACTGAACTCATGAAATAGAGATTGGTGCAAAGATGTAAAGAAAGAAACTATTTCCCCTAATGTTGGGAAATAGGTTACAGACAAGACTGGAACTAGCCAGAATAACAGACTGGAATAGAGAATGGGTATGTAGGAAAGAGGTTGGGAAAGAGGTTAGGTAGATATGAGAAGGAACTGTTGGTTTAGGAGAGACCAAGAAACCAATGCAATATTCCTGTGTCTTCTTATTAATAAATCTTCCAGAATAGAAGGACATATAACTTTTTTTTATCTTCATCAAATTATTTGTAGTTGATAACTGAATATTTTAAAGTTTTTAAGGATACAAAAGGAAACAAAGGTTCTTTCAGTGGTAGCTGAGAATGCTTTAAGAACCACACCTGTGTTAAAAAGGGGGGAAAAAAATCACATGAGTCTGGACCTTAGGTTTCCTATGACAGGTTAATCCAAACATGAATCCATTGCCCTTATAGTATGAATATGATTATTTAATATTATTACCTGCCCCTGAGTCTCTTAGCATAATCATAATGTGTCCTTAGAGGTTTTTAAAATTGCTGAAAGTTTAGTCAATGTTTCCCTCTTTGCTTTATGCAAATGTATTAAATTATGAGCACAGAAAAAATGAATCAGGACATCAACTCAGCTGCTATTAATTTAGCTAAGCAAATTAAAAAGAAAAATCCAGAGACATTTTGTAGTGATAGGTAGTAGTCAATTTTATTAACTCCACATTTGAAAAATTAAATTCAGGCTGTCCCGTTTTTCAATGTCACTAGAGAAACCATCAGGTGAAATCTGCCAGAAAATCTGTTGGAATGTGTTTGAGGAATATACCTAAGAAACCGAGTTTCATTAAGTCTGGGGTAGATGTGAGAGGAAAGGAGATTTTGATGTGCAAATTTAATATAGATTTTTCTAAATATCTGTAGCCTTTTAAACACAACATTTCCTAGTGAAGGATTGCAATAGTGATCTGCTTTATAAGATTTTACTGCTACTTGAGTTTAAAAACACAAAGCTGTTCTTCTGTATTGTATTTTGAAGAAGGGAGAAGTGTAAAAACTGCTGTAAACCGTTTGTTGTTCATACCTCAAGCTCCTTCTCCCTTACCTACAGAAAGGTCCGTAAAGACTGTCAACAGTTCTGGATGCATGTGGCCATTCTAAGTTGCAAAAAGTCAACAGAGTCATTCATATGTATATTTAAATATGCGTATATATTCCCTGAGCTATTTCCCAACCAAGCTGATGAAAATTGCCCATTAACAATTAAAGATAACATGCCTAGGACAAAAAGGTGATATTGCTAATAACTGCCTAATTGCAATATTATGTTTCCACTTATAACCAACACATAGGCAAAAAAAAAAAAAAAGAGAGAGAGAGGTAGAGAAATGCATTACACATGTTTTCTGAAATGGCCAAAAATATTTTTATAGCAAAAAATGCATTCACTAAAGTTCCTTCTGATTTGGGAGGTTAAAGAAAACTTTTTCTAAAATAAAACTCTTTGTGATTTATTTTGGAAGGCAGCAAGAATCTGATTTTTATTAATGTTAATTTTTCACAGACAAATGATAAAAGTCTGCATTCTGGAATAAATGGTTGTTGAATACCTAGACTAACATTTACTCACATATCAAATTAATTTGCAAGCAATTAACTCGAAAGGAAAAAAAAGGGAAGGTAACACACTGGATGACTGTGAATTGCACAGTGAATATTATGGTAATTCAGACACACCAATACCAAAAATAATATTTCATAGGACACTTACTTTCAATGTATGTAGTTATTTAACATATTTATTATTAATAATTTTTCTGGAAAAGATCATGTACCCAAAACCATTTTGCTTTAGGTTGAAGTCATGTATATATAGAAGTTTAAAAATCAATGTGTACCATGTATTTCAATATTAGCTTTTAGTCTGTGCTCATTTGCCCTGCCTCAATAAATTTGATAGGAATAGATAGTCAAATACAATTGGGGTATTTTATTTAAAATAATACATTAAAATACTTTATGTCAGAGAATGTTGAATCTCAAATCCATAGGGGTGCACCTGTTGTGCGTGGATTATGACTTTATTAGGTTAAAATGCATGGGTCCAGTGTTAGTGCTCTTCAAGTATAATTAGTGCCCCTGATTCTCCATAGGTTTACTCCACATAAAAATCTGATTTGAAAGAATTCACTGTGGTCACAATTACATCCTAAAATATCAATCTAATTAAGAATTTGCTTGTGTATCTGAAACACTTTTGACCACAGAACTGAATAGGCAAAATTAGATTCAGATGGCCCATTAATACTTAAGCACACTCTTCTTCCAGTGCAACTATTACTCGTATTTAAATCTTTTTTGTAATAAAATTATTTGCTTTACTTAAAGACTATCTTGTGTAAAAAAGAAAGAAATCCAAAGCTCTGCTCTCTTCCAAAACTGAGTCTCAAAACTCATTGCTGAGCACTAGCACTTGACAAGCATCTGACATTTTACAATCTTGCATTTTTCTTTAATGGTTCTCCCTCAGCAGTCTGCTTACACTAGAGTGGAAGTTTTTTTGAGGGGGTTGATGGTAGTTGGCATACCAACTTTTAGGTAATTAGATAACAATTGCTAAAAGAAATATTGCCCTTTCACTGGTGCTAAGAAAACATATTTGTACTAGTCAATCTGGTCCCCAAGAAAACCTTTTCCTGGATTCTTCTGTCTTAAGAGGGCCCTAGGATGCCTAACTGAGGCAAGAACTGATGGGTGGGTGGGGTTGTTAGATTCAAACAAGTCCTGGCAAGCTAAGCCATCAGTCCATTTCTGTGTGAAAAGTTCAAGGAGGAGATTCTGGTAGTTTTTCTTGAGCTATATTCTCTCTCTATTTTTTATTTTTTTTTTTCATCCCCTGAATGAGCAACCAGATGTGAGTACAGTTTATGACCTTACTGACAATATTTAGGAAAGAAGATTTCTGGTTATATTTTCAGTGTTATCACTCCTCTTGTCATTACCTACATGATAGAAGTATATAGCAGAAAAAATATATTTAGAAGAAAAAAAATCCCAATCCATATTTCAAATATCACTACTTATTTGAGCTTTAGACTCAAAATCTTAAAGTTTGGAGCAGACTCTAGCTTATTTGGGGGTTGACCTAAAGCTGCCTTCTGAAACCACCAATTAAAGTCCTGTCAAAAAGGAAAGCAAGCCTGAAGCTCCCAGCTTTGTGATATGATGTTTACAATTCACACTATGTCTACCGCATAAAAATTTCCATGGTGTGTGTCTGAGATCAGCATTCTATGCCAAATCCCTGTGGTATAGATTTATGTTGATCTTCCCTTAGCTTTGTGTTCTAGACTGAAGACTCAAACCTAGTTTTGCCCTGTGATTTTGATAAAATGACTTGCATTCTCAGATAATTAACTTATCTTGAAATGTGAAGGTTAATTTTAATATAATAAAAATACAAAATAGGAGACTGTATACTTTAAGAAATATTTTGTCAAGGTTGTTGCATAAAATACACATGAACAGATATATACAACTGGAATAGAAGTTTCCAGAGCCATATGAATCAAACAGCCTGTTCTCTAAGAATTTTTCAAATTTGATAAGAAAGGCCATGCTTCTAAAATAGCAGCTTACTTCCACAATGCATTGATTGATACGCTATATTACTGAATTCAGCAAAATATATATACATCAAAGTTTATTGAAAACTTAACTGAGAACAAATAACTGCAGTCTTATTGTTGCTCCAGCTGAAGTTACTGGCAGAACTCATTTAAATTGAAAGGGTTCAACACTGAATGCCCTGTGAAGCTGCTACTTAGACTATTTATTTTTCAGTTGAGTCTTTTTATTATAATTGCTTTCTATTAGCATGGACACAAAATACTTATTTTTAGACACAGAAGTCTCAGAATACTTTTTGGGATAAAAATGTGATGATTTTATTGTAATCCATGTAGAACTAATTTATATGGAGAGAGGTACTTAGAGCATAAATACATAAGAAGGTACAAATAATATGGCAGTTGACAGGTGGAATTGTTTCTGACTGTTCTGGATTTTTCCAGCACAAAATTAGCAATAATCACACTACTACAGAAAGCTGTGTTTGTGACACAGATTGTCTTTAGGATTCATTTCCTATAATGCCAGAAGTTTACCCTAAAAATATTTATCTTTTTTTAAACCATTACTACTTTGTGAAGGCCCTAGAGCCATGCAGAAATCAGTCATGGTGACTGTCAAACATTTCTTAAGTAAATAGGGCTTCTGGTAATAATGTTTTGTACCCAGCAGAGTGAAATTATTTAGACTTGATGATCTTAGAAGTGTTTTCCAACCAAAATGTTTCAATTATTCTATATGCAAGAGTTTAACTGTGTGGCCTACTGTAGTTAAGATTCCCTTAACAAAAACTTTGAAATCCACAAAGTGGACTTCAGAACTTCAGACTAGCTTTTAGTTTCTCTTCTATTAATAATATTATCATTATATAATTCTACATAATCTCTTCTATGGCCAGTAATCTATTTCTCTTTCACATTATCATTTACTCTCTTGACATACATGTGGAAAAAATGGACATATTTTTTATATAAACATGTGCACATACTTGTAAACTGCATTTATTTCTAGGAAATAGATGGATGAATACTTCTGAGGGGTTCCTTATTAACTGAAATTCCTGATATACTGATCTATAGCACCAATCAACTCAGCTAAGTTTTGTTTTTTCTTTAAAAAACAAGTAAAATATTTTAGGCAAAGTACAGCCTCTTCATCTGATGTTTCATTTTGTTCCTCAGGAACACTGTTTGATGTTGACTTCCCTTCACTAAATATATATTATATATATCTACTGCTTTTAATGTCTGTTCCTGCCTGAAAATCAGATGTCCATCATCTTTCTTCATTTCAGCTGATGGATATTGCCGATTTTCTACTGCCCTTCTGTTTCTGGGTGTCTGAGTATTGCCCTTAGCTGCAACAGAACCCAGTAATATGTTAGTTGCTATTGCATCTCAGGGAATTGGCTTTATTTCTTCTGTTTGAGAGTTGTTAGCAATGTTGGTGGTGCTTGTGGGTCATTTGCTTTCAGGGTAATCGTCCATTCACTTTGTTTTCCTTTAACTGGTCTTTTATCAGCTATTTTGATGACATCTCTTTTCTCCTGTTGTCCCTGAGGTACTCCAAAATGCTATCCTTCACTCTCTATTTCTCCCACTAAGTACATTATTTCTGACAGTTCATGCATACACATCTGCTCTGTGGTGATTTATGTATTTTCTCATCTCATGCTGATGGTAGCATCCCCAGCATCTCTCCCAGGATGAGTCATTTGCTCTAGTGGAATGTGTTCCAGACCATGGCAGGGGCATTGGAACTAGATGATCTTTTAAGGTCCCTTCCAACACAAACCAATCTGTGATTCTATGACTTACCTGTGTATGCGTGTCAATTGAACACGGTTCAGAGATGCTGCACTAACTTTACAAGAGATCACACGCCTAGAAAAAGTTACTGCACAAATTCTGAAGGTCATAAAATTTTCTGACAAAATTGTGGTGTTCTCACCTGTCAGCATTTGTCCTTCCTTACTTGTGAGAATCACTGACATCTCTGTTTAAGCCATCAGTCCTTGACAGTAACTTACTTTAACTTTACCTTTTTTTTTTTTAACCTTTACTGTTTGTTCATGCTGTCTACTTCTGCCCTTTAAAACAGGTAATAAATATAGTGTAGAATGGGTTTTTTGGATGTCCTATTTCAGTACGGAAATAAAAAACCTTATTGCCACTTTCTAAGTAGTTTCACTCAGTTCAGGTAATTAAAAATTAAATCTTACAGCCAGCTATACAAATTTATGATCCAAGGTTCTCTATGACACACATTGAACTCACTGCATGATCAGGATCCTCAGAAAATGTTGCAATATGATTTGACTCTTCAATGCATAAGGGATCTAATGAGTTTTTCTCATTATAGCCTTACCATTCTGACTCATGCTATTATTCCTGAATAGTGGCTTAGAGAAAGGTATGAATTTGTATGTCAATGATCTTACACACCCTATTGACAGACACTTCCCAAGGACTTTCCTCAGATTGGAATAATAATGTACTGAACACCTTCACCAAGAGAACAAACAGTTGACAGGTGTCAAGGAGAGAGGAAGGCTGATGAGGCATCTGCAAGTTGAATTATGCGCCAGCAAGAAAATATGACTACTTATATCACAGAAGAAAAATGTGAGGTTTGATGAGGTGTAACTCATTTGTGTTTCATACTCCCGGGAAGCAGCAGTAAGAAAAAAAGAGGTAGTTTCATCTCAATGAGCAGGAAAATGGTGATACATTTACAACAATAAACAAGACAAAATTAATAAAGACATTAAGAAAAGACCTATTAGAGCTGAAGTTTGGAGCAGACATCTCCATGAAGATTTACAGTCTGTAAAAGTGATATGAATTGTATGTATAATTGTATTTCTGTTAACATTTCATATCCTGTGTCCTAATCTGCAAGGTGATTTCTAGCAAATAGTTGAATTGCTGTTAAACATGATTTCAGTGAAATATTAGGTTTTCTGCTCTAGAACTGATATATTCAAAATCTAAAATCTGACAATGCACAGAAATCAGAAACAATGCACACATGCACAAGACTAGAGTCAAAAGTATTAAAACTCCACTGAGTTTTGGATTTTACAGCACACAGCACAGTAAGACCTGGTTCTGAATGAGCCTTTTAATTGCATAGGGCAACATGAACAATAGCATAGCATCAGTAGCCAAAAGCAATTAGGAGCCCTGTGCATTTTTCCTCAGGTGGTAAGATATGTAGAATTTGACATTCTGTCTTCTAACACATTATTGAAATGAAAGTTGGAAAAACTAATGTAAATTAGTCTACTTTTAGTGTCACTAAGTTTCACCTTCCATCTTCTGACCGAACAGAAAATTGTGGAGAGAACAATAGCAGTATGGTTCTTGAAGTCTCCTGCTGTCAGAAGTAAGGTAACGCAGGACTAACAGTGAGTGTGTTAAAGTCTGTTTTCTTCACTGATATTTATTTTCTAGAAGATAAAGGCCTTGCACCCTCATTTGCTCACAGAGCTACTCCAACCTTCTCCTGTTTATCTTTAAAAAGGAGTCCCCACAGGGATAATAAACAATGATCAGCTTCCTCGAAGAGCTAGGTCTCTGAGACGTGTCTCTGATTTTTCCACCCTTGCCCTCACTTTTTCACTGCAAAGGACAGTTAGACCCAAATTCGTTTGCTGAAACATTGAGCAGTTTTCGGTGTTTTCATAAAACAGTAAAGATCTGAATAATGTTTCTCAAATACCATAAAATGCCAAGATAGACATATATATATAGTTACAAAACAGTGCCCTACAGAGGACTTCAAGAATGAGCAGGAGATGAGTTCTGGAAGTAACTTTCCGTCAAGAACCAATAATGTCCTAACTTCAGTGTTCATCTGACAACATCTATTACTTTATGTGAGGTGTGAGCTGAACAGTTTACACTTTTTTTTATACTATGCATATTGAATTATGTCAGACAAGCACAACCCTTTGGAGTCATGGATTTATTTACTTAAGGTCGACAAGCTTTTTTGTTAATATTTATTGTAAATCATCCCAGGAGCCTCTAGCAATTATTTAAAGTTTGAGATGCAATCAAATACTGTCACTTTTATTTCTGCTATTTATTAATTTTCTCCTTCACTTTTATATCTCCTTGCCTTTTTAATGATGTTAGATGGACCACTCATCTGAGCTTTCATTTTACTTTCAATCGTATTTTTTTCTCCTTTGGTCCAGAAGGTTTGCACAGCCAGTTTTAATTTTGTCCTTTAAAGTGCTCAATAACAAACAACTTATACGATGATCAAACAGAGTAGTACACAGCTTCATGACAGATTGTCACACTGTTATGTTGGGGAACAGAAAGTCCCAGGTGACCCAAATATCATATCAGGACACAGCAGAGACTTTGACAGCTGAGGCTCAGCCTCACAACCCCGGGTTGAGAAAGACAGGACTGGCCTGAGAAAAGCAATCAGGGTCAGTCAAGGGTCTAGATCACTAGGTAAGACCATGGTGAAAAGGCAAGTCCAAGGTTGAGCTGGGAACACAAGTCAGGATCAGGTCCAGTGATGGCAACCAGGGTCAGTCCAGTGATCATCACATAAGCCCATAGTGATGAGGCAGGTCCAAGGTCAACTTGGGAAATCAGTCCAAGGGATCAGAATCTGGATCCCTTGTAGGGATCAGAATCTGGATCCCTTGTAGGGATCCCAAGTAGAGCTGAATTGAAATGTTTCTTTTCATCATAAAGTGGGGAACCCTCCAATAGCTAGCTAAAGGTTATATGTGTTTTTAAATTTAACTGTCAGCCCTAGCGAACAAGGACCCTGTTTATTTTCAGCAAGAGGCTGGAAAGAGGACTCATCACTAGAAAATCCAAACAAGGACTGAAATTTCCCTGTTTTTCACTTTTAAAAAAATTACAAATATGGATGGTATTACAGTGCATTGTGTGCACACTAGGATGGAAGAGGGAGGGAAGCAGGACTGCTCACAAGCACTGTTCTGAAGCAGAACCCCTTCTGCAGCCACTTTCATAGATACCCATGCAGAGATTATAACTGTTCTGCACCAGGACAGGGTGTGAGAGAGAGCGAAACAGTACAGGTTCTTTCTTGAGCTCAATGATAAAGACCCGGAAACAAATGACTTAATAAAACAACTGTTTTAATAAGATTCCAATAAAATTATAGAGTAAAAAAAGGAATAGAGATAGCAACTAAATCTGACATCACTCCAGATGCTGGGAAGCCCACATTTCTGCAGCATTGGATGCCCCTTGGATCTTCCTATGGCAAGATACACAGATCTTATATCTGGAGAGGTTCATCTGATGATGGATCAATGTGGTGAGCTGAGAAACTGAAATGGAATTATCCCAGCCCTCCACCCCTGAGGATGTTGAGAGATGTTTAGAGAAGTGAGAGGCAGGACTGGGCAGAGGGAAATGAGATTTAGGTAGTATCTAGATCTTGCTTTCAGTGTCTGTAGGAAAGCTACAATATGACTGAAAGAATGCAAGGGACTTCCAAGCACAACTGGCAAGTTTGGAGACCCATTTGCACTCAAATAAATTGGAAGCCCAATGTAAATGGAGGAAACATCAGACTTTTTTCTTCTTTTTTCTGTCACAAAAGAAATTATGAAAAAAATGCCACTGGCATGTTGATTTATTTCAGGCTTTCAAATGTTTGACACTTTTGTCACTATAATAATGACCTAATTTATAATAATACACAGTTGTTTATCTTTGAAATATACACCTGGATATTGAAGTGGTTTATGATGTTAATGGGCAGAGACTGAAATCTTAGTTCCATATAAATGTAACTAAGAATAAAACGCTAATAATAATAAAAAAACTTTAACAAAATTTCAGTGGTCTCAACATTTTTTTCACTTGTGCTCTCACATTGTGTAAACATTTTCTTTTCAATCTGCCAGTAAACCGCTTTATAAACCACATAGAGTATTCTAGCCAGAATAAAGGAAGGTCTTCATCAGATCTTGATGCTGCACAACCATGGCAATGTAGACCCCATGCACTAGTTGCACGTGTTTTGATTTCTGTCCCCCTTTTTGCTTACAAACTATTAATGTCATTGATTAAAGAGACAGTGATACAAAAAATTTGAATACTCCAGGAAAAAACATTTCCAGTTCAGTAGCATCTGGGAGATACACTATACTTCCTCCTTACTTTAGAGCAACTTCCACTTGATGATTAGAGACTGACGTCTTCTCTGGTGACCAGTGATAGGATCGGAGGGAACTACATGAAACTGTGTCAGGGAATGTTTAGGTTGGATGTTAGAAAAAAAAGCTTTTCACCCAGAGGTTGATTAGGCACTGGAACAGGCTCCCTAGGGAAGTGGTCATGGCATCAACCCTGTCAGAACTCAAGATGAAACTACATACATTTTTAGAAAGAAAACCCTGTAAAAGTAGAATGAAAGAAATAGTGGTGTTTTTCAGTTTTAACCAAGGAAAATAGTTTATCATATTAGATCTTTATGTCAGCAAATGTTTCCTTAATATGTCATGGTTTGTCCACTGGTGTTCTTAATTTTAATTTAAGAAGTGCAGTGTCTCTAGTGGAGGGGACATTAATGCTTTTTAATGCAAATAAACCCTTGCTATAACTTGCTATACATGATACTACAAGGCAAAAATAAAAGGTTTACTGTTTTAATATTTGACATCCATCTCGTAAGTATCTTTAAATGTTTCTTAATTCAGGAGGTAGTCATGCTATGCTATGAAGAAAGAGCTTATTATGTTTCACCAAATATATAAAAATTAATATTAACCATTCTGTGCATACTAAACAGTTTCCCATGTGACTAGCTTGCTACAAAAATGATGAATGTTCAGAATGTGTTTCTGTTCATTTGTCTTGATTCTAGTGAGCATGTGAAAGTAGCAGTTCAGCATACATTACACTAACTCAGCAAAAAATCTGATTTTTTTGAAATGGCAAACGCAAACTCCTTCAAATTATTAACCTTTTTCATTAGCAGATGAACATCAAGTGTAATGTAGAAAGAGGTGTGGTAAAGGTCACTAAAAGAAGAGAATAAGACTGGAAACTTGAATTAGTCATTTGAGGCAATACAAGTAGCACTTTCACTTGCAAGAAATTATTTTAATTAAAGAAGCAATAATCCTCATGAAAGAAATGTAAATTTGAAGAGAAACAACACATTAATTGTCCTCATCTGTTTTATCTAGTTGAGTGTACTAACTGAAGTAATTGAAACCTTGTAACATGATGCCAAGTCATTATAAAAATGGTTGAGCTCAAGGACCTGAACACTGAGTAAATTACAAAGTTTCCTCTAATCTTTCTCTAGTATCTGTTCATGATAAATAGAGAATTTTCTCAGGTGTTGCTCATATGATAACGTTTTAGTTTCTGGAGCATTTTTTGGTGATGTGTTATTTTGCTGAAATGGTATGTGTTCCCTAGGTATTTTGTATTAGTTTTATTTGTAAAATAATTGCAAGCTGTAAAAAAAATATGATTTGCAACAGACATAAGTATTATTTCAATGTGAGGAGACCAGTTTCCATAGGAAGTAGGTGTTGGGCACTGGTCTCTAAAATTGTGGGGTTTTGATGCATATTTTGAAATACCTAAAGATTAATTTTATAAAAATCCTCAAAGTTTGTCAGAAACCTGTCTTATTAAAGTTTAAGTCTAATTGAAAATTTTACACAAGGACTTAGTCCCATCTTTGTTCTCAACTTTGAAATGAAGCTTGTGATGATAACTGTAGTTTCTTTGCAAATATGGTGCAAATATTCTCTTTGTTTTGGGGTTTTTTAAGCGGTTTTGTTTCGTTGGTTTGTTGGTTGGTTTTGGGGTTTTGTTGTTGTTTTTTATTGTTTTGTTGGGGTTTTTTCCTAAGTTCAGTGTCCAAGACTTTCAAAGCAATGCAGCAGAATTGAAGCCTAATTTTCATTAGTTCTACTGAGGTTTTTTTTCTCAAATCTCTAGGTAACATTCAAAAATATCTTCTGAAATACATTGGGTAGAAGAGCTTGGATTAGTGTAACTTTTTGTGGCCTGAACCACAGGTCAGTAATCAAATTAATTATATTCTCCTTTGTTTTTTGTAGTTTGTCTTTTCTGTTATTAATACTGTAAAGTGCTTCACATAAGCCTATCCTACATCTCTATTGAAAGAGAAAGCTGCTCATCTCAGAAAAAAGTAGTGGCTAGAGTGCAGCCTAACACACAGTCAGCATTAGGGCAAAGTTGCTTGAATCAAAACATCAACTTGAATTTGGGACTTTATCCTTGCAAATTAGTATCCTGGTGCCTTTGAAATATACAATTTACCTAACCTCTTTTTTTTCTGATATAGTCTAAAGGTATCTGATGTCTTCCAGGAAGGAATTGAAACTTGAATACTTTCTTTGTATTTAAGCATGTTCAGTAAAAGAAAAAAATTCAAACCACAAAATGTTTAGCTAATTTGATCTAAAATTATTTTGCTTAATAATTTATCTCTGAACGTTTTACATATCAAAGCATACTCAGAACAAAGAAAAGCATTTCATTTCATCTAAAAAAAAGTATCTCCCTGACATCAAAATATTTCCCTATCACTTCCTAGTGGATTATCAGAACTCAAAAAATAAAATTAATTTCACATAGAAAAGAAGCAGATTTTTGTTTTTCTTATGAAACGTCAGGGAATGCAAAAGCATTTATTCATGATTCTTTTTTTAATTTTCTTTCTACTTTCCATTTATAATTCTATTCAAAGGATGTCACATAATAGTCCTAGATATTTTGTTTCTTAGTGCAGAGCTGTGTATTCCTCACTTTTATCTATTTGGTTTCTGTAATTTGTCAGACAGAGTTCTGCCCCAGGCAGAAGCGGCCAGCAGGACTCTTTTCTAAGGTTTATGGACTTTCTGAGTTTTTGTTTGTTTCTTTAAATATAAATATATTTGCATAGCCCAATGCAATAGAATCAGACTGTAGAGGGAGGTTAAACAAGTAAAATCTTTCCTTAAGATGTAGAAGAAATAATTTTACTAACACTTTGGGCTTAGAGCCCTGGAAGAGACCTGATCCAATGACAGAGCTGACAGCCTTCACAGGCAAGAGTCCTGCTTGTGCAAATACCATGCAATCTACCACTGTGCATCAAGTCAATGACATGAATTCATTACCTTCATCTATCCAGTCACCCAAAGTGGCATAAATTGGCACCACTTGCAAATTCAAGAAGTTCATAAAGCAGGATACGATGGATTAGTGTGACTCATATCTACTGTCACTCAGAGATATTAAACTGTCAAGACAGAATTACAGGTGGTAATTTCTGACAATTTCTGACAATGAGATGGGGAAAAAAGTGCATTTTTTGTATAATGGAAGAGAATACAAGAAGGAAAGAAAGACTTTGAACATCAGATTTTGGACAATACTGTCACGACCTTCACAGAAACATGAAGACACCCAGAATTATGGTGTATCACGCTCTTTTGTACAACGCAGGCTTGAATTGTACTCATGACTTTGATCCCCTTGCCCCATTTCCCACAGAAGCTGGTTCTACGTAACCTGCTGGTCCTTGGGTGCTCTGCCCTTCACTTAGGGGTTCCTGCAGCAGTGTATCTACTCTGGGATTTTCTGAATAGTCTGAATATAGCCAAATTCTTGAACAGAACTTAAAAGAAGATTGTACTGATCTTTCTATACCTTACTCACCTCCTACCAATGCTGCAGTTAGCAACATACTTCAGATTCCATCAGGATAGCTTTTAACAAGAAAGAACTGTATGTATGAATGCTTACTAGTATCTCAATAAGCACACTTCTGGAGAGAAAGAGAAAAGCAGAAGGAAAGGAGCATTTAGGTGCTCAATTACTGCAAAATTATATGTGAGCAAAGAGCTATTAGGCTAAACATGGGCATGTTTCTCATCCTGATAAGGTATCTAAAAACGTCTTCGCCGGCCAGATGGGAGGGGAAGCATTGCCTTGCTGGAAAGTAGTTGCACTGAGTTGCTGTCTTACTCCAGCTCCAGCAAAAGCCAGAAACCCTGAAAGCTCTACTTAATGACCTGATAATTCACAGCAAGGTCCCAACTAGACTGACCATCCTAATTAGCCTTATTTTGGTTTTCTTTCTTCTTCTAGTTCTTGTGTCTTTCCATGTTGGTGATTTCAACCTTGAAATTTTGAGATACTGCTCAAAAATTCTGTGTCTGTCTGTAACATTTGCTTTCTTACGTGTCTGTAGACACCTCTTTCAGAGCAGCCTGAGTCCAGGTTATACAGCTGTGCCATATCAGAGCGGGATCATGGATGCTTGGTACACAGACACCTGGACAGCTGTGGGTGTGTGTATATGTGTGTGTTAGATGACGGCAGAGTTACAGAGACAGGGAGTGACATCACTGTCCTCATTTCTTCCCCCTCAATGCTGCTGTTTCTGGAGCTTGCATTGCTGTGCAGTGAGCTGACTCCGTTCAGGGGACTGGAAATGCATCCAGTTCCTGGTACAACCATCTACTTACTGCAGCCAAGTGAGCAGGGCTTCATTTTGTATATTGGCACACTGAAAACAGAGCAAACTGCCTATGAAAATGGGTAAAGTTGTCCAAGGAGTGAGAAAAATATCAGAAGAACAGGAACACTGAGGCAAACCCCTACTTTTTTCCCCTGTAAATCTTCATACCTAGCCACTCTACAAGACAGCAGCAGTTCCAGATTCTCTTTGTTATTAGAGTTATAACAGGTTCTTAAAAATTCACCATTTTGAGATTCTATATTTCTATATTTAGTGAACGATTTATGAGTGAGAAGCCTACGGTGCTGATTTCTACAACACTGCAGTATTTTCTAGTCAGAAAGTCCTGCTTTCCTTAATTGAAGATGAATCCTAAGGGATAACTGAGATTAGTTCACATATGCAACACAATATTGCTGTGCTTTCAAGAATCCACTCCATACTATAACAACAGATTTCTACGTGCTTAATAAATAGACCAAACAAATAAATAAACTGCATTCTTCTGCGGAGGTTACATGACAGACTCACAATATCCTTTTGAGTTCAATGTAATAATTTTAGACAAGTTCCCATCCAGCAAATTTGATATTCTGTGAGTGAGCCAGATGCATACTTCTTTGTAGAATGTTAACATTCCTATGGCACCTGAAGGTGCACACCTAGAAATGGACTATATTCCAACATTGTTGTTTTACTTCTAAGTTGTATATATGCATGTTACTTTACTATCTTATATAGTTTAGTTTACTATGTTTAAGAAGTTTTCTAGTTATTTGTCCCAATTCAAGAAAGCTACATATTTAGTAATGCAAAAATAGAATCAACCTTAAAGAATTTTTTTTTTTATATTAAACATCTGATATAGGGATTTTATCTATTGGTATAGGGATTATATCTATTTCCATAGTCACATATTCAGAGAAAAACACATTTCAACAGTCTTTAGGTTGAGTATCTGATACTATTTTAGCATATGATATTCTTCCATAGACAAGGTTTTTATTCATTTTGCAGAATATACTCCCTATTTGATTATTTTATTTGAACAACAAATAAAATAAGCAGCTCTTCTAAAAACACAGAAAGAGGAAGAAAAAAATCTCTTTAAAATAAAATCATATATTTTGGTAATAACTCTGTAACACTTTCAGATAAATTGAAATGGGAATTTCTGCACAAAATATTCCTAATTTATTGTGAGTCTGATATACTT
Source organism: Neopelma chrysocephalum (assembly GCF_003984885.1). Classification (NCBI taxonomy): domain Eukaryota; kingdom Metazoa; phylum Chordata; class Aves; order Passeriformes; family Pipridae; genus Neopelma; species Neopelma chrysocephalum. The sequence goes on from NW_020897690.1 coordinate 17,502,886, forward strand.
AGTGAACTTGGATACACCTGGCTTTGTCATTGTATTCCAGTTCATATATAACACGAATATATTGAACAGAATCACAGGAATGTGATCTGCCAGTACCTCCTGTCCTCCTTCTGTTGGTGAGGAATTTTTTACCATTCTTCCAGATTGTTCCTTTGTCAGCAGTTCTATATCTAAAATTCTATATTTGGGAGGAGAGGGGGGGTACGTTTTTTTTCTATTGTCCTAGATCTTCCTTCTTCAGCCTCTCATTACTTTGTTTATAACTTTCAAACCAAGGCCACCTCCAGTAGTCTAACCTTTTCCATCTTGCCTTGTTGTACCAGTCTTGGCTATTACGATATTCAATTCTAACACATAGCAAGCTATACATAAAGGCTCAGATCACCTGTTACCACGCCAAGACACATGTCCTTTTTCTCCATTGGATTGTGGAGTGGCAGTCTGGCACAATTTGGTGCAGCTTTCAAGGGCATTAGAGTTCCTCATGGCTAAATTAGGTGACACTGAGGGCTCCTTGATGGTCCCTGCCATGACAGAGCAGCTATCCTGGAGTGTAATATCTATCTTTAGTCAGACAGTGTATTGTAAAGCATCTTTCCATACAGGAAAAATTTGAATTACTCCGTTCATCTCTTAAGATAACGAGCATGGTAATTAAACCTGTCTGAACAAATGGAAGTTGGTAGCTTGGAAAGCAGTGTCACTGAAAACAATTTAAGGAACATAACTGATGGACAACTCATTATTAGCTCCTATGTTGTAATGTGACAATTTAAGGAAACACAATCCTTAGTTGCATGACGAAGGAACACTGAGATGACTTATCTCTACATAGCACAAATATAAAAGACATTTACTTTGGACTTGAGGCTGCCTTTAGTAGTCCCTTATCTTTTACCTCTCTTAATTGAATTAATGTTCTTGTCCCAGAAGACTGGCATTACGACTCCAGTCCATCTGCCAGCTCCTCAGGTCCAAGGTTTGATCTGAGCAAGCAATTCATCTTTTTTTAAGTAATGACTTAATTTGCAAGTGATGACTACATTTTGCAATACAGATATGGTTTATGTAGCAGAAAATAATATTAAACAAAAGGCAATTCATATGTTCCTAACCTTATCATTTGTCCAGGACCTGTCTGGCTGTGACTGATCAATGAACCATGACGATGTTAGAAGGTTCAGAGAAGATTTGAATGGTTACATGTCCATGAAACTCAGAGAGGGATGTAGGGAATGTTCATGACTTTTGCAAAGAAATCTGAACTTAGCACAAGGGAGACTGGACAGTTGTCTTCCTTCTGTATAAATGATTACATCAATTGAGTGGATCAACCGTCAACTGGCTAAAGTAGTTGAGTGAATCAACAAATAGTACCAGCTGAATGGATCAACATCTTATCTGTTCCTCAATTAATAGAAAGAACAGAGACAGTCACATAACTTGTAATAGAGTACCCAACACAGACTGCGACCAACAGTTACACTTCGGATTTTAAGCCATAAGCTGCTTGAAGTGGTTACATTTTATTTAAGACTTTTTAAAAGTCTTTTGGTTTGTTACAACCTCAAATTCGCATCCGGAGAAAGAGCCACAACTCTTCTCTGAGAGAAATTCTTTTAATTTGGTGAGAAAAATAGACATTTTGGCAAAAGGTTTTACAAGAGTAAAATACAACCGAGAAAAATATTGAGAATTATGCTAGTACTGTGATTCAAGTATATAATGCAGTTGCTATACTCTGATTATTTGTACTTGTGTTTTAAGTATGTTGTTGTATTCTCTTGTAAAATCAAAATTCCATGTAACATCAGAAGAGATTCAAATAAGTAAATTTGGTGTTAAACTTTAAATCCTCTGTGTGTGGAATAGTTAAAATAAATTGGTCAGAATGTTGGACTCTGATGCTAATGCAGGTTTGTCAGGTCTGCATCATAGACTTTGCTTTGTTGCCAGTATCTGTGTCATGTGTTTCACCTCTCATTGAACACAACTTTTTATATTTCTTGAATGTGAAAACTTTCACAAATCAATGTACTTAATTTATGATTCACAGTTATTCCCCTCATCTTTGCAGTGGTTTCTCCAAAAATCATCACTCACTGAGCCAGGAAAACAGGTGTATATAGTAAGGATACACTGATATAACAGTCTTTTGCCATATTTTATAGATTATGTAATGTGTCAATGTATTTGGTTTTGAAAGACCTATGATTCCAAAATATGAACTCCAGCAGAGAAGGCTGGTCTTGAAATTGTGCAAATGAATCCACTATCCATATTTCAAGAAGATTGCTGAAAGAATAGCAAAAGTTAGAAGAGATATGTTTGTGGGTTATTTGTGAGTTTTTTGTGGGTTATTTGTGGGTTGGAGGAAATAATTTATAACAAATGGCTTAAGTCAGTATTTTTTATCTATTCAGGTAGTCTGTTTGTTTTGGTGGTTTTTTTGGTTTTTTTTTTTTTTTTTTTCCCTGAGATGCTTTGAGGACCTTTTTCTAAACAGTAGAAATCAATTACTGTCACGTGGGTCTTTATATAATAAAGAAATGCAGTCAGCTCTCCGATGAGATGGCAATCAAAGAGGCTTTATTTAAAACTCGGCATCACTTTTATCCCTTTAAACCATGTGACTTTGTGACCAATGGGGTCATCTGTCCTGGCACATGTCCCTTGGCTTCACTGCCCCCGGTGCGTCCCCCTGAACCCTTGGACACGCCTCCTTCAAATTACTATTGAGTACATATGCAGTCAATCAATCAGCATACAAGGTTAGAATTGTTTGTTTCTCTTTATATTATTTTGCATCCATTTTACTTTGCTCCTTCACTGTTCTTTATCAGTCAGTCTCAAAGATCTTCCTGCACTTTCAGTTGCTGTCTTTAAAATCCCAAATATCAGGTGTCAAACTCCCACTTTAACATCCATCAAGACTTTCCACATCTTCTATGAATATAGTGAGCAGATTGTACTCCACTTGCAGCTTTCATATATGCAGAAAACTGATAATTAATTCCAACCTTTTAATTTTTATTCTGTCATGTGAAGGATTTGCTTCTTATCACATCATAGAATAATTTTTTGAAGACCATTTGATGACCAACATTTTTGAATGCCTTTTGAAAATCTAAATAAACTTTATGAATAGGATGTTTGTCCTCTCTAACACTTGATATGATTTTTTAGAGATAATGATACATAATGTACAAAAGTTTTCTTGACTTCCCCAGTGTCAGAGACTGAAATGGTTAATGATTTATGCATTCCAGGAGTTTGC